>NC_053141.1:34014411-34357036 GCF_016808335.1 Panicum virgatum | reverse complement strand
AGCAGGGTGCAATTTTGAGGGTGGTCATAGCGAAATTTGAATTGGTGATTTAGTGAAATGATGATGATTGATTGATGATTGAGTTTTTGTATATATTTGTTATGAGTATAGAATAAACATTGTTCTATTATATCAAAGTTTTAGTTATTATTATCATATCAACACATAGCACGCGCATGTCGTGCGGGCACGTTTGCGGGCACGTTTACTAGTCAGTTAATATAATGCAGCTGAAGATAATGAGCTCTAGATCTCTCCCTCTGTCTCTTCAATGGCGGGGTTGCGGCAACATATTCAGGCCGCCAATTGAGTGGATTCATGGTGCATTAAGACATAACGACAATATGAACAAAAAGATCACTTGGACAGGTGACCTACCACGTTCCAACCTGCCGAACTCAGCCACCAAGTTTGGAAATTGGATGGAAAGTAGTGTTACGTCGGTGGCCAGGGTTATTATTGGCATCGATGCCCTGGCCAACTCCCAAGCCCCAAGGCAGTCTGGGATGCAATGGGGCTGTGAAGGGCGGTTCCTCATCGAAACGGTGTATCTTGCGGTGAAGGGCTGTCTTTCGTACGAAACAAGCGTCGATGAATTGTATGGTATCGGGAGAATAATATCGGCTGGACGAAAGGATGGTAATTTTCTGCAGCACGATGGGCGTCGGGAAAAGCTTTACGCCCTAGTCTGCCTCGCCCTCCATATCTACTCCCATCGCGCGGCGCATCGCCCTAATTTGTGTCCTCCACGCACCTCGCCCGGCCATCAACCCTTCCGCTGAACAGCCGCCTCTCTTGTTCCCCCTTTTGGTCTTCTCCCACAAGCACGGCAGGGGAACCTCAACTCGATCCCTCGGCCTCCACCATCTTGATTCCAGAGGTAGCATAGCACATTCTCTTGATCTAGAGCCCTACCGATACGAACGAGCGCCTGGGAGATTCACAGACACAAAGATGAGGCTTTTCTGAGATAGATCAGCCTACGTCCATGGGAGCTGCAGGTGCTCAACGTGAAGCGGCGCAGCAGCCGGTGCTCATCGTGCAGGAGGAGACGCCGGTGGTCGGCGTTATTCCGGCCGCGTGTATAGAAGAGGAGACGGCAGAGGCGCCAGCAATTACTATGGAAATTGAGGAATCGGCAGCAGCGGAGCAGGTAGTGACACCGTGGGAGGTGTCAGCTCCGGCTGGGGTCATTGACTACGTGAAAGCAATCGGATTCTCTAGCCTAAGAGGGGGAGGGGGTGAATTAGGCACTCTTAAAGCCTTAACCTATGGCTCCAACTAGTTTGCACAAAACTTAAATTAAATCAAGCTATCTAGATGTGCAACTACGGTTCACCTTATTGTGAAACCCTCATCCTAAAATTTTTTTACAACTTATAGCCAATCCTAGCAAGATACTATACTAAGAAAGTAAAGGCACACAAGTTGCAATATGAAATGCGGAAGCTTAAGGAGAGGGATGAGAGGAAGCGAACTCTCGACACGAGGATTTATCTCGTGGTTCGGATTGCCACAAAGGCGCCCCTACGTCCACGTTGTTGAAGCACTCACGAAGATTATCACTTCCCAACAATCAAGCCTCTTCTGTGTACACAATCACGGTCACCTTGATCCCGATCTTCACTAAGAGAGATTACCCATGAAGGAGGGGTCTCCGTCCCCCGCACAATGTTGTCGACGCCGCTCCACACCAAGCCAGAGGGTCGTTGACGTGCCGGCGAACCACCAAAGCTCCAAGGAGATTGGCGCACCGTGATACAACTTTGGTTCACTTTAGAACCACAACACAAGGATCTAAACCTTGCTTGATCACTCACTCAAGAGCTAACCTAGCACTAACACTTACAAAGCTTGTGCTAAGGACTAAGGATTTGAAATCTATGCTCTTGGATGGCTTGGAGGTGTTCTTGGGTGTGTGTGTGTGATGTCTTGGGACTCCAACAAACTCAAAATGGCCTAGGTGAGGCGTATATATAGGCCACCAAGTCTTGTAGCCATTGCTCCAACAGTCAGCAGAAATTAGCATACCATCAGATGAACCGATGCCTCTGCATGGGGTGGTGTCGGTTCATTCGGTCACTCTCAGACCTGAAGTAGCCGTTGAGCTTCTGACGCACTGTCTGCAGCACCATCAGTTTAACCGATGACTGGGTGTCGGTTAAACCGGTCACTCACAGCACTCAACTAGCCATTGGACCTCTTTCTCTCCTGCTGACATCATTACACCGGTGCTATGCTCCGATACCCCACCGGTTCAACCGGTGCTGAAGGCGTGGCTCCTGTGCGCTTAACATCGTCTTTGGAACATAGTACATTGGATTCACCTATGCCTCTCTTGACACCGTTGGTTCATCCGGTGCTTCACTTCTTTCTTCACTTGATCTCCAGAGGCGCACAGACTTGTGCCAAAAACAGGGCGTCGGATCTTCCGACAACCATCGGATGCACCGATGCTATAGGCATCGGTTCTTTCGGTGCTACTGATTTCAGTTGAACTCGTCCAATTCAGCGTTTCTTTGAGTTCTTTCTTCGTGTTTTGCTTTGCATGGCCTTTTTACTTCATCCCTGGGATCTAGAAATATTCACTTAACAAAACCATTAGTCCCATTGATTGCGTTGTCATACGATCACCAAAATCACTTGAAATGGCATAAATGATGTCATGTTCGTTACAATCTCCCCCTTTTTGGTGATTGATGACAACACAATCAAAGCAAGCATAAAATTTGCAAGAATTTGACAAATTTAACTACTTACACTCGCTTGGATGATTACCACCATCTAATGACGGTTTGGCCTCCCTCTAAAATCATGATTCCCCCTTTGATCCTCCCCCTACCTTGCTACTCTTTCCTCATAAGTTGACTTGATTCACTTAGGCATTTCTCCATCTTTGGGATATGCTTCTCCTCCTTGAGAAAATATCTTGCTTTGATCCACATTTCTCCCCCTTTGGAATCAAATCACCTAAAAAGTCTTGCTCCTAAAAAGGTCTTGCAAAACAATATAGCTCAAGAGAAGGTTAGTAGCCTAGGGAGTTAGTTCCATAACTCAAGATCCAATTGTATGATATCAATGAAGATACCAATTGAAAATTTCACTACGGTGGATCACAAAATCACGAAACTAGCATGACATGAGCTAAGATTTCCATAAGTATGTGCACAAAATGATAATGTGAAAATCAAGTACACAACTAGAAGTTTTAACTAGAAAGCTTAGGCCATATCATGCACGGAGGTAGCTCTAAAATAATAAGGAATTGTCAATGATATCAATTGAATGAGTTTAGAAACTTGCATACCTCCGGGAGTTCTTTGTTTAACTTGCATGTACCAATTTGAAAGTGACTTGCAACAATTGAAGTCTTTAGAAGATGAGCACTAGGTACACCAAGGTTAAGCAAATGTATGAGCACATAGCCTATGAACTTAGATATGAGCATTTAAGTTCAATAGAGCATGGCTCAATATGCATGAAAGCACAATTTATCTAATCACTCTTATAGAGTTGTTTGTTCACATTGATCGTGAGAAACATTCTCTTAGAGTGTCAACTCCACGTGAGACTACAAAAAATAAACTTGCAAACATGTTAGTCTCAAAATCACAAGCCATAGGATGAACTCCCCCTAAATGTGTGCATTTAGTGTTTGAATCACCAAGCAAATGTATGCACATTGATTTTGACACAATTGGAAAGTTTACCCTATAACTTGTGTTCATGATACACATATGAAATACATACCTCATGAGATCCATGTACCATGAAGGATAACCTTGTGTAGCTTTCTACACACTTATCAAACCATGTAGGTTGCTCATGGGTTAGAATCATGACACAAGCAACCTACCATATATAACACTAGGAGATGCAATGTATGAAAACAACCTAACAAAAGCAATGGAGCTACATGATGCTTGAATTGAAATCTAGCTACCATTACCTTATGGGGGACTTGGGCAATAAATGTCCAAGTTGTGAGCTTAGCTTGTCTTGAATCTTCACTTCAACTTGTAAGCTAAGCCTCCAAATCCCCCGTAGCCGTTGTTGGCTTTAAGTCTCCTTTGGAACCCACACCATTTGAGGCCCCTTCAAGTTGGTGATGATATCCTTGGGCACCCAAATGGAGTGGTTCCAACTCCTTTCATTTTTCCCATCCTTGTGAGCAACCACCTTTCCATTTGTCTTCTTTTTGATTACATAGGAGGTGCTATTGCTTTTGTTCCTCTGGTTGGACTTGGTGTAGATGAGAGAACTCTTGATTGTGAGCTTCTTTTTGTTCTTCTCATCCGGAAGCTTCTTCCTTGGTGGAGGACACTTGTTGGACTTGTGGCCTTCTTTGTGGCACTTTGAGCAAGTCACGGTGGACCCCTTCTCAACCTTCTTCACCATGTCTTCACGATTATCTTGAGAAGGTTGAATATTGCTTTCTATGCTTTTGCCCTTCAATATATACAAGTCCTTCATGAGTCTTTCTACTTCTTGCTTGAGCTCATCATTCTCCTTGGCAATGAGATCATCACATGATTCTACAACAACATTCTCATTGTATTTCTCGTTGCAAGTGTTAGAGCAAGATTCATCAATTAAATCAATGCAAGAAGTTGAAGCATCTATCCTAGAGATTGGAATTGCACAATGGATAGTTTGCTTCAATTCCAAAGAGTCATTAGTATCATTAATGCTCTCTAATTTTAATTTGAGCTCTTCATGCTCCTTGCTAAGCAATTTAAATTTGCACATCAAATCTTCAAAATTTATGGCAAGAGAAGCATTTAGATCATTGAGGGCATTAAGGTTTTTAATTTCTTTTGATTGCTTCTTAATGACTTTTTAGTGCTCATGAACTAAGTCGAGAAGTTCATCAATTGAAGGAGAGTCGGAGTCATCATCACTTACATTGCTATCCATATCTTTGGCCATGAAGCAAGTGTTGGATGATGATCCCATGCGGGTGGTGAATTTCTTATTTGATTCATCACTTGAACTTGCACTTGATTCTTCACCACCGCTTATCCATTCACCAAATACGGCATATGATTCATGCTTGGGCTTCTTCTCCTTCTTTTGCTTGTTCTTCTTGAACTTCTTCTCAACCTTCATAAGTTGATGGTGAGGCCCATCTTTGAGGAAGACCATATACCCCATTGAGTTGATTTTCTTCAAGCATTTGTTCATCTTCTTTACTTGCTTTTAGAGGTTGGTGTGCATTGGCACTTTATCATCACTTGAGGAGTTTCTTGCATCCTCTTCTTCCTCAACAATTGAGCTACCTTTGATGGCCATCTTCTTCAACTTCTTGAGGTGTTTGCATGCAAATGCGCTATGTGTTGGTGAAGAAGATGATGTTTTTGCCTTGATGTCATTGCGTAGCTCATGGGCAATCACCTTGTTGAGGACTTGATTTGGTGTCATCATATCGAGCTCTTTCTCATATAGAATTGTGGTCACCAAATCATAGTCCGGCCTTCAGAGTGAGTGAAGGATCTTGCGAATGAGTTCCAAATCTTCAATTTGCTTCACACCTAAGAAATTAATCTCATTCACAAGAGTATTCAATCGTGAGTACATAGATTCAGCATTCTCATCATCAAGTTGTTTAAAGGTATTAAGCTTATCAATGAGAACATGATATCTTTCGTTGGCAATATCCTCCGTGCCCTCATGGTTCTGAATGATAGTCTTCCATAGCTCTTTAGCAGTTTCACAAGAATAAACACGATTAAACACATTGTCACTAAGAGAAGACAAAATTATGCATTTAGCGGTGACACCATATTACTTCTCTTGTTGACCATTATTTTTTACACCTTCACTCACCACTCTCCAAACATTTAACCCGTTTACTTGGAGATGGTCTTACATTAAAATCTTCCATCGTTGGAAGCCCGTACCGTCGAACTGTGGAGCGGGTCTAAAAGGATCCATCCTTTCCCCCTAAGAGCTAACTCACTAGGCGGTAAAGCCTACCGATCTAATGAGCCGGTAAACACAAATTTGCCAATGGAATTGGCTTTCTTTGTGAGAGAAGTGAGTCCCGGCTCTGATACCAATTGAAAGCGATCGGGTGCTCTAGCCTAAGAGGGGGAGGGGGTGAATTAGGCACTCTTAAAGCCTTAACCTATGGCTCCAACTAGTTTGCACAAAACTTAAACAAAATCAAGCTATCTAGATGTGCAACTACAGTTCACCTTAGTGTGAAACCCTCATCCCAAAAGAGTTTTGCAACCTATAGCCAATCCTAGCAAGATACTATACTAAGAAAGTAAAGGCACACAAGTTGCAATATGAAATGCGAAAGCTTAAGGAGAGGGATGAGAGGAAGCGAACTCTCGACACGATGATTTATCCCGTGGTTCGGATTGCCACAAAGGCGCCCCTACGTCCACGTTGTTGAAGCACTCACGAAGAGTATCGCTTCCCGGCAATCAAGTCTCTTCCGTGAACATAATCACGGTCACCTTGATCCCGATCTTCATTAAGGGGGATTACCCACGAAGGAGGGGTCTTCGTCCCCTGCACAATGTTGTCGACGCCACTCCACACCAAGCCGGAGGGTCGTTGACGTGCTGGCGAGCCACCAAAGCTCCAAGGAGGCCGGCGCACCGTGATACAACTTTGGTTCACTTTAGAACCACAGCACAAGGATCTAAATCTTGCTTGATCACTCACTCAAGAGCTAACCTAGCACTAACACTCACAAAGTTTGTGCTAAGGACTAAGGATTTGAACTCTATGCTCTTGGATGGCTTGGAGGTGTTCTTGGGTGTGTGTGTGATGTCTTAGGACTCCAGCAAACTCAAAATGGCCTGGGTGAGGTGTATATATAGGCCACCAAGTCTTGTAGCCGTTGCTCCAACGGTCAGCAGAAATCAGCATACCATCGGATGAACCGATGCCTTTGCATGGGGTGGCGTCGGTTCATCCGGTCACTCTCATACCTGAAGTAGCCGTTGAGCTTCTGACGCACTGTCTGCAGCACCATCGGTTTAACCGATGACTTGGTGTCGGTTAAACCGATCACTCGCAGCACTCAACTAGCCATTGGACATCCTTCTCTCCTGCTGACGTCATTACACCGGTGCTATGCTCCGATGCCCCACCGGTTCAACCGGTGCTGAAGGCGTGGCTCTTGTGCGCT
Organism: Panicum virgatum; assembly: GCF_016808335.1. Taxonomy (NCBI): domain Eukaryota; kingdom Viridiplantae; phylum Streptophyta; class Magnoliopsida; order Poales; family Poaceae; genus Panicum; species Panicum virgatum. Next base: position 34,349,889 of record NC_053141.1, on the reverse strand, counting down.
TGACATCATCTCTGGAACATAGTACATTGGATGCACCGATGCCTCTCTTGACACCGTCGGTTCATCCGGTGCTTCACTTCTTTCTTCACTTAATCTCCAGAGGCGCACAGACTTGTGCCAAAACCAGGGCGTCGGATCTTACAACAACCATCGGATGCACCGATGCTATAGGCATCGGTTCTTCCGGTGCTACTGATTTCAGTAGAACTCATCCAATTCAGCGTTTCTTTGTGTTCTTTCTTCGTGTTTTGTTTTGCATGGCCTTTTTACTTCATCTCTGGGATCTAGAAATATTCACTTAACAAAACCATTAGTTCCATTGATTGCGTTGTCATACGATCACCAAAATCACTCGAAATGGCATAAATGGTGCCATGTTCGTTACACTACGACATGCTGATCGACCGGTTCGGCTGCCAGCGCATCGACGCGGCAATCGTCAACCGCATCGCGCGCCTCACGCGCCGCCCACAGCATCGTTTCCTCAGGCGCGGGATCTTCTTCGCTCACTGGTGACGCCCTCAAAACCTTTTTTTTCTCCATGTAAATAATTTTTACAGTCGATCAGCTATAGTTTAACAAACGTACCATCTACCCATCACTATACCAATTCCAATGTTTAAAAGAGTAAATAAAAACGTAGAGTTTTACTACAGATCACCTTAGCAAGGCCCTATGTTTAAAGGAGTAAAGAAAATCATATTTTTAGGCGCTTGAAGTATAGAATCTCTCTTTTGCTCCCCTGGAGCGTGGACTGAAATGCTTATGAGTTTTTCCCTTCTCGGATAGGGATTTGAACATGATACTTGACCTCTACGAGGCAGGGGAGAAGTTCTACATGTACACAGGGAGGGGACCCTCATCAGAGTCCCTGCACCTTGGCCACCTCATTCCCTTCATGTTCACAAAGTAAGCATCCCAAACTGTGGCTACTGCTCCTCTGATTTGTTCTTTCCATGCTGTGGCTTCAAGGTAGTGGTGTGTGGTATTTATTTGTTGGATCTGTTGATTATTGCTGGAAGATGGTGCATGTTTTGATGCTGTTGTTATCCATTGACCCTAGCGAAGATTATTGTATTTCTTGTGGTTTTTGGTGAAATGTTTTCTATGTTAGTTTGCATGTTCAACAGGCCCAGCGCGCAATGGGAATGAAAGGTGGACATGCTGCAAAGTCTTGTCCAGTGAAAGCTTTCCTGATTTATTTCATGGCTCCTCAAAAGAAAATAGATTTAAGAATATTCTTTACATCCTGTGCTTCAGAAACTGTCAGTTTCCCAGGCATAAATAAGTCGTATTCCATAGGGTGCTATATATATTTATGTCATCTACACTGAAAGTGGCTTCTTTGACAAATCTTGCATTGTAGTATGAGGTATTATTGTGTTGATACCATGGATAGCGCTTTTTAACAATCAAGATCATTTTTTCAGGTATTTGCAGGATGTCTTCAAGGTGCCCCTGGTGATACAGCTATCTGACGATGAAAAGTTTTCGTGGAAGAAGAACTTGACTATTGCCGAATGTGAAAGGCTTGCCCGTGAAAATGCGAAAGACATTATAGCCTGTGGATTTGATGTTGAAAGAACTTTCATTTTTTCAAATCTCAATTATGTTGGACGGTAACTAACTTATCTTAGTTATTAAAGTATAAACGTTTGACTTGGTCTTTTTGGTTGTCCCTAAATAATTGAAATGCGTGCTTTCATTCTTTGCTCTTTGTTCTATGGTAATCCAACCCTCCATCCTTATCTTGCAGGGAATTTTATAAAAATACGCTTGAAGTTGCCAAACATGTGACATATAACAACGTGAGAATTGTTCAATTAAGATCAATATTTGTGAACTTTACAGAGCTTGCTCGCTTGTCTTCGAACGTTGTTGTGTTCTAACACTCTTACTATTGTATGACAGCTTAGAGCGACATATGGAATTACTCTGGAGGATCACATTGGTAAGGTCAGCTATCCTCCTGTGCAGGCTCCTCCAGCGTTCGCTTCTTCGTTTCCCCAACTGTTTCGTGGCAATGACCAACTGCGGTGCCTTATCATATGTGCAGTAGACCAGGTACAATATATCTTGTGATCTTCTTGACAGTACAGCATAATTGGGGGTTGTATCTACTTGCTATCATACGGGTAGGATGCATTAATTACCAAGCAAAGCTAGCCTGGCTTTGTAACAAAGCCAAGATAACCTATGCGAGCATGCAAAATGCAATTGCGTGGTGTTTGCCTGCGTAGATTTTCTGTGTACAGTATCTTGTCTGATCTCCTTGACACTCGACAGCTCAGCATAATTAGGGTTGTATCTACTTGCTAGGATACTGCTAGAATGTGTGTTACCTCAAGCAAGGCTAGCCGCCAGGATAGATAACCTATATATGCGGCATGCACAATGCAATTATGTGGTGTTTGGTTTTCCTGCATAGATTTTTTGTGTTTTGAAAATTGTGTTTGGTTTGTCTTTCAAAAAAATTTGTGTTTGGTTTTGCTAATTTACATATATAGCATGCAGTTGCCTTACTCACTGTGATGAATTTAATTTCCTCACCTCCCTTGGGCCATTATTTTTCAATCTCTCATTAGAACCATTAAACCACCATCGCCTTGGCACTTAAGATTTCTTGCTCCAAATTAAATCTAAAGCACATTCTATGGTTCTTCACCACCAATCAGTTTGTAGATCTCCATCCCTCCAAAGGTTTCAAGAACCATATGCGCCACACCATATATCCTTCAGTTCCCAGCAGCACCATCCGGGCTCCCCATCTATGTACTTATGTTTGGCTCAAATCGGACAACATGCTTCTTTTTTTCTCCATTCAGCAATAGCAAGCAGAGTAGGTTGTAATGGAGCCAGCCAGGGTTGCAGGAGGTACTGCTTGTGTGCTTGGGGAGGAGCAGAGCAGTGTTTTTTCTTCTTGCTTGTCTGTACATTTCATCAAGTTCCCAATATGATCATTTTGAGCTATCTAAGAAAAAAATTAATGCTTCCATCTGTAAATTTGTAATTAATGCTTCTTGGTGTAATTTGGTGGGTCCCGCCACATTCATATTATGGACAATTTGATTTACTAACGATCTGTGTTTAGTTTCATTAATGGTATACTTGCATGTTGCATTGGCACATCTGTGTTTAGTTTGGCAAATTTGAGTCGCTAACTTTTATATTATATATTTTTGCAGGATACTTATTCTAGGACCATTCGTGATGTTGCTCCTAAAATTGGTTTTCAGAAACCTTCACTGATTGAATCAAGATTTTTCCCTGCACTTCAGGTATTTTTCCCTGCACTTCAGGTATTTCCTTTAAGAGCATGCATATTTATATGGACTCGTAAGACCTGGTGCAATTTGATCACTTTTAAGTTTTAATTAACCTGATCAACAGTTTCGATTTTATTATAAATGTCAAAATTTCAAGGCATTCATTACCTTTCCGGCTCCTTTATTTTCATTTTACAGGGAGAGAACACTAAAATGTCGGCCAGTGACCCAAAATCCGAAATATACGTGACAGATAGTTCTGAACAAATAAAGGCAAAGGTGTGTCCTAGCTATGTTTAAATCTAGAAACATTACCCAACAATCACAATTTATTTAAGTCAATTGGACCTTTTGCTGAAATGTTACTGGATTGAAGGGTACCTTGTTTTTGTATTCTTCATAGGCTTATAAAATTTATTTTAAACATTTCCCAGGTGAATAAATATGCTTTCTCGGGTGGCCAGGACTCTGTGGAGCTTCACAGGAAACTTGGTGCTAACCTTGATGTAAGTACGTTTTACTATACATGAGCACTATTGAACACCAAACTAGTAGCTAGAATTATGATGTGCATTTTAACTTTTGCTTGGAAGTAGTCTAGGTTTAGATACATGATGACACTTGAAATTGACTAATCAGCAGAAGCTACCTGCTACTGTATTGCATATAGTTAGAAATTCTTTATGAAGCCATTTATGTCACATTTCATTGCTAACATGAGATTTTGATCTTTATTTCTATAATTTGCCTACAATATTCTAGTTATTTCCGTATGCCTTAAGAGACACAAAAGATTGTTGAATTCTTGTGTTCAGGTGGATGTCCCAATTAAATACCTAGAGTTCTTCCTAGAAGATGATGACGAGCTTGACCACATAAAGAAGGTACATTTTTCATGCTGGGAAGCTAAGTTGCAAATCCATTATGAAACTCCATGCTGAAACTCTTTACTCAAAACCCAGGAGTATAAGGAAGGAAGGATGCTAACTGGCGAAGTAAAGCGGCGACTCATTGAGGTTCTATCGGAGCTGGTTGCTAGACATCAGAGAGCTAGAGCTCAAGTGACTGAGGAGGTAATGAATTTTTTCATCGGATCTATCCTGTCGCGCAATCAATTTTTTTTTCATATTATAACTGGTGTTCCTGTTGTGCACACATACTACCAAGTATTCTCGATGGGACAAAATGTCTTTTTATCAATATACAAATTGTGACTTCAACAATTTCTTGCTTTTGCAGATGGTTGATGCATTCATGGCAGTAAGGCCTCTTCCTAACATGTTTGGCTGAACAACAAAACAGGGTTGGACATTTTCGTTAGTCGGCAATAGAAGTGCTATGACATCCTTATTTGCTGCATCTTTGTGATCATAATGAGCCGTCATTTTGTATTCAAGAATATTTGGATTTATGTATTGCAAAATGAATTAGCATTGTGGAAAAGTATCACATATCCGATAGGTTTCCGCGCGCCTAGCAATCTAGCATGACGGGCATCTCCGACCCCATGGAGAGGCTACACGAAGTGTATGTTCCGGGCTGCCGGAGTAGAACAGACGGCCCAAGAAGGAACCCCTGCAGAACCCCGGCGATGGCCATCTCCTCCGCCCTCCGCTGCGTGCCCAGCTGGCGGTGGCGGCGTGCGGTCTTCTCGCATCCAAGAGCGGCTGGCGTGTCCATCCTCCCAAGCCCTACCGTGCCGAGTGGCCTGTTTGCATGTGGTGTGCGCTGGCAATGCCGTCGGCCGTCGAGGCGAAGAAGCACCTGCTGAACGACTCACACGACGCGCGCGGAACACCCTCTCCGCCATGCCTGGCCGTGGTGTACAAAGTGTGGTTGGGCTCGGGCTGTAGCCCTGCAGGTGCAGGCTGGTATATATGTAAGACGACGGGGGCGACGGCGAGGCGTTCTGGCGCTCGCCGGCCACGCCGCGTTGGCGGTGACCCGGGCATCGTTTGTGGATGGGGTGCCGTTCATGCTCATAGGTATCTTATAAAGGTGTAACGATTAATCTGAAAGCCCGTCTAGCTCAGTCGGTAGAGCTCAAGGCTCTTATAAAAGGATCGGGTGCTCTAGTCTAATTGGAGGGGGTGAATTAGGCACTATTAAAATCTTAACGTACGGCTCCAACTAGTTTGCACAAAATTTAAACTAAAACAAGCTATCTAGATGTGCAACTACGGTTCACCTTAGTGTAAAACCCTCATCCCAAAAGAATCTTGCAACCTATAACCAATCCTAACAAGATACTAGACTAAGAAAATAAAGGCACACAAGTTACAATATGAAATGCGGAAACTAAAAAAGAGGGATGAGAGAAAACAAACTCTCGACACGGGGATTTATCCCGTGGTTCGTATTGCCACAAAGGCGCCCCTACGTTCACGTTGTTGAAGCACTCACAAAGAGTATCGCTTCCCGGCAATCAAGTCTCTTCCGTGAACACAATCACGGTCACCTTGATCCCGATCTTCACTAAGGGAGATTGCCCACGAAGGAGGGTCTCCGTCCCCCGCACAATGTCGTCGACGCCGCTCCACACCAAGCCGGAGGGTCGTTGACTTGCCGGCGAGCCACCAAAGCTCCAAGGATGGCCGGCGCACCAAGATACAAGGATGGTTCACTATAGAGCCACAGCACAAGGATCCAAATCTTGCTTGATCATTCACTAAAGAGCTAACATTGCACTAACACTCACAAAGCTTGTGCTAAGGACTAAGGATTTGATCTTTATGTTCTTGGATAGCTTGGAGGTGTTCTTGGGTGTGTGTATGGTTTCTAACAACTCCAGCCAACTTCAAATGGCCGCGGTGAGACGTATATATAGGCCACCAACTCAAACTAGCCGTTTGTAACCGTTAGCAGCTTTTCTGCGTGGGCATCGGAACTTCCGGTACTTCTGCATCGGTTCTTCCGGTCACTCACAAGCTGAAACTAGCCGTTGACTTCTCTGACGCTTCTGCAGCTAAGTTGGCAACCACCGGTTTAATCGATGACTTAGTGTTGGTTCAACTGGTGCCTCTTGATCTCCATGTAGCCGTTGCCTTTGCTGACATCATTGCTCCGACGCACCACCTGTTCAACCGGTGCTGAAGGCTTGGCTGCTGCACGCTTGACATCGTCTCTGGAACATAGTACGTTGAATGCACCGATGCCTCTCTTGACACCGTCGGTTCATCCGGTGCTTCACTTCTTTCTTCACTTGATCTCCAGAGGCGCATAGGCTTGTGCCAAAGCCAGGCCGTCAGATCTTTCGACAACCATCGGATGCACCAATGCTATGGGCATCGGTTCTTCCGGTGCTACTGATTTCAGTAGAACTCATCCAATTTAGCGTTTCTTTGAGTTCTTTCTTCGTGTTTTGTTTTGTATGTCCTTTTTACATCATCCCTGGGATCTAGAAATATTCATTTAACAAAACCATTAATCCAATTGATTGCGTTGTCATACGATCACCAAAATCACTCGAAATGGCATAAATGGTGCCATGTTCGTTACAATCTCCCCCTTTTTGGTGATTGATGACAACACAATCAAAGAAAGCATAAAATTTGAAAGAATTGACAAATTTAACCACTTACACTTGCTTGGATGCTTACCATCATCCAATGACGGCTTGGCCTCCCCCTAAAACTATGATCTCCCTTTGTTCCTCCCCCTATTTGAATATACTTTTCCTTCTTGGGAACATCTCTCCCCCTTTGTTGGGAACATGCCTTGCTTATCTACATTTCTCCCCCTTTAGAATCAAATCACCTAAAAGGTCTTGCACCTTAAAGGTCTTGCAAAACAATATAGCTCAAGAGAAGATTAGTAGCCTAGGGAGTTAGTTCCATGACTCATGATCCAATTATATGATATCAATGAAGATACCAATTGAAAATTTCACTACGGTGGACCACAAAATCACGAAACTAGCATGACATGAGCTAAGCTTTCCACAAGCGTGTACACAATATGATAATGTGAAAATCAAGTGTACAACTAAACGATTCAACAAGAAAGCTTAGATCATATCATGCACGGAGGTAGCTCTAGAAAGATAAGAAATTGACAATTATACCAATTGAATGAGTTTAGAACCTTGCATACCTCCGGGGGTTCTTTGTTTACCTTGCATGTACCAATTTGAAAGTGACTTGCAACAAATGAAGTCTTTAGAAGGTGAGCACTAGGTACACCATGGGTAAGCAAATGTATGAGCACATAGCCTATGAACTTAGATATGAGCATTTAAATTCAATAGAGCATGGCTCAATATGCATGAAAGCACAATTTATCTAATCACTCTTATAGAGTTGTTTGTTCACATTGATCGTGAGAAACATTCTCTTAGAGTGTTAACTCCACGTGAGACTACAAAAGATAAACTTGTAAACATGTTAGTTTCAAAATCACAAGACATAGGATGAACTCCCCCTAAATGTGTACATTTAGTGTTTGAATCACCAGTCAAATGTATGCACATTGATTTTGAAACAATTTGGGAAATTTACTCTATACCTTCTGTTCATGGTACACATATGAAATACATACCTCATGAGATCCATGTACCATAAAGGGTGACTTTGTGTAGCTTTCTACACACTTGTCAAACCATGTAGGTTGCTCATGAGTTAGAATCATGACACAAGCAACCCACCATATATCACACTAGGAGATGCAAGACATGCAAATATCCTAACAAGAGCAATGGAGCTACATGATGTTTGAATTGAAATCTAGCTATCATTACCTTATGGGGGACTTGGGCAATAAATGTCCAAGTTGTGAGCTTAGCTTGTTTTGACTTGAATCTTCACTTTAACTTGTAAGCTAAACCTCCAAATCTCCCGAAATCGTTGTTGGCTTTAAGTCTCCTTTGGAACCCACACCATTTGAGGCCCCTTCAAGTTGGTGATGATATCCTTGGGCACCCATATGGAATGGTTCCAACTCCTTTCCTTCATCCCAACCTTGTGAGCAACCACCTTACCATTTGTCTTCTTTTTTATTACATAGGAGGTGCTATTGCTTTTGTTCCTCCAGTTGGACTTGGTGTAGATGAGAGAACTCTTGATTGTGAGATTCTTCTTGTTCTTCTCATCCGGAATCTTCTTCCTTGGTTGAGGACACTTGTTGGACTTGTGGCCTTCTTTGTGGCACTTTGAGCAAGTCACGGTGAACTCCTTCTCAAACTTCTTCACCATGTCTTCACGTTTATCTTAAGAAGGTTGGACATTGCTCTCTATGCTTTTACCCTTCAATCTATACAAGTCATTTATGAGCCTTTCCACTTCTTTCTTGAGCTCATCATTCTCCTTGGTAATGAGATCATCACATAATTCTACAACAACATTCTCATTGCATTTCTCATTGCAAGGGTTAGAGCAAGATTCATCAATTAACTCAATGCAAGAAATTGAAGCATCTATCCTAGAGATTGGAATTGCACAAGGGATAGTTTGCTTCATTTCCAAAGAGTCATTAGTATCATTAATGCTCTCAAATTTTAATTTGAGCTCTTCATGCTCCTTGCTAAGCAATTTGAATTTGCACATCTAATCTTCAAAATTTGTAGCAAGAGAAGCATTTAGATCATTGAAAGCATTAAGGTTTTTAATTTCTTTTGATTGCTTCTTAATGACTTTTTGGTGCTCATGAACAAGGTCAAGAAGTTCATCAATTGAAGGAGAATCGGAGTCATCATCACTTACATCGCTATCCATACCTTTGGCCATAAAGCAAGTGTTGGATGATGATTCCATGCGGGTGGTGAATTTCGTGTTTGATTCATCACTTGAACTTGCACTTGATTCTTCACCACCGCTAACTCATTCATCAAATATGGCAAAGGATTCATGCTTGGGCTTCTTCTCTTTCTTTTGCTTGTTCTTCTTGAACTTCTTCTCAACCTTCATGAGTCGATGGTGAGGCCCATCTTTGAGGAAGACCATATACCCTATTGAATTGATTTCCTTCAAGCATTTGTTCATCTTCTTTACTTGCTTGTAGAGGTTGGGTGCATTGGCTCTTTATCATCACTTGAGGAGCTTCTTGCATCCTCTTCTTCCTCATCACTTGAGCTACCTTTGTTGGATGGCTTGGAGGTGTTCTTGGGTGTGTGTATGACTTCTAGCAACTCCAACCAACTTCAAATGGCCGGGGTGAGGCGTATATATAGGCCACTGTAGCGAAAATGGCCTCTCATGCCATATTTCAATATAATGTTTTGGCGATTGATGACACACACAACACTTGGACTAATGTGATTGTTAAGATGACCATTCTCAGGCTTTTAGGTTCAAGTGATGACAAAGAGAAGAGAGGCGTAGCAAGGCCCGAAAGGCCGCCCCTAGGTGAGTTCATTTTGCCCTACGTCGGTTTAACCGATGATGGCTTTTGGGGTACGTCGGATTAACCGGCGTTACGCAGTTTTCTGGCAGCTTTTCTCCAACGGCTATATTTGTTTATGCTGCCTATATATACCCCCAAGGCCGGGTCATTTGAAGGTGCTGGAGACCATTCAAGTATACAAGAGTCAAAGATCATCTCCAACCATCTTAGAGCTTCATTGTACATCATATAGGCTTAAGCACACTTGTGAGAGTGCTTAGTGCTTATTTAAGCTTAGTTCTTGAGAGAACTAGCTTGAGAGAAAGTCTTGCTGCGGCAAGCAACTTGTGTACTCGTCGTGTGACCCTCCGACTTGGTGTGGAGAGGCAACGACACTTTGTGCGGGGAAGGAGACCCCTCTTGGTGAGAAGCTCTGATAGTGAAGACGGTGCCGTGGTGACGCTTCGAGATAGACGGTGGCGGTGACCTCGTCTTGGTGACTTGGTGGCACTTAGCCTTTGCTTGCCGGGTGCCTTGGTGGCCAACGCAAGACGGTGATCAAGCGAAGAGACTCAGCATCACACTTGTTCGTGTTGGACAAGTGGCCGTGGACGTAGGGAGGGACTTTGGTGTCCTACCCGAACCACGTTAAATCGTGTGTCTTGGTGTCTTCACGGGAGTTTGCATATCCTCTCCCTTACCGCTTTACTTACCGCATTACGTTTCCACATTTACTATTTCTTACTTACATTTACTTTCCTAGTTAGTTTGATTAGGATTGGCTATAGGTTGCAAGTCTTTTGGGGTAAGTAGAGGGTAGCATAGATAAACCTTAGTCATAACTAGCATGTGTAGGACGTGTTAGGTTTATCTTATGTAATTAGATTGAGCCCTAGGTTAAAAAGCGATTAGCGACCCTATTCACCCCCTCCCCCTCTAGGGTTGGACACCCCGGTGATCCTTACAGCCACCAACTCAAACTAGCCGTTAACACCTTTTCTGCGTGGGCAGCGGAACTTCCGGTACTTCTGCATCGGTTCTTCCGGTCACTCACAAGCTGAAACTAGCTGTTGGCTTCTCTGACGCTTCTGCAGCTGAGTTGGCAACCACCGGTTTAACCGATGACTTAGTGTCGGTTCAACTGGTGCCTCTTGATCTCCATGTAGCCGTTGCCTTTTGCTGACGTCATTGCTCCAACGCACCACCGATTCAACCAGTGCTGAAGGCTTGGCTGCTGCACGCTTGACATCGTCTCTGGAACATAGTACGTTGAATGCACCGATGCCTCTCTTGACACCGTCGGTTCATCCGGTGCTTCACTTCTTTCTTCACTTGATCTCCAGAGGCGCACAGGCTTGTGCCAAAGCCAGGCCGTCGGATCTTCCAACAACCATCGGATGCACCGTTGCTATGGACATCGGTTCTTCCGGTGCTACTGATTTTAGTAGAACTCGTCCAATTTAGCGTTTCTTTGAGTTCTTTCTTCGTGTTTTTCTTTGTATGGCCTTTTTACTTCATCTCTGGGATCTAAAAATGTTCACTTAATAAAACCATTAGTCCCATTAATTGCGTTGTCATACGATCACCAAAATCACTCGAAATGGCATAAATGGTGCCATGTTTGTTACATCTTTACCTTGTGGTCGTGGGTTCGAGCCCCACGGTGGGTGTTTTTATATTTTACCTCTTGTACTCTGTGTTTTTCTTATTTGCTTCTCCAATATCATTTTCTTCCATAGTCATTTTCGTTTTCTTGTCGTGCTTCCATATTCATTTACAACAAACTAATCTCTAACTCTGAAAACTACTAAATCTTTATTTAAAGTGTACTGAAGTTTACATCCATGACAGTACAGGCAAAAACGAGGCCTTGGTTACGAGCACCGAATTGAAGTTTGGTGTCGTGTTTGTTGCCGGTTCTTGTAGTTTCTGAAAGAGTACCTTTGACAAAATTCCGTCCTAAAGTTGGAGACAATTCGTTGTTGTCTACAGAACGAAACAAAAGCAACCATAATTTTCGTCAGAACCAAAAACTACAATGAGTTTCTTGTTTTTTCTCCGTGATGAGCAATTTTGGTCATTTCGAACAAAAGGTGCAATTTTGAGAAATATATATATCCATTTCGATTGATGAAAAGGAGACCTTTATCACAAGATTTCGAAACGGGGCCATTGCCTTCAATATTTCCTCAGTGTGTGTGTGACATGTGGAAGAGTTCACACTGTTAGAAAAACTCTCATTAGTACTGGGCGGGAACCCCCGGTTAGTACTGGTTTCCCGCCCGGTACCACTCCTCCGGTACTAAGTGCACTGTACTAAGTGCGCGTGCACTTAGTACCGGTTAGCTCGCCTGGTACTAAATGGTCTGTTTAGTACCGGTTGGTAACACCAACCGGTACTAAACTGCTGGCCACGCCAGCAGCTGGGCCGAGTAGTTTAGTCTCGGTTGGTAATACCAACCAGTACTAAAAGAAGTTTTTTTCTTTTTGATCCTTTATATTTGTTCTCTTTTCCTTTTAATTTCAATTAATTAGTATTAGTAGTCGTACTCGCAACAGTTTGTGTATTCGTACTCGTATCTAAAATTCGTATTTGTATATGGAGCAAAGCAAATAAAAGAAATTATATACATATATGGATAAAAGAAATGTTAAAAATTATATACATACATGGATAAAAGACAATAATATTTACATGTATGAATGCTCATAAGTTTTTTCCGACAAATTCTTCAATAATTCTAATCATCTTCATCGTCATTGGCACCAGCATCCTTCTTGCGGCGTTTCTTGAGTTCAGCTCTAGCCACACTTATCCTTGGATCGGAATAAAATTCACCTTTTGGATTTATCACCTCATCCAACAGGAATCCACAGAGTGCTTCTTGAATTGCCCTGATTCTTTCTGATTCGATGAGGTTCTCTTTCATATTCCAAATCTATCAACAACAAATAAACACCAATATTTTAATTTAGTACCTGCATGGAATTAGATACAAGAAATTGTTACTAATGTTATACGTACTTCGAAGTTTTCTTGTGTCACCCTCTTGGTATCTCTGCAAAAAAAACTGCATGTGCTCACATACGTAGTATCCGCAGAGGTTGGTTTCTTGGTTCTGTCTCAAACACTATATACATATATACATGTTATAAAATATTTATGTTGTTTGAATAAATGAAAATAGATGTGCGATATTCATACCGGCTTGTTATGGTTGAATTCAAGTTCAGTCGGTGTTGAAGTGACTCCTAATTGTGTTTTGAGGAACCGAGACCATGACCTTTCCATGATGTCTACGAGATTTTGATATAATTTTGGTGGCTTCTTCAAGGAGTCCCACACAGTAACTCGGAACCGATTGATTTCGATCATAAGTAGGATCCAGTGGAAACTGTTGATACATAAATATGGATACAAAAAATATTAGATATTTACACTTATTGGCTAGTTGAAGTGACTCAAAAAGTCAAAGGACTCACTCGAAGTTGTAAGGAAACAGAATGAATGTGCAATCATGCTGCCCTTCCAAGGACATGAGTATATTATTCTCGATCCGATTAGAATATTGGCGCACACTCTCCTCATGAATAACATTCGGATCCAAGAAGCCAACGTTGTAAATCCCGCTCTTCCGTCATTCTTGCATTTTCATCATGCACGATTACAAATAAAAGGAGAGAATGAGAAATCTAAACGACTTAGTAGAGCTCGAGTATAAAATTGATAGCAAACACTTACATAGCCCATACACTGAGGAGGGACTTGTTAAGGGTGTCTTGATGGAGTAGAAACAAAAAATGATCAAAATTGATCCAAATGTCATCCATCCCCCGATAGAAATGGGTATGTTTAATTCGAGCGGCTAGCATTATATACCCCTCTGCACATGTTTTCAAGTACCACTTATGGAACTCACGCATTCTTGTTGGTAGGGTGTCAATCAACTCTGGCCACATCAGAGGTTCCCCCATTACAAATGGTTTTCTTCCTGCCCCTTGGTGAATCGGGAATTTTTCATGACCTAGGAGCTGAGCTTTTGTGAGGTTCGTTTCCTTGACAAACTCAGCAGTAGCTTCATCCTCTTTTGAAAGCACTACTAGAGGGGGTACCATTGTTTTAGGTTGTTCTTCAAGCTGGGAAACTCTCTGGTTCTCTCGCCGGTTACTCTTCTTCTCCTATGACTTTGTGATCGAGCGGTCACAGTCCGACATCAGTGGAGTCTTTGGTTGGCACATCATGGATAGAAAGAATTTCTTTGCTGCTGGATCCACTGGTTCCTTTGGCGGAGGCTTCTTTGGCTTCAACTACTTGCGCACGTCTTCTTGCACCCAAGTAGTCAATTCCTCATCAGTCATTTCGTAACCTGACTTCTCTGGTGGGGGCTTCTCTTTCTTCTTTCATTCTTGGGTCTTCTTCGGCCTTGGAGGTGGCGGTGAAGGCACCCAAGCAGATTGCTTCTTCTTTGCGGGGGGAGGAGGTGGCGGAGGCGGACTAACACTAGGGTCCCGGGAAGCGGCCGGTGACGGCGATGGACTAACGCTGGGTCCCGGGCAGCGGCCGGTGATGGTGGATCCATGCTGGGGTACCCTTGAGCAGCTGGTGACCTCGGAGACGGGCTAGGATCCCTTCCTGCAATTTTTATGTACTATTTTTTCCAACAGATCCAAGTATGGAGGGCCTGTCCTAGTTCCTCTTCTCCATCGCCTCCAGGGATCTCGAGGTCGAGGTCTTCCCATCCTTTCTCGACACGGTCAACCATGACTCTAGCATATCCTTCAGGAATCATCATGCCATGGATTATCCCGCCTTGAACAGGGACTTCAGCAACCCCGTGAGTGACTACCTTCAGTTTTTTCCTTAGCGGACATAGAAGCTCACAGGGGGTCCTGACGGCGATGTCGTCCACGGGGTAATGTTCCGCAACCGTTTCCTCTCGATCTGCGGCTGGGTGTTCCATTGAAGCGATGCTGCTACGACGCTGCGAACCGACGGGGCTAGTCTCCAACTGAGCTGTTGATCTGGCTTCTGGTGGCTGCTGCTGGCTAGTTGCAAGTGCACCTTCGATCGAAGCAACCCGTTCTTCTAGGGCACGCATCTTCTCTGCTACTTCAGCCTTTCTTCTCTGTCGGCTTTGATACGTCTCTTTGTCGCCACTGAAGACATGCTTCCATGGAACTACGCTCATGCCTCGCACACATCCTGTGTGTTTTGGTGTGCCAAGAGCGTACGTCGGCTCGTCTTTCTCTCTGTCTGACTTGAAGCTGCCTTCGGACACGACCTTTAGTGCCACATCGAGCCTGTCGGCCGCTTCCCTTATGGCATCGCTAGTGACGAATGACCCATCTTCCATATTCAATGAGCCTCCATGAACGTAGAAGTAATGTTTTGCTCGCAACGGCCAGTTGAAAGTCGCCAGTAAGATTCCTCTAGCAACGAGATCATCTTCCATCTTCTACCATTTCGGAATCGCGGACGCATATCCTCCTTGCCCAAGACGATGGAAGTGCTTCTTTTTGCTCGCATTCTATTTGGTTTGGGCTGTCTTCTTCTCGCTATCCTCGGACAACTTGTACTGCACGAATGTCTCCCAATAAGGATGTTGATTCTTGAAGTTTTTCTCGAAGTCCGGCGTGAGTCCCTTTTTAACATAATATTTGTTCAAATTTTTCTTGAACCTCTGAAAGGCAATAGCCATCTTCTTCATGACCCAATCCTTAAACAGTTGTTCTTTGTCCTCCGGAAAGCTGAAGTGTCATTTCACATCTGCTCATAACATTTCTTTCTTGGTCTCGGGGATGCTGTCAGCATCGATATCTGTGGATTTACTTTTCTTCCTTAGCTTGAAGCTAATGGGAATGTGGTCCCTGACATAACATCCACATTGATTCACCACTATCGTCTTCACACCCTTCGGAGACTTTGGTTCGCCGTCAAGATGCAATGAACTGATAATAGTGTGCCCCTCCATATTTTTCTTCGACCCTCGTTTCCGTTTTGGTTTCCTAGTCGATTCGGATGCTTAGAAAAATATGTATTTAGTATGTATTGTACTTATATATAGAATTAATGCGTATGTTTATATATATAAGCACGAATTGTATATACCTCTATGCTATCATCTTGCACAGTCGTTTCTTCTGCCTGATTATCATCGCCATCGCCAGTATCGTTAAGGTATTGGCTGCCATCGTACTGGGCAGCAAGCTCTTCGTAGTGGTGCGTGTCCGTACCAATTATGTCCTCAAGAAAGGCCTCGTCTTCATCACGACGAAAGGGTTCCATTTCGTTTCCTATGTGAATCAACATATGTTTGATATGCAATTTTGTACTAATTAATAATGTATAAAAAAAATTACAAGTGCACCTTCGATAAAGCCGTTCAACGCATATAGGGACAAATTTTCTAAAATATACATCATATACATCTTATATACAATGTGCCCTGAATTTTCTAAGATTTTCTACTAATTACACCTGTTTATAGTATAGCAAACTAAAATTTACAAAGAAAATTACAAATTCAATAGATAAAGTTGTACAAGACAAAATTTACATCATATATATTTCATAACATACACAATTTAACAATACCAAATAAAACAATAAATGTGTGAAGCCCGTAAAGACATGAAGTTTTCTACAATATACAAGATTTTTGTACAATATCCATAATTACTATAAGATATAAAGACATACTTATGTACAATATACCTAAGCAATAATTTTCTATTTTCTATAATTTTTCTACAACCATAATACTATTTTCAACTATTTTCATAATTTTCTACATTTTCCATAATTTTCATATACATTTTCCATAATTTCTCTACATTTTCCTAATTTTTCATAATTTCTCTACATTTTCCATAATTTTCCATCATTTAGCCTGAAAAAAATGCCGACGTCAGGCCCCAAGAGGGCTGACACCAGCATCCTGCTGCCGACCCCCCCAAGAGGGCTGACACCAGCCATCCTGCTGCCGACGGGCACGCCGGGCCGGCGCACGGCGGGGGCGTCTGGGGTATGGGGAGGGGGGTGGCCGGCGGGTTTGTTACCGGCGGCAGCGGCGGACGGCGATTGGGCCCGGGAGCGGCGAGGAGGAGTCGCGCGGCGGCGTGGCGGCGAGGAGGAGGCGCACGGCGGCGTGGAGCGGCGGCAGGCGCACAGGAGGCTAGTGGTGTCGCGCGGCCGCGGCGGAACGACGGCGAGGAGGATGACGGTGCGTGGAGGGGGCGACGGTGCAGTGGCAGCGCGGACAATCGATGACGAGCTGGGGGACGGCGGGGACGGCGCACGGGGGCGGCGACGCGGGAGAGGCAGCCCGGATCGAGTGCCGCAGAGGGACGGCGCGGGTTGGAGCGGCGGCGTAGAGGACGGAGGCGGCCCGGAGCGGCGGCACACGGGGGCGGCGGCGCGACGGGCGGTACGGCGCGGCGGTGACGACGACGACGACGAGCGGGCGCTGATGAATGGGGGGATAAAAAACGGCTAAGTCCCCGATCCCCCCTTTATTGCAGACAGTTTAGTACCGGGCCTTCTCCTCACCCGGTACTAAACTGTCGCCCACACAGTTTAGTACCGGCTGGAGCCATGGCCCGGTACTAAACGATGCAGTTTAGTACCGGGCCGTGGCTCCAGCCGGTACTAAACTGCCCCAACACGTGGGAAAATTTTGGGAGGCAATTTAGTATCGGCCACAACCATGGCCCGGTACTAAACTGCCCAAAATTATTCTGCTTTTTTCAGTTTTGTAATTGTATTGTAATTTGTCTAAAATATGTTTAATGTGCAATAAAATTCAATAAACAATTAAAAAATAGATATATGTATTATTTTCACCATGCAAAATTATATTACTTTGGTTAAACATACTTTAATCTAAATAAGTATTAGTCTTTGCACTAAGTTCAAAGTATTGACACTAAATTTTAAATTTCAATTTGTTTAAATATGTTTTATGTACAATAAAATTCAATAAAAGGCTAGAAAATAGATAAATTTCTAACTGAAACACATAATTTATCAAATTGGGTTCAAAATTTGTTTTATTAGTGTGTCAAATGTATTTTTGTGTGTAAAGTAATATACAAATACATTAAAATGTATATATTTACTATTTGAGCACTTAATTTATCATATTGAGTTCAAAATTTGTTTTGTTAGTGTGTCAAATGTGTTTTTGTGTGTAAAGTATTATAAAAATGCATAAAAATCGATTGAGCACTTAATTGGGTCATCAGAACGTAGCAATCACGAGACTTTAAGTTTGTGAACTTTTTCTCTTTTATATTAATTCTTCCCTACATATTCGAGGAGTAATCGGACGGTACCTTCATATTGTTCAAGCAATCAAACATGCTTTCCTTCTCCTCTTTGCTGCGAGTGTAGCTAGCAGGACGTAAGTAGTGCTGTCCATTTTCACTCTTCTCAGGACGTAGGTCTTCTCGTTGTTTTGTTTCTTTCAAATCACGTCTTCCTTCCAGTGTATCTTTTGACTGCCCATACGTACCAAGGAATCCTAGCAGGTTCACGCAAAGATTCTTCGTCAAGTGCATCACATCGATTGCGTCGCGGACCTCCAGGACAGGGGCGGAGACAAGGGGGCAGGGGCCTGCCCCCATGATCCCCAAATTTACACTACAAATTTAAATTTTGATTAAATTTTTATATAAATTTGTATGGTTGGCCCCCCCTAACAATGAAAAAATCACCATCCTAGCTCCGCCCCTGCTCCAGGACTTCTCAATATGGGAGCTCCCATAGGATGGACTTCTTCTTCCACATTGGGGCGTGGACGTTTTCATCATTCGGAACTTGTTGGCTTCCACGGCCCTTTCCAAACACAACATGGACATCCTTCACCATCGAGAAAACACGCTTCCCGTTTCGGAACATAGGCTTAGCACGAGTTTCTGGTTCCCTTTTGAAATGTTTTCCTTTTCTTCTTAAGGGGTGGTTGAGGGGAAGGAATCGACGATGACCCATGTACACGACCTTCCTATAATTTTTTAGATACAAGCTATCAGTTTTTTCTAGACAATGAGTGCATGCCTGGTATCCCTTATTCGACTGTCCGGATAGATTGCTAAGTGCAGGCCAATCGTTGATGGCAACGAAAAGCAATACTCGCAGGTCAAAATTCTCATGTTTGTACTCGCCCAAACACGTACACCTTCCTCTTTTCACAGCAGCAAAAGTTCATCAACCAACGGTCTTAGGTACACGTCAATATCATTGCCCGGTTGTTTTGGGCCTTGGATAAGCACCGGCATCGTCATGTACTTCCGCTTCATGCATAGCCAAGAAGGAAGGTTGAACATACAGAGGGTCACATGCCATATACTGTGAGTGCTGGCTCACTCGCCGAATGGATTCATTCCATCCGTACTTAAACCGAATCTTATGTTCCTTGGGTCGTTATCAAAATCTGAGAATTCTCTATCCACATTTCTCCACTGGGACCCACCCGCAGGGTGTCTCAGCATCTGATCTTGCTTACGCTCTTCTTTGTGCCACCGCATCAATTTAGCATTGGACTTATTTCTGAAAAAGCGCTTCAAACGTGGTATTACTGGGGAAATACCACATCACCTTAGCAGAAACTTTTTTCTTGACGGGCTCCCCGTCGACCTCACCAGGATCATTTTGCCTGATCTTGTACCATTTTGCATCACAAACAGGACAATCATCCAGTTTCTCATATTCTTCGCCTTGATAGAGAATACAATCGTTAGGACATGCGTGAATTTTCTGTACCTCCAATCCAAGAGGGCAAGCAACCTTCTTTCCTTCGTATGTTGTAGAGGGCAGTTATTTCCCCTCTGGAAGCATGTTCCTTACGATTCCAAGTAGCTCCTCAAATCCCTTATCGGTGACACCATTAGCTGCCATCCACTGCAGCATTTCAAGTGTGGTACCCAATTTTTTAAGCCCCTGCTTGCAATCTGGATACAATAATTTTTTGTGATCCTCCAACATCTTCTCAAACTTTTTTGACTCTTTCAAAGTTTCACAGTCTCTTTGTGAATCCACTAGAACCTGACCTAATTCATCAGGTAGTTGGTCTTCTGCTGCATTTTCTCCAGCCTCATCCATTTCTTCAGCATCATCTATGGGTTCATCTTCAAAAGCTCCCTTTTATATAGATGAGTCCAGTCTGCAATATTATGATCATCATCTTCTTCACCATCTTGCATCACAACTCCAGGTTCACCGTGCTTGGTCCAAAGAGTATAATTATCCATGAAACCCTTTTCATAAATGTGGGCGTGTATAGTGCTTATCTTAGAGTATTCCTTTTTATTTTGGCAAACGCGGCACGGACAACACATGAAATCTTTCGATGACTTGTGGGCCTCCGCCGCATCGAGAAAAGACTTTAGACTATTAATCCACGTCATGGTGCACCGGTCGCAGTACATCCATTGTCGGTCCATCGATCTACAATTTTTTATTAAGTAACAATATTATTTTACTTGTATTCATATCATTTAATTTGGCACATAACATAATGAAATACAAAAGCCATTTCTGTGAATTTAATATTGAAATACAGAATTAATATAAGTCCAAATTAATATATAGATTACATTACATGCTTAAATTACACAATATGATAAATAGAAGTCCAAATTAATATGTACATTACACAACATGCTAGCTACCTAATACAAAGTACTCATCATGAGATCTTTGGACCAATGCCTCATGAACTGCCTCGCGAAGTCTTGTCACGGAACGGTCATATTCCGCTAGCTCCGACTCTTCACATCTTGCATTATATTGAGCCATCAACTCACGATCATCATCAGTACCATGCAACTCGACATTAAATTCACGATAAAATTTACGGCATTTCTAATAAGTAATATTAATAACATGTCAATTATATGTCTCACTAAGAAACAAAACTAATTTGAGTACACTAATCAAATAAATGTAAAAACCTAAACAAATTAATAGAATAAAAATGAAAATATAAATTGTAAACCATAATTTTTTTGACACTCTTCAGTTCAACACGAACACATCGTTCCACGCCATAAGGGATGCGCAATCAATGTTGCGGCTTTGTTTCAGGCTCACTTTCTCTAAAACCATCGAGAAGAAAAAATGTTTGTTTTGAAACATGTCTATGTCATTAACCTTGACCCTGCGGTGATAACACTGACATTCGGAGCTAGTATTGACATCCACGACATAGTGCGGTACAATAGGACCTAATGAAGGAGTACGGCCTTGGTCCGGATAATTTCATTCTCAACTCGCTCAAAGGTGTGGATTTCATTATTGGGACCAAGATCGTGCTTCTTCATCGCATCCTCATATATACCGCACCGCATCGTGGATATCGAAGGATCAAGGTTAATGATATATTCATGATCCGAAACATATATTTTTAAACTTCTCGATGGTTTCCATATGAGCCCGAATAAATACATCATTAGAGTGTCAAAATAATGCAACTAAATGCATAACAAATACCAAACTAATTAACCATGCCACTTGAAAAAAAATGAAAAAAATCCCTATAAATTATCCACATTGAAACTATCCAATACACCTTCTCCAAATTCAAGTAATGGGTTCTATATATCTCAAATCCATCCATAAATCATAGAAAACATGCTCATTCTATATATTTCTAAAAATCACAAATATCTCAAACTACAGAGCACGAAACAAATAATAAATACCATCAAACAAGAGAGAAAGAAGTTGCAAACCTTTACTGCACTTGGATGAGTGAAATCTCCACAGAACATGAGAAATTGGGGCAGCACCTCCTCTCTAACTCGCAATGGAAAGAAAGCCCGAGCTCAAATGGTTGGCTGGGGCTCAGGGAGGAAGAAGACAAGCTCCTTCGTGCAGTCCTCGCACTGGCGCGGTCTGTGGGGGCATTCGCCCGGCTAGTGCAGTGCTCCTCCGCCTCCCTACAGGCCTCCTCGCGTTGGTGGATCAAGGGCGGCAACTTCGCCCTCAAGTTTGGTGGAGCTGTCAGGGTCGCTTGTCATTGTACATTGCTTCATGGTGTGCAGGTTTTCAGGCGGAAGTCTATCTTGTGCCAGTGATGATGGTGTCGTTGAGATCATTTTCCTTCCTGAAGGCGTTGCCGTCAGGACCTCAACATGCCGGGACATATCCACGTGAAAATCGAAGAACCAACTCACTAGTTTGGACGGCGGGAGCCACTACTACATAACAAAGATATTGTAACACATTCTTGTAACACATTTATCATTGTGTTACAGAGAAGTTTAACAGGAACACATAGATATGTGTTACAGGTGAGTGTTGTAACACATAACACTTGTTATGTAAAATTGTGTTACAGAAAAAAATTGTAACACAAACTTAATGTTACACTAAAATGTTACAAAGATAGTAGTATTTTGTAACACATATAAAAAATGTTACAATTTAAGTGTTACAAAGAAGCCCGTACAATTTTTTCTTTTAACTAAGTGCCATGAATGTGATGACATAGATAGCATCGTGAGTAGACAATTGGGAATATCCAAGAAATTATAAAAAAAGAAGTATTAGTGATGAAAAGGACTCATTTATTGGCCGCAGGATACATAATGTTCAATGTGGGGTCAGCTCAATATATGATAATAAGGCAACAAGTATGTGTACAAACAAAACTTATTGAAAATATAACAATAAATAAATTGTATTATACTAGTTTTTATTACAAATGTAGCTTTTGCACTGTCATCAAAACAAACTATGATATATCTGCAATTCATGGCTGTCTCCAAGTTTGATAGTTCTGCAATAAAAAAATAAATATTAATAACTCCAAGAGTCACACACAAAGGAAACTTGGTGATGGAGGAATATGAATTGTAGCCGATGAACTATAGAATTTGGAAAATTTGTAAAGGTTGGACATTAGCTTAAAAACTCTATATTTTGGCAGAGATAACTAGCTCATAAAAAGTTATAGAGGAATCTCACATTTCTTTTATACAAATAACTTCTTATGTTTGAATTGATACTACCATATGTTTTATATACCAAACTAAATTCTAGAGATACTAATATTTTTAAAATAATGCAGCTATATTCAGATCTTAGTATATTTTTATGGCATCACTAAAATGCGAATAACTTCTATAATTGAATAAAGAGGATAAATTTTTGAATCACAAACCATTGAAGAAATAAACTATGATTGGTCATTCAATCCACTAGTGCTAGCATCCACCGTTGTTCTCTCAATGTCTCTTCTAACCCATTGTTGTCTGATCTTTGCATTATTAAACATCTCTCCAAGGTGTGTGACATGGAATGGCTCAGTTTCGGTATCATCTTCCCATTCATCACAACTAGCATCATAAATATGGTTTCATCTTCATGACCACGGACAACCCAGGGTTAATTTATCATCAACATAAAACACCTGGTCAGCTTGGTTAGGGCAAATGAAAGGTTCATGCCCAATCTTTTCTCCAGTATGTATTAGGTGTGAAAAGTTGAAAAGTGTGTAGCCATATTTATCCCTTTGTATTCCTCTTCCACATAGAACATCAACCCATTCATATTTGAAAAGAACCACCGAAATATTTCCAGAGTAGTTCAACTCAATAATATCAATTATCCTCCCATAGTATGTCACATCGCCTAAAACTGGTATGTCATCACTTGCACTAGAATAACTGGAAGTTTTCGCAGTCAGCACGACTCCACTATTTTGTGTGACCCCATCCAACCGTTTGGGCCTGAATCGAAAACCTCGACTATTGAAAGCGCGGTACCTTTTTGCTGCTTCAACAGGGCCATGGGCTAGCCATCTGATGTCATCTTTTATACCATGAATGCCATTTTCCCTCTCAATCTACATAATCTGAACAGCCATAAAAGTTTAGTTATGTACTTTAGCGCTAGATGTAAAGGGTGTGAGATATGACACTTATGTGGCCTCTAAACCATTGATGGAACTTCTCATTTTGCATTTCTCGACATCTCTATGGCTCGCTCGACGTCCATTATGGTTAACCTTGATTTGTTCAACATGAGCCCTACAATGTACCTTGTAAGGAAACATGTGTCATGAAAAAATTGAATTTATATTTATGAGTCTGAGATTATACCTAAGGTATGGATTGACATCAGAACAATTGAATAGCACATATCTATGTGCCTGTAATTTTGCCAAACCTCTTATGACATAGCTACGTGGATTTCCAAGTGTCGTTCCAGCACAAGGAAAAAAAGCTGATGCTTGCCCAGTATTACATCCAAGTGTTTTATCATTATCATCGTTCCTTGAGACCTTATTAAGCAAGCTTTGAAAACCATCAATAAATCCTGAACAAAGTGTCATAGCCTCTTTTGCTAAAACTGATTCAGCAATGCATCCCTCTGGACGAGCTTTATTCCTCACATTTGACTTCAACTCACCAAGATACCTGCATAGGCCAACATTTTATAAAGAAAATGTTAAATAATGATGCACAACGAAGGCTAAAAAAAATGGTCCACTATAACTCTAAAGAAAAGAATACCTCTCCACAAAATACATTGATCGATAGCAGACAGGACCACCAATTTTTGCCTCTAATGCTAAGTGAAGGACAAGATGAACCATAATAGTAAAAAATCCAGGTGGAAATATCATCTCCATTCTACATAATGTCATTATAATTCTATCTTCTAACTTCTCAAGTTCATCTTTGTAGAGAACTTTAGCATTTAGTTCTCTAAAATACCCGCATATATCAAATAAGACAGATGTAACGTCATCTGGAGAAGACCTCGCAAAGCAACAGGCAGAAGCTGCTGCATTAATATGTGACAATCATGACTTTTTAGGCCTGTAATTTTTGCTTGAGCAACATTTACACATCTAGAGACTCATATGTTGGAGGACATAAAGCAACTCAAGGAGCATTCAAGAAGACAAGAAAAAATTATTGATGAACATATAAACAAGAAAATGCACCATGAGAGTGAAGAACGAACAAAGGTTGTCTTTTACTAAATCTATGCTTCAAAATTTCTCTCAAATTTACTCTGTGAATTGGCTGGTCATCTTCAGATTGACCATGACAAAATTCAGAATCATGTAGTGTCTTCCAACAGAAAGGTATTTTTTTTTATTTTCATGCTTGAACATAAATGTATCTCTGGGCTAAATTGTTCTTTTCAAACTACAGAGAGTTCAATGTGCTGAACCAAACTATGTAGATATTCCCTGTCAACGGAGGGATGAATTAGTGATCCAGTTCTAATGTACATACATGAATTAGTGATCCAGTTCTGCAAAACAAAATGGTTATCAAGTTGTTGCTTGTCACTTAACAACACCTTGTTAGCAATAATTCTGTGCGTTCATGAATCTGTCCAGGTTTGTAGAGTCTAAGTGCTAAGTCTTTAGTAGCTTTCCAGGTGCTAGTTAGTTTCAATAATAGCCAAATCAAAGTAGTAATTGCTGTAGTTATTAGCTGATTGGCCTAGGATAATTGAAGTGTACAGCTGGGATCAAATAGGAGGAAAAAAAAGGTCAGAAAAGGCAGCAAGCATTTGCAGCACCAAAACCAGTGTGTACGTGTGTGTTCTTTATGTGTGAGCTTCTATGTGCTACATGTGAGCCTTCTTGGCTTTCACACCCTACAATTAGCTGATTACATTTTGAAATTTTTATCTAGTGTCTTAAAATCATATGAGTTTTTGTTGAATTCAGTGTCAAGGTGATGCAAATCACATAGAGTTCCCAGATTAGGAAGCACAACAATCATCCCCACAATGCTCTACTAATGATTTTAGACAAAAAGAGGTATAGTACACTATTATGGCCAAATCAGTTATAAGTGTTATATTTGCCACATAATGTTACGTCCGCTTAATAATATTATTGCACTCCATAACTCAATGTAAATACAGAAATGTTCACTTGATTTCAGGTTGGTGTGCGTACACATCCATCAAGTGATGGTAGAATAAATAGGAAAAGAAAGGTATGTAAGAATTACACTTCTTTATGAGTTATCCATGCAAAATTTGTATCCAAAACTTGGCATGATTCCATACCTAATATCAAATGATAAAGAACCAGCAAGGAGCACTCCAAGATAATTCTATAGGGCAAAAGTGTTCCAAATTTACACGACCTCAGCGAATTAAGGTGAACATACATAACGTCCATTCTGATTGGATTATCTTTACTCAACTAATGTTTATTGGTGACTTTGTTAATTCAATGTAGGATGGAACCACATTGGTACTTAAGTCTGCAAGTTATCCAAATAAGGAAATTGTGGCCTATGCAAACATTTTGAGCTCTAATCCAAAAGCAAATGTTGGTGGAGTCGAGATAGGAAAACAATTCTATAAAGTGTGTATCAATCATCTTGTTATACAAGATGAGCCATTAGTAAGGCCCACCCACAAGCGGATACAAGAATATTGGTGATGCCCATGACAAAAGAGCACCGATTGCTTGGCCTTTGATTTTTGTATGTTACAACTAGCTTTCTACATATATAATTTCTGTAGAAAACTTGTAATGATCATTTATACAACAGTCATTCTCTATGCAGGTTGAAATGATCAATGGATGAATATATGAAGACAAGATTTCAAGAATACTGCTTATTTTTATTGAATTTCATTTCATGTAGCGCAGATTTGTAAACATTTGCTCTTCTTAATCATATATATCATTGTGTAAATATACTTTACATTATTTGAACAAAAACTACTGAAATCAATGCAACTTTCTATGACTACTGAAATCCATGATTTGAGTGATTGTGCAATGTGTTATGTTTCCTCCAAAATATGCATTTAGGCTATAGTTGTTTCCCATGTTAATAATTGCTACTTACTTGAAATTTTAAATGTGTTACAGTAGGTAAATCATGTGTTACAAACCATGTGTTCCTAAAATTCCAAACTATATCCTCTCAAAGTGCTACTAGCACAAGAAAAGTGTTACTAGAGGTAAAGAAAAATATTACAGTACATAATTATTGTAACACTAACAAGTGTTCCACTAGATAAAAAATCATGTTACAGAGTAGTAACACTTGTTTAGATATAAAAGAACACATGTCTTGTGTTCCAATAGATCATACACTACTACAGCCACCCCTATCACCGCCGGTTCTAAAAGGGCATCACCAACGGTTTTGGGTACCGTTGGATTTAAGTCGTTGGTGATAGCGGGGCCATCACCGCCGGTTCCAGAACCGTTGGTGATGGAGACATCAACACCGCCGGTTGAAGACACGAACCGGCGGTGAAGACCTTTTTCCCATCAAAAAAATATTTTCATATAATAATATTGCATCATTTGTACAACATATATAATATATTTTCATATACAGCAAGCACTCTATTGATCCATACAAAAGCACGATCTGCAGCTTTCTCAACAACCACATCTGAAACCTCTAGATTAGGAAGAGGTCGAAGAGGCCTGCAAAGAAGCCAAAAGAACTTGTTTAGTGTATCACTATGAACGAACAACATTAATAGTGCAATTACAATGGAAATACAATGTGCATTGCTTATCCCAACACATCACGTGAAGTCACACAAATCTAAATATCAAGTACTAGTAGGGACATTGCAAAAAAGAAGTATAACTCGATTCCTGGCAATAAGGAAATTGTTAAATTGCTTAATAAAAATTTAAAATGCAACCAACTTTATCAAGTTAACAGATAATGTGCAATGACTTAGTGCTATGAGTTCCTGAAGCAGAATATGAACCACATACAAATAGAGGCACAGAGCACCCAGTATAGAGTGGTGACGGAAACATCTAGGCTTACAACATAACTACAGGCTATGGATAAAAATATCACATGCTAGCGGAATAAACATGATTATGTTACCTTGTGAAGTAAAGCCAAGTCGTTCCTTTGCAGAGAAGGGATGATGTACTAATTGATACACATGATTACTAATGTGATAAAGGCGCAATAAAATCCCCTACCTACTTAGAAGATAGATCAAGCCTTAATTACAATTGAACTGAGCTTAAGGATTAGCTCCAGAGTAAGTCTTAAAAATGCAGCATACACTGAAATCATTGAAATCACTAAGCCATATGCCCATACACTATTTTGGTTGGCAGTGACCTACGCGAAGAAAGTAATGTACTACATCCAAATTACAGAGAATTGTCCAATTTTGTGATAATCCATTACAACCTAACTAGTAAGTTGGCCCGTGCTAACGCTACGGGTTAAAAAAATTAAACATATTTAAGTGCAGCATCACATAATTATACTCAAAATGGTATCTGGCTCACCAGTTGTGCTTGCTCAATTGTTGCTCTGAATGCCATTCTTTTGTCCTTTCTTCCTTCCATAATTCGGCACAAAGTGGTGAGATAAACTGAAAGAAAAAAAAACAATAGTTCAAGCTGGGAGTTAAAACAATAATATTTATTCACATAAAACAATAGTTCTTCCTAATTCCCACAGGCCAACTGGAGTTAAAAAATTTCAAAGATAGTAATCCAGTTTTCTACTTTGATCAACGGCATTTAGCTCAACATTTTCAAAGTCCAAGCTGTCTTCTATTTCAGAAAGCTTAGAACAAAAATATTCTACAGAAGCATTTCAGTTCCTAACCCATGTCTTCTATTTTTGTATGACAGGCTGACAGCAGCCTAACCCATGTCCACACAATTCCAGTAACGCACTCTCTCGCCCTTTTCTTTCTACCAGTTGTTGCTCCACAAGTTCAGTTTATCAAGGAACTGCATCCTTCCATCCTCTAATCACCTACATCAATATAGATTGTGTTTATTTTATTTGACATATCTTGAAGTGGCAGTTATAATTCATATAGCCAATTAACAGCTAAATGAAATTAGCCATACTCACATAGTACACATAAGTGCTAGCACAACTGATAATCAAAATGAGCTTGAAAGCTTCATCACATGGAAGATAGGACTACTATCTTGATCTGCATTTTCATCAGATGCTAAAACAATAATAGCACACGCTTAGAAACAGAAATTGAAACCAATTGTCTACAATCGACTGCGTTCACAACTCACCCGCCAAGGGTGTGTATTACCTCATTCTCAGCAAGACACTTGAGAAAGATTATAATGTAGTGACAAACATGAGCCCAAGCTCAATTTTAATACTATAACCAGGGGAAGCTCGAAATTAAGTCAACAGGTAGAACATCATGTTTCAGAAATTTTATGAGTCATCATATGATCGTAAACTTGGAGCATCACGGCATGGTAGCAAGTCTAGTAAAGAGGAAAAAGGGACCATGCCTAGTACCTCACAAGATATTTGATCATCAGAGCATATCCACCATGACTTGTTAACATAACAAGACAAAGAGCAGGTCTTAGGGGTCTCAGAAAAATATTATCATCATTTGATCATGATGTTGGAGCCTAAGGGCACAAAGAGAGTGAAAAAGTTATAATAATCGGCGCCCAGTACCTCACAACATCTTCATCATCAGTTTGTACCATAGGATGGATAAGGATCTGGAACAAAACTCTCACACGGAAAAGAAGATGGCAGAACAAAAAGGCAACAACTTAAAATGAGTCAAAAGCAGGCAATGTAAAAGTAGATTTGGCATACACAACAGCACAAGCCTTGATGTATGATGTCAGCTGCTAGAAGCAAGCAATAGCAGACCATTGTTATCGATAGAACATTTAACTAAACAACTTGAAAACTATATCCAGTATTAATCGACCAAATCTAAAATACATCAAACTGTTGCATAGTTGTACAAAATTGTGAAATATGACTACCATATTAAAGCCACAACCTGCAGACCAATTATGCACATAATTTGCAACCTTGGTGGTAACCTATCACTTTCTGAACCGCAATAACAAGCAGCAATCGTAGGGTAGTAGTAGTAAAGGGGGATTGGGGGATTAAGTTTTGTGAACTTGAGACCAACATTGGTGCCATGGATTGACGGGGCCCCATAGTCCAGCCGCAGCTTCCATGGCCTAAACCCTAGATCAGGACCTCAATTGGAGGAAATCAGAGAGAGGGAGAGAGGGAGGGAGAGAGACATGCTTGACCTGAGCAGCGAGGATGGCTGGCAGTGGAGCAAGTTCCGCATCGGCAAGCATGCGAGGCAGGACCCCAACGGCGTGCGCGGGCATGGCATGGCGAGGCTGCCCGGAGGCGTCGCACGCGAGAGCAGCACGGCAGATCCCGGCGAGGCGCTGGAGGAGGCCACGAACAGTGCGAGCCCCCCTCGCCCTAGCGCACACGTAGGAGATAATATCGGTGGGCGGCGGCAGCCGGAGAGAGAGAGAGAGAGAGAGAGAGAGAGAGAGAGAGAGAGAGAGAGAGAGAGGGAGGGAGAGCCGAGGCGTTCCTCCGCCGCCACAGCAGCACGTCGGCGACTAGAGCGGGACTCGCGGGGAGGTCAGGAGCGGTCAGAGATCGGCGGAATTCCAAGGGACGGCGTTGCGGAACAGAGGAGGGTGGGAGTGCATGTGGGCGCGCGTACCTGCGCCGCAGCCGAGCCGGGACGAGGGAGGAGGACGGGGCGGAGGGCCGCCGCCGCCGCCATGGGAGGGCACGGGAGGTGGAATGGGAATTGGGAGGAGGGCGGCACCACGAGGGAGGGAGGGCTGTGGGCGGACGCTAGGGGGAGGAGGAAAAAATACCGGAGAGAGAGAGAGGGAGGGGAGAATAAAAAAAATAGGTAGAGAACACATCACCGCCGGGTCATATTACAATCCGGCGGTGATGCTTACATATCACCGCCGGTTCGTAATACGACCCGGCAGTGATTCTCTCGACAGCATCACCGCCGGGTCGTATTACGAACCGGCGGTGATACGTAAGCATCACCGCCGGGTCCATTTGGAACCGGCGGTGATAGTATATCACCGCCGGTTCGAAACAAACCGGCGGTGATGGGGCGTTGGCGATGATGTATTCTGTAGTAGTGATATAGTAGTAACATTGGATATTGTGACACTAATAGGATATGTTAGTAGGAGATCTAGTAATACATTAATTGACACTATATAAGAAGAAGCCTATAATGACGGGCGTCATCTCACTAAGGTGACGGGCTTCGCTTCCGTCACATGTACATCGTCACTGATTAGAACAGAAAAGTGATGGGCAAAAGCCTATCACATATGTACGTAAAAGGTGACGGGCATCAGTATGAGCCGTCACCTATGGTATTCTTAGTCCGTCACCTATGTCAACACATAGGTGACGGGCATTATTCTTTTGCGTGCTAAAATAAATATTTGCAGTGGGAATAAAATTTAAAAAAAATTTTGTTTTTCCCACCGCGCTCATGTCGCAAGTCGCGTGATTTTTTGCGCGAATATGCGCGCGTGCGATTTTTTCCGGTGTTGCCAGAATTCGAACCCACAACCTCAGCCTCGCGCGTACCCTTCCCTACCACTGGGCTACACCATCACATCACATGTGACCAACAATGAGATATTTTTCCTTTTATCATCACTTTCTAATGTCTTATATAACCTGTTTCACAGCTATAACGATCTCAAATGAAAAACTTTTCAACTACAAAGTTGTAGATTTGGTCGCGATCTACAACTTTCGTATATACTTTTATTTTCCATCTGAAGTCATTTGAAAATTTTGAAAATTTGAAATTCAAATTTTAAACTATATATTTGAGTGCCAAAACAACCTCAAATGAAAAAAGTTTGAACTATAAAGTTGTAGATTTGGTTGAGGCCTACAACTTTTGCATAGAACAATTTTTTATTTGAGACAATTTGAATTTTTTCTAAAATTGTATGTTCAAATATTAATAAAGTTACAAAGGTGACGTGCCTTGATGTTGCACGTCACTTATGTCATCACAAAGGTGACGCGCTTTGATGTTGCCCGTCAACTTTTACTTATCAAAGTCCATCACTATACTAACCTTATAGGTGACGTGCTTTAATGTTGCCCGTCACCTATATCAAACTTATAGGTGACGGGCCATCTATGTCATAACAAAGGTGACGGGCAATGTTTTAGAGAGGTTATCAAGAGGTAAAAGGTGACGTGCATCATCTTCGCGCGTCACCCAGATAACAAAGGTGACATACAACAACATGTCACCTTTGTGCACGTCACTATAGGTCATTTTTTACCTAGTGTGAGCAACAGTAACACAAGTTGGTGTTACTAAAACTCTGTTCTGTAGTAGTGAGCATCTTGATGTTGCTTTCCTCTTGAGTCATCGTCTTGGAGTCCTTGATCGCGACACCGTGATCGACTTCGAGCAATGGCAGTGTCTGATCTATTGGTGTGGTAGAGATCAACTCAGTGTGATTTCTAGTACAATTTCTAGATCATAGGGTGACCGGAAGGCACAGGAGTGTCGATGATCCTTACATCAAGAGTTTCTAAGAAGACAGTTGATGTGGGATTCTTGTTTCTACTTGAGGACCAAAGCAAGGCTGAAGAAAGGATGTAGAAGAAGTTCAAAGCTTAGTCTTTCATTTTCTTTCTTATGTCTTCCTTTCTTGTCTTTTGTGTTTCTCGGTTGAAGGTTTGGAGTCTAAGTACCTATGTAAATTTCTGGCTTCATGGCCAGATGTATTCCTTTATGGTTGTGGACATTCACCTATGAATGTTCAAGATCGGAATTCTTCCTTAATCTAAAATATATCTTTTAGCTAAGAATGGCTAAGGACTGAGTTTTTGTGAGGAGAATATTAGGGCCATGATACATTACTATCTCCGGATATAGACGCCGATATCTGGTTTTTCTATTTTTTATATTATGAAATGAAACAACTTTTCTTAATTCTTCATTTCTTCTAGCTAATATATAATGAATTGCTCAAGAACAATTATATAGACGGTGCGGAGGAGATGAGTGGCGTAGTGTTCACCTGGACGGGAACCTGATCAAATCCAGTGCGTTTCACGCAAAACAAAATTTGAAGCTAAGCAATTGTGCATCACTTTCATTATTGCAGCCTGAAAGTAAAAGCTTGAACGGATATAAGCAGTTGTGTCAATTCGTGTCTGTCTGTTCCAGACAAACAAATCCTCGTGAACTCGATCACGCGGCCAGCCGAGCTCATCTGATGCTTCGTGCTGTGAAAAAGAGGAGCACTTTCCTTCAAAAGAGAGAGAGAGGAGCACTGGCAGATACAGCCTGTGTGCTTGGTTGGGCACTCAAAGGTAGTAACAGTGAGGGAGAAGGGCCCTACGCCCCCTGCACTCCTATCCTCTGCCTGCTCCTTTTTGTTGCCCTAGTTTGCATGGTACAAAAACCCTTTTTGTCTTTGAATTACCACTGATGAAGACCCCCCCCCCCCCCAACCCCCCTTTTGTGGCTTGCATTGTTGGGCCATTTTCGTTTTTAGAGCCAGTGTCGTTGTGGACAGTGGCGCGCGCGCGCGCGCACACCCACTGGCACCGCGCTGCAGCGTCATCATCCTGCGTGTAGGGGAAACCTCACTTTTACCACTCTTGTTGGCCACCAGCCTCCGTGCCCGTCGTCTGCCACGCATCTGTACGTCTCGACGAGGTGCTAGTGCTTTTTCGTTGCTAGCTCGGCTGGTCGATCAACGCCGGCCAGATGCTGCCGGGCGCTTACGGGCCGTCGCAAGAAGCCGACGGGCGTCGACTGCAGATGAGGAGGACATTGCACTGAGGACTGGCCGGGACCAGACCCGTTTCAGCAAGGTGCATCCCTACCCCTACCTAGTTCTGCGAGCTTGGCATTTGGTTCGAGGCCGCCCCTTCGTCCATCCGCTGTGTCCCCCCTGAAAAAGCTACTCTAGTACTCTGTAGTCTGTCCTGTTTGCTCATGCCACTGCCATGTCCTTTCGCCCTTCTTTCAGAAAGCAGTATGTGCTTACCACTAGTGCCCCCATGGATCTACACGGACGGGACGGCTCTGTTTGCCTTACATGGATAGTGCCCCCATGTGTACAACAGTGTCCTTACCACTAGTCCACTACCAGAGTGTGCTGAGTATCTGCATCGAGCCGAGCCTGCGTGTGAGAAATGGTGGTTAAAAAAAAAGCAAAAGAAAAATTTTACGACCGAGAGTGTACAATCTCAGCTCTCAAACTTGTTGGCAGCAAATATGTATGCCAAGTTTTGTGCTAGCAGCGTCAGAAATAAAAAAATATATATCTTTCTTAATATTTCCCAATTGTATTTTTTAAATCAATATGAGCACAAGTACACTTCTGGTTTTTCTTTCTGAAATCTAAATTCCGCTATGGTACTTTTTCTCTAGTGCTGCTTGGTTCCATAAATGACAATTCTTTTTTCATACGAGCATATATAATTTCACCGAGATGGGGCTCGAAAGAGACAAGTGAAAATGCCTCAAGCCCATGTACAAGTACATCAGATAAACAACATCCTAATGCATTACTGCGGTTCATTTCCGTGTGGTCTGGTTTTAAACTTTTAACTGATGAATCCAGACTCCAGAGCTGCACTACTAAAGTTGTACCCACGGTTGCACATGCATGTAGCGCTAGCATCCTCTGAAAACCAAACCAAACCATCGACCCAACCGATCGAGAGAAGATTGAAAACCAAGGCCAAGTCGTCGGAACAGAGAATGGACCATATCTTTTTGTATTGGGATCGAGGTTCTGCAGGATGGGGCACGAGAGCAAGAGATGATCGATGCAACTGACACTCGAAGGCGGCACGGACAGCCACGCCCTGCCCGGGCAATCAATCCATGGAGAGATCACCGCTCACATGACTGGAGATCGGAAATGGCAAAGGAGGCAGGAGACAAATGATGGAGATCGATCGAGCACAGAAGTAGAGGCATCATTGCGACGCAGCAGATTATTCGCCGCTATGGCCCATGGGCACCCATGCATGATGCCTGCTTGCTGCTGCTGCTGCCGGTGCCACCAGCCCAATGGCTCACAGGCGATAGAGTGAGGGGCCTAATAGAATTTCAATAATCATGCTTCATGCAGGCGAGTTGCAGCCTGCAATCCGAACTAAGGACGGGTTTTTGGATACATGCTTTTGCTGTGTCCATGGAGATTTGCACATCATCACAAAAGGAGTCAGCAGCAGCAGCTAGCACGTTAATCGAGCCATTTTTAGATCCGAGTTTTAGGCTTTTCTTCAATTCTGCATTATATGGTGATCACTAGCATCGATCGATCACCGAGACGAATGGATAATAATCATGTCCAGATCGTTTTTCAGAAAAAGGTGCACCTTTCAGAGGGAAAAGGAGGGACCGAAGGAGCTACAGCCTACAGGCTGATGGGAAGGGCCGGGGGTTGGGTACGATCTCATCTTATGGTCAGCGTTGCAGTCCCTTACGGGTCCTGTGTTTCTGGTGGCCGGTTCCGCAGCGATTCTATTCTATTATTTCTAACATAGCGTATATGAAGATCAGATTAAATTGGTGCGCTGTTAGCGATGGAACGTCCGATGAAAACGCCCCGTCGCAATATATTGATAATTCACTAAGGTAACATTGAATCACCCCTTGCAACATGCGAAATCATACGTATGAAAGTTGACTATAACATCTTATTATGAGATATAAAATTTCTAGCCACCTCCATCTCTAGTTTTGGCTAGATCTGCCTCACCACTGACAAAGGTAAACCTCCATCATGGTGCCAATGACCATTCTTCATTTCTTCAGGTCATTAGCATTCCATGTCTTCTTCGGAGAGAGTACGTTAGAGGTCACTGACTATGGGCTCGGGACCACATCGGTAATCTGGAAGTAATAGTATGTTAGAGGATCTCATTCCTCTTCTTCTTTTTTTTTTTTGAGATTACATCTCATTCGTCTTCTTCTATGTTTGCGGCCAGGGGCAGATCCAAGGTGGGCTGGGTGGGCCCCGGCCCACCCTAAGATTTGGCCTAAAGTCTCACTCTCATCTATTGGTTTTCTCATATCCGTTCTTATATATTAATAATAATAATAAATAGTAGCTACTTATTTTTTATGTTCAAAAATTGATAATTGAATTGGAAAGATGAAAAGTGAGAATTTGCAATACTTTATACGAATAGATTGATGTATTCATTAAAATATTAAAAATATATTCTATAGTACCCGAAATTCTAGATTTAGATTCCCACTGTTTGTGGCGGTAAGCCTCCAACACCCTCTCCTAACGCAACTACTCGTGTTTTCAAGAACAACAATTTTCAAGATCAACGAACTAACTTTACATGAACTTTCATGAATGGGGCAGTGGCGGATCAAGTATGTACATATCTAGGGGTCTTATTTTTCTCTTCTTCCTCCTCCTCCCTTTCTCTTCTTCCTCATTTTCCTCTTCCACTTCTTCTCCTTTTCCTCTTCCTCTTCTTCAATCATGGTTGAAAATTGTTGGGGATCTTTAGAGGGGTTCCATGGTATTGTGGTAGAGAGGCTCCAGCCCCCTGCCCCCTCACTAGATCGGCCTATCATGAGGTGGTGCAAACACCCCCTTGGATCTGCCACTTCTCGGCCCATTAGCAGCGATCCTCCACCGCCGGCTTTTCCACGCATGTTAACCACTACTAGAAAACATGCCAAAGATCTACCCCAAAAGTACCGGCACGAAGAAGACCAAATACCTATGCTAGCTCACCCCCTTGGATCTTCCACTGCTCTGCCCATTAGCAGTGACCCTCTGCACCGGATTTTCCATGCATGTCTACAAAACCACTACTAGAAAACACGCCAAAGGTCCATCCAAAAAGTACCAACACGAAGAAGACCAAGTACCTATGCTAGCATAGGTACCGAGTCTTATTCATGCCGGTACTTTTGGGGTGGTGGTTGGAAGCCTACAGAGAGCCTTTGGTACCGGGTGGTGTGTTAGCATCCGGTACTTCCACATTAGTACCAGGTGGTAACACCCCCAGTGCCTATGGATAGCCTTAGGTACCGGGATGGGTTACTTCAAAAGAAAAATATGTCTTCTCATCATAAGTGATTGTAGGTGAGATGGTAAGAAAGGTACATGTGAGATAAGAGATCCCTAGTTCGAATCCGCCACATGCGCTTATTTTGCGTGAAAATCACATGACTTGTGACTCTTCCAGGTTGATCGAATATATTTTTTGGCCAAAACTGTATTAGTCCAAGGTGGAACATTCACCCAGTGGTGAAAACAGCCTTAGGTACCGGGTGTTTTACCCGATGACAAAGACTGTGGCTTTTAGTCTCAGTTTCGTAGTACCAGTTCGAAAACTGGTACCTAAAGCTCTTTCCAACCGGTGCCGATATCATGTTTTCTAGCAGTGAGGCCATGTTTAATTCCCAAAAAATTTTCTATAGTACCCGTCATATGGAATCTTTGGACATATGCATAAAATATTAAATGCAGTTGAAAAAATAACTAATTATACAGTATAACTATTTCATACAAAATGAATTTCTTAGACCTAATTAGTACATAATTAGACATTAATTATCAAATAACAACGAAATAAGCTACAATACCATAATCCAAATTTTTCACAAACTAATAAACACAGCCTGAACCCAAGTCCAAACCATAACCCGTCGACCTGGCAGTTTCATCATCACACGTAGGCACGTCTCTGGCCGGCCCGGCCGCCGTTGCGAAACGCATGCAGACGGGACACGGCGATGAACCGGCTAGTAAACAATTTGCCTATATCTTGCATTCCCCGCTTTACTATTTTATTAAGCGGATGCAAACATAGTGGCAGGCTCGAGGAGATACGGTTGTTGGCCTAGCTCCATGGATCTCCGTTGATCCGACAGTCCGTTCGATCCATCATCCTCCATTGTTTATTGTCGCCTCCACGTGAGGTCGGTAGCCGTCCAAACACGAAAGATCTAATCCTCCCTCTTTGGCCAAATGAAATCTTTCTGACAAAAAGCTCCTTCCTTTTTGTTCGTGTGCACTGTTCAGCTCATGTGACCGGACCGGGGCAAGATCTCTCTATCTCTTTCTAGATCTCTCTCACACAGTTAACTATGCACGAAAACCTCGCCGCTAATGGCTCGCCGGCGGTAGCTGCCGGTGAGTTCATCGTCAGATGGAACGGGAGGAGCAGCAGCAGTTGAGGACACTCCGACACTGGACACACATCTAACACCCGCACGCACACGCGGCATCCATCCCTCTCATGAACCTATCTCTATCTGTACCTACCAGAGCAACCGGCCAGCCGCGGCTTGCGTGTGATGAAAGCTAGAGAGAGAGAAGGCAACAGCATGTACAAGGACAAGCACAGGCCGCAGCTAAGAGCAGATAATTAAGCTGCTGCTAATACATAGTACCACTGATAGCGCATGCCAATTAAGAGCGCTGTCCCCCGGTCCCTTCTCTCCTTTGCTCATATCATGTGTAGCCATCCAATTCATGATGATGATCAACTAGCTAAAGATCAACGAGCAGATTGTATTTTAGAGCAAAAATGTGATCTTTGCTTTGTCTAATCTGCACCTCACCAGCACATGGATGCAATGCAAATTCGACAGCAGCAAACAAGTAATTGATCGAGCGAGCCATTCAATTTCAATCAAGGAAGTAACGAATATGCTAGCTGCAAGAACAGATCGGCCGTGTTTAGTTGTCTTCCGTAAAAATTTTGAAAGGACATCTTTCTACATTTAAAGTACTAAACATAGACTAATCATAAAAATAATTACAGAACTCGTCTGTAAATCGCGAGACGAATCTAATGAGCCTAATTAATCCGTCATTAGAGGTTATTTATTAAAGCATTACTGTAGCAATTTAGCGTCTAATTACATCTTAATTAGATTCATTAAATTCGTCTCGCGATTTACAGACATTTATTTCGTCTAGATTTAAATCTCCATGCATGTGTCAGAAAAAAAATTGGAATTTTGATTTTTGGAACTAAATACGGCGCGAAATTAAATCTGACTGATCTCTCGTCATGTACTCGATTGGATTCTTGGAGAGGAGAAAGCGAATCAGTAGGCTAGCTACTCTGATGTACCGCACACCCACGAGTCCGCGCCTTGAGTTCGCATGGCCGCCGCCACCGGCGTCGTCGTCGCTGCTGTGGAGACGCCGCTGGCCGGCGAGATCCGCCCATTGCGCTCCAGCGGCGGAGGCGGCGCCGAGGAGTAGGTCTCCTTGCAGCCGCCGACCAGGCCGGACAGCTCGTCGCCGCGGCCACCGTTTCGCGGGTGCAGGTGCGGGCGCGCCCCCTCGGAGCTCGCGATGCTGCTGCGCGCGAGGCCCAGGAAGCCCGCCGGGTCCTGCGGCCTCGGGGCGGACGACGGCGCTACGCTGCCGCGGTCGTCGAACAAGGGGTACTTGTTGGCGCCGCCGCCGTCGTCGAGCTGCGCGCCGACGGCGCCCTGGAAGGAGAGGTAGCTGTTGCTGCCGCAGATGCCGTGACCTTGCATCCCAAGAAGAGCGGGCGGCGCGGCTGCTGTGAGCTGCTGGCTGTAGCTGTCGTCGCCGGACGCCACGGCCGTGGCGCCTGCATGGGCGGCGGTGAAAGCCGCAATGGCGGCGCAGGCCGGCGCCGGCGAGGACGCGGGGGGCGTTTGGGCGTGTAGCTTGCCGTGTGCGAAGGGGCGGATGAGGTACTGCGGGAGCGCGGAGGAGGAGCGGGAGGGGAAGAGGTGGTCGAGGCGGGCGCGCGCGGCGGGCGACGCGCCGGCGAAGGGCGGGGCGGGGATGCCGGTGAACTCCTGCACCATGGCGCGGAAGTTGGAGGTGTCGGTGGTGA
Organism: Panicum virgatum; assembly: GCF_016808335.1. Taxonomy (NCBI): domain Eukaryota; kingdom Viridiplantae; phylum Streptophyta; class Magnoliopsida; order Poales; family Poaceae; genus Panicum; species Panicum virgatum. The sequence goes on along the minus strand of NC_053141.1, from coordinate 34,310,650 downwards.
GCACCGTCGTCGGAGCGCGGCGCGACGCGCGGGCTCGCTTCCTCGACCCCCGCGCCTGCTGGGCCGGCTGGGCCGCCGCCGTCGCCGCGGCCGCGTGGTCGGCCGCAGGCGCGGAGGCTGCCGGACCGCCATGGCACGGCGGCGAGGCCGGGGCGCCAGCGACGGCTTGCGGGAGGGGCGCCGTCGCCGGGCACCAGTGCGACAGCGGCGGCGCGCCGAGCTCCTCGAGGCCGTAGATCAGCGACGCCGTGCCGCCGCCGAAGTCCGGGTGGTGGTGGCGGAGCAGCGCGGAGAGCGGCGAGGAGGAGTCGGCGGCTGCGGGTCCCCCGCCGCACGCCGCGTCGTACTCGTCGCCGCCGCCGCCGCTGGACGACTGCAGACTGGCGCTGTTGCCGGAGTCCATCCCGCCCGCGCACGAAACGTGCGCGCGCGCCCGCGGCCGGCGGGGGCGCTGAGCCGTGGCGGTGCGAGCGCAGCCGCCGCACACCAAAGCTACGACCTTGGGGTCATTAACTAGTTGCACCAGCGGAGGCAGTTGGAGCAGCGAGTGAACGGGGGAGCTGAATAGCTACGGTCTCGACAGACCGAGAGGGAGGAGACGGCCGGGGAGCGACGGAGCGTGTGTCCGTGTGCACGGGGCTCTGCGCTGCGCGACGGGCGGCGCGCGCGCGGTGGTTTTGTATGGAGGCGGATGGCGAGCAGGCAACACCGGGCCTGGCGAGCGCATGATGAGGCGGCTGCCCGAAAGTTGCTTGCGGGCAGCGATCCAGAGGTTTATTCTGGTCGGGGGTGGGGGCATCGTGGGCGCTGCCTGCCTGCCTGCGCCTATACCTGCGCGCTCGTTCGGTTCGGGAAAGCGTCGCCGTCGGCAGGGGTGGGAATCATGGCGTGGCGCGGTGGCGCCTGCCCCCGCCGGCCCAGTTTTCCTTGGGGTCTGATCTGATCGGCAGTAGAAAGGGTTTGCGCGATTTACACTGCCCTTGGGGTTTAAAAGTTTTCGCGAAAACTTTTTGGCCATTTGACCACTAATTTAGAGTATTAAATAAAGTATAATTACAAAACCACCTCCACAATCCCACGTGTAAATCGCGAGACGAATCTAATGAGGCCTTTGATCGCGTGATTAGAGGGTGGTCACTGTAGCATCACTGTAGCAAATGATTACTTAATTACTGCCATTAGATTCGTTTCGAAAAGTTACATCCATCTTTAAAAAGGTTTTGCAAATAGACTTCATTTAGTACTCCATGCACGTGAGATTCGCGGAAAAATTCCTGTAGTAACCAAACACGGCCGCCCATAATTGACTGAGAGGAGTACCATAAAAAAAAGATTGCATCATCTCTAGTGATGGCTCAATGCAAAAGAAAAAAAAAGTTCTGGTGGGTTAGCGGTTGATCAGTATTGTCCATGCTTATATGGTTCTGCTGGGTTGCTTCTTCCATGTCACTAGCTACGAGTAGATATGTACATGAATGAGGTGGAAATTCTAATTGCCATGTACGTTTGAGAAGTTAATTCCATCAGTGTCTGCTCATGGCGATGCTAATTTTCAGCATAAACATTGTTTTTATAGTATCTGCCTAGTTTTATTTTTGTAGTCCAAAAATGGTACCTCAGGTTTAATATACCTCTCATGTCTCGATCACCTAGGTACTATGCTGCGAACTGCTCGGGAAGAGGCACGCACTTGGGGCTACCGCCTACCGCGGTGTGATCTAGCTGTTAGTTTGTCCTGGTGTAATGTTTTCGAATCCGCAATGTAACCTAAAACAAAATGGTGTAAGAGTTTAACTATCCTGATGGGCCATTCAGGGCCGTAGTAATGAATATTCAGGTGGGGGTTCTCTCCCCTTCCGGCGACCTTCAAAAAAACAATACCTCTCATGTTATAACTGGTCGGCACTCCCTGATGGTTGTATCACAGCCCTTTTCTCCATTCTTTCACTTGTGCAACTGAAGACTTTGTCTAAAACTCTAAATACAGTCGGTTCCAATGCCTAACACTTCTGCTCGAGATCCAATACTTAGGATTGTTGCTAGTCGTCCATATACCTGAAACCAGACTCCACCAAACTTTCAGCATGCTAAATAATGGATTTTACTTTCCTCATTATTCCCCAAATTATACTACATCATCACATCATCGTTACTTTGAAAGGTATATCTGAGGTCCGATTCAAAGAGGGTGATAAAGTGTATTTCAGCGAATCACGGCAAGGCGCCAAACTGCCAATAAGAAAACAGATGACTTTTTTTTTGGATGGAATAACTTGTAGATGCTGCAAGCTCCGCATAATAATGGTGCGTTGACAATGCAACAGTAGCAGCAGATGGATGATGGATCGATGTATGCAAGTGGCCCTCACCGAACTTTTGTGCATGCAGCAAGAATGAAGTGGCTCCCTACCAAATTCCTTGTCCCCTCCTGATAATTGCTTATTAACTTCGCAGGCTTCTCAAACTCAAATGCCACCATACCTTATTATACCTTTACTCCCTTCGTCTCTAAATTGACATGATGTGTTTAGATAGGGCAATTGATTCATTCCATTTTGTAAAGCGTTCATATATGATGTGTGTTACTACTCAGGACGCAGGTTTTCTTGGGTTGACCCAACTATCCAATGCCCAGAAAATGAAAAATGGTGTATTTACCATATAGAGCCGGCTCAATAATTTTTTATCGGTAATGCTAGAATTAGGACATCTGATGCCAAGATAAAAGTCTGATGCTTTCACTCACCACACCAATGTTGTGGTGGGAATTTTTTGCACGTATTTGTTACAATAGGTATGAGTTGATGTTGCAGCGGATAAGCCACTCCAGCCTCAATGATGGATGTTGTAGTGGACTTCTCACGTGAGTTTTTTTTTTGTTGCGATAGACATACCATGATGTTGCAACAAGAGTTGATTAATAATGTCGCAGTGAGCATTTTAGTTGTATTAAGGTTATCCCATGGATCGATACGTGATGTTGCGGTGGCCATTTTCAATATGTTTGAGATGTGAGGTGATGTTGCAACAACTTTTTTAGGATGTTTTCTAAACTTATTCTAGATATCTCAATAGTTGATTTGCCAGGTTGCACATTTTTAATATAATCAACTAATTCTATTTGTTCCATTATTTTTTCAATATTTTTTTAATGTTGCAATTGTAGTTCAAAAATATCACAATTATAATCTTTAAATGTTGCAAAGGTAGGTGTCGATAATATAAAACTATATGTCTGCATATTGTCATTTTATTGGATGTTGCATGAAACATTGTGTCCTGTTGTGGCGGGAATTTTCTATCATAGAATCAGATGACGGAGTCATTTTTATATTTTTTTTTATAATGCTGCAAGTAGCAACTTTGACCTGCCAGTAATACTACATATGGAAGGAGTAGTGTTTTTAGGTAACCCACTAGCTTCCGAGTAATCTTATACTCCCTTTGTCCTGAAATGTAGGTTATTCTAGGATTTTTCCAACAGATTATGGAGATAGAGAAAAGACTCTTCTACCCCTAATTATTAAGCATTGAGACTATTTAGGTAACTAAATATGTGCTAATTAAAGTAGCATGCTCTTTTTCATGCACCTCTTCCACATACAGCTCCCCCTATATGGCTGCATGCAGGTATTTCTATTGGAAAAGATCCGAAAACAATACACAATTAAGATGGTTTGATCTACTCTCAAACTAAAATGTCTTACATTTGAGTACAAATTTGAACTCTAGAATGCCCTGCATTTCAGGATGGAGGAACTACTTAATTTTGGGTCAATCCATTACTTGTGCTTTTGGTATTTGGGTTGGGCAGGTTGGGCACTCATTGATCCAAAACTAACCTATTTGCTCATCATTCCTCTGTCAAAATAAAAGTGTACTTTAAGGTTCAAATTTTGTATCACAAAGAATACATTTTTAGCTTCTACATACATCTATCCGGTCCTATGGCACTGGTCGGTGTGTTCATCAGGGGTGTAGTGTACTACGTGCAGGTAGAGAGACACGGAGCTTACGTCAGCGGTGCGCGCGGTGCCCAGTGACAATGAGGACGACGAGCCATAATGGCACACCGTAAGGTGATAGCCACGGCGTACCTCGTTCTGCTGATCCCCTTTCTAATCATGGCGCAACTGACGAACGGCTTCTCAACATGGCTTGCTCTAGCTTAACAGAGAGCGAGAGTGAATTAGACAATTTAAAATTTTTAATCTATAAATCCAACTAATTTGCACAAAAATTTAATCTAAAACATGATGTCTACATGTGCAACCAATAGCTAATTCTATTAAGATACTACTCTATAAAAGTAAAAGCACAAAGATTATAATATAAAATACGAAAACGTAAAGAAGAAATGAAGGGGGCAAGAATTTATTCCGTGGTTCGGTTAGCCACGAAGACATGTGTGTTGACATCATCAATCTTATCACTTTTAGATGCATGCTCTGACTCCTCTGTATATATAACTGATTGGGCCTAGAGAAAACTAATAGTTAATAGACTTTATGAAGATTGTGTGCTAATTTATTCTGCAATCTCTTCGGATGATGAGCTGTAAAATTATTGCCTTCACTGATATATAACCACCCCCGTCCCATCCGGCATATTTCATCTTAAATTTAATCGTCGAATAGATGTACGCCTCAAAAATATTAAATATCGATCAGCTCCGTCGAATACGCACGGCTTCATCGCGCGATCTCGTGGGCCTGTTGTCCTAGCGCGGCCCATGCGGTACCAAGCCCACCCGATATATAGGCCGCGCGATCTGCCGTGGACGACTGGACGGGCCAGGCGCATGGCCGGCCCGACAATCCCGCTAGGCCGCTACGAAAAGAAGGCGCCGTGGCTGGGCCGAACCACCCATCCAGGCGAGAAAAAAAAATATCCACCGTTTTTGTTCCTGTGATTTTTGTTTTGGTCCGTAGGTCGTATCAGTTCATTTCCCGCTTAATGAAATGCTTACTCAGTCAAGTTCACCAAACTTCATCAAAAGGCTTCGACGCATCCGATTCCCATGCATGTAATAGCTGTTTGGCCAATTTCAGTGGGAGTGTCATAAGAGTGTTATGAATATTAAATTTGATAATATGTACCAATAATACGAGGAGAGAGAAAAGAGGAGTGTCATAAAATGCGAGAGGAGTGTCATCACCATGATACTCCACTGGCACGGTTCTTAAGATTCCAGTGTAGATAACTGTGCCGATGACACTCCCACTAAGACTGGCCTAAGCATACGCGAAGCAAAATGTTTGCTACTTTTTGAGAGAAATAGCAGGTGCTCTGCCCTTTTTCATTAATAGTAGCAAAATGTTTGATACTGCATTACAGCCAATCAACACGTGGAGTGCCCCCTTGAACAAAGCATGCGTACATGCTTCTAAACCCACGAACTGATGATGCCGAGATGTGCCATCCAAAGACGTCCAACAAGCACACTACAAGCAAGCAAGCGCGCACGAAAGGGACGGGTTAGCAAGCCTCGGATCCGAATCGTACCTTCTTCAGAGTTGAATTTTTAGTTTCCGATGGATTCATGGATGGTGTATTTATTCCGTTTCCTCTACAACAATCATGTCTCATACTTCCTCTACGCCCCCCCCCCACCACCCCGCCCCCCTCCTAAATATCTTGGCTTAAACCAAACCGGCCATCTAATTAGGTAATTAGGTGTTCAATTTTATAAAAAATATTAGGATATCAAATGAGGATAATTAATTAGTTATCCATTATGAAACACGTTCTTTTCGTAATTTATTTTTTTGGGTTAATTGGATATATGCCATTATAATTGTTGGAGAGATCTATCATTACCATTTGTGATACTATATGTAAATATGCCATTACAATTTCATCATTTTTGGCAGCGACGAAGCCAGGAAAAAATTTAGGTCGGGCTGAACAAAAGTCTACGGCGATTTAACTCTAGTATAACCCATAATATATGTAATTATGCCTAAAAAAAGAAGGTGGGGCTTAGGTGGGGCTGTACACCCCTGACATCGGTAGGCAGGGCTTGAGTCCTGCTTGCCCGTCCGACAGCTCCGTCCCTGATTCTTGGTGATATACCACTAAGTACCTCATGGATATGTTTATTTTTTTAAAAAAATATGGACCAAACTACCCTCATCTTCTTCCTTTCATCCTCTATCTCATTTCTCCCGACCCCCCCCCCCCTCCACTCTCTCTCTCTCTCTCTCTCTCTCTCTCTCTCTCTACATGTCACGGCTGCCATGTCCCCCGCCAGTCCTCTACCCTGCCCTCCACCGGCCAGCCCTACGCCCGTCCCTCCCCAGCCCAGCGTAGCATGTCTGCGGGCACCACGGTCCTACTGTCCGGTTAGGGCGCCCATCCTGTCATGTGGGTGGGGTGCTCTGGCCGTTCCCCCACACATCCATGCACCGTAGTCCAGCTCGGCCACCTGGCTGGCCGAGCACGACGTCCACCCTCTTTCTTCCCTGCCACACTACGCTCCACCCCGGCTCGCGTCCGCGCGCCATTGTCGTCGTCATATGGCTCGGACGCCAGTCCCGCTGCGCGGGCAGTGCTCTAGCCTAGTCCCACGCAACGCTATCCAGCTCAGCAACTTGGGAGGCCATCTGTGTGGCGCTCTGACCCAACCTTGTGCGATGGCGGAGGGCGGGTACCGCGTGGCGCCAACCGCACCCAAGGGCGGCGGTGTAGGACAGCACATAAGGGAGAGGAGAGGAGCCGGTCGGGAGTGGAGGGAGAAGGTAGCGATGGAGGGCGGCGTGGGGAGTAGCAGCAGCGGGCGGAGGTGGCGAGCATGGCAGAGGAGGAGCCATACACCATGAAAGAGAGGAGAGAGAGGATGAGAGGGGCGAAGAAGACGAGAGTATTTTAATCTATAAATTGTAATTGCATATATCCAATTAATTCTTATTTTTTTATGTGATAGATGTTAATAGTCGTGTCTATAAACTTGATCAAATTAAATTTAGGATATTTTGACTTGTTGTAAACTCATCAGAAGTCCTTATATTTTGGGATGGATATGAAACTTGAAACTAGAGGAAACCTAACTACACGCTGCAATGAACCCCAATGGACAGACATTTCTGTGAGGCGCCTCATTCGCTGTACCTACTTTGGATCGAACAAAAGTGTCACCGAATATAAAGCGCGCGTCCTTTTCACCGTACCCAAGCCTAATATTCGCGCATGAGGAGAGGCTCACAATGATTGCCCGACCTCAATGGGAATGTTCTTCATCCTAACCAACAATCCTTAAACTACGCACAGAGATGCCCTAGATTTAGGCTAATGGCAGAGAAAGATCTACACATGAACACACACCACCAGCCAGTTATGTGCACATCAAGTGTGCATGCCTCCTACTCGTAGCTTGGCCACCAATCATCACGCACTACCCCCATTTCCCTCTCCCGTCTCTCTCCATCTGTCCCCACACACTTGTGAAAGAGAAGTGACTGGAAGCTTAGCTTGCTGCTTCTTCTTCTTCCTCTCCTTCTCCTCCTCCGTCTTGGCCCTCGGCACCGGGTGCATCTCCGAGTGTGTGCTTTTGCGAAGGCACCAACCCAACAACAACCCAAGTGGAATCCAACTCCTCACCTGACTCCTCCCGTTCCGTGCAGCGGCATGGCTGCCTAGTGGAGGCACCTCGCCGTCCCTCTCGCTGCTAGCTAATTGGCTCCGAAAAGGATGTCCTCCGAGCCAGGGGGGGCGCTAAAATAATTGGCATTATCCCAGATTCCACTTGGCGCCTTTCGATGTGGGGCTGACTGTGATCCAGGGTGGCCAATGGTGATCCCGGATCGGATCGCTTCGCCGTCGATTGCAAGCTTTATTTCCTTTCAGATGTGAATCCAGTAGGAGATATATCTCTGCATTTACACGTGTGCATTTCCTGAATGCGATCACCAGCTAGCTAGTATATGTAATGCCATGGATCCATCAGAAAAGGTGGAGCAGATGAAAACCCTTGGGCTGCTGGTAATGATTGCTTCATCTGTGGGTGGCTGGGTGGGTGGTGCCACTGGCCTCTTTCTCTTTGAGACGCTATAGGGTGCACGCACGCCTGAGCTGTTTCTGTAACTGACGGCCGGGCAACAGACAGTAACAATTCTTCAGCAATTTGCAGTTTCAACTGCTGATCAGAGCTTCGGTGGTTCGGTCCACAATCACGGTGAGATAGTGGGCGAGCACTATGCAAGTGTGCAGCAGGGATCGAAGTGACTGTTTGAAGCTTCTGACAGATCTCCTCCCCCCCCCCCCCCCCCCCCCCCCCCCGCGTCTTGAGATGACACCACGACAGGAACAAGCCGCGCCATCAAGAACCGAAACGTTTCGTCAGAATCGGTGCCGACAAGCGCTGGCTTGTACGACTAGTCTTTCGCGACAGATCAATCCATGGATGGTCGTACGACGACGGTCACCGGGGCTTATCCTACTCTTATCCTGCTACACCTACACCGGTCGATCCATGCACCGGGGCTTGATGGCGCCAAGAAATCAGGCGCATCGCTGTCAGAGGACAATGGAAAGGGAGACGGTGTAGAAAGAAACTACGGCCGGAGTCCTGCCGGTGACGATGCAGAGGTGAGTAGGTGACGGTGGAGGAGGGGGTGATTTGTCGACCGGTTATTCCCCAGGTGCTCGCCGGCCAATGATATGATACCTCGCCGGAACTGAATGAGGATGGATGTTCAGTTATATATTCAGACTTCAGAGCGGGGAAAGAAAATCCATGGACAGGAAGGAAGGCATGAGCTGATAATCACACGCATTCGTCCAGATGTTGAGCCGAATAATGAGAGAGAGAGAGAGAGAGAGAGAGAGAGAGAGAGAGAGAGAGAGAGAGAGAGAGAGAGAGACTTGTTTGAAAGCGCTAGGAAAGCTGTACTTGTGGCTTCAGTTTTTGTTTGAAGTGAGGTGGTGGCTTTGGATTCTTTTCTTTTCCTGTCATAGCAGTTAATCTGTTGTCGAATTCGATGGATGTTCCTCCCAAATTCCCAATTGAAAAGGATTGATGATGACTGGTTAAGAGGGTATTTATGGTTCGAAAAAGTCGAAGCCGTAAAGAGAGGAGTATTTATGGACCAAAAAGACGATTATTTGGCCATTATTCACTAAAACATGATGTACTATTATCAATGCGTTTATGGTACATACATAGTACTCTATATATCTGCTGATTTGTGGAATCAAACAGACAACAGGGGTGTTCATCAGATCACTGTTGATTTTAAAAGAGAGAGCGTGAAAGTTACATGAAACAAAATAAACAATGCCTTTTACAAATACTATCAACTGATTATGACTGCTGATGAGAGGCTAAAACGAATATGAATGAAAACAAAATCGACAGGTTCTAATAAAGATCTGAATATTTTCGGCAGCAACACGTGCACCAATCACGATTGGGATCGTCCGAGGGCTAGAAAATTGAAGTGTCGGCTGCCAAGAAAACAATCGAACTGTGTCACTGTGTGTGTGTGTGTTAGCAAAAATTTATTAAAGATGCATTTGCATGGTGAAGCGTGAAAACTGTTCAAGTCGAGTCTGACTATATGTGCATATTTTGGCTTTTGTTGAATTACAAAAGGCCAAATTGACCTTCTCCCGGACAGGGACAATTGTCCTGTATGTTTTTCTTTTTCGCCTTGTTATGCGTCCGTTTCAATCATAACAGAGAAGGCTTTGATGCGTCGACCAGGACGAGTAGATCGACCTGCAGAGAATGACAGCCGCAGCGGTTGAAGCGAAGTCCTGCACGGCCTATATGGTAGCAACAGCTAGCTAGCCACTCGACTAGGTGGCTTCGTTGTCTGTTTGTCATACGCTACAAGGGGGAAAAAAAGTAGCCTGATACGTGAGACCAGCATGCAGTTGCGAAGAACATCCACCCCTCGTACTTCACAAAAGAAAACGCTAGCTCTGCTTCGACCTAGTTCTGTATGCTGTGTACTTGTTGGCTGCACGCTTTCATTCTTTTTGGGCGCGTTTAGTTCACACAAATTTTCACCTCGAAATTTGTGTATTTTTTGGACACATGTATGGAGTATTAAATGTAGTTAAACAACAAAACTAATTACACAGTTTGGATGTACACGGCGAGATGAATCTTTTGAGCCTAATTAGTGCATGATTAGCCATAAGTGCTACAGTAACCCACATGTGCTAATGATGCGGTCAAAGGCCTCAAAAGATTCGTCTCGCGGTTTCCAGGTGAGTTCTGAAATTAGTTTTTTAATTAGTGTCCGAAAAATCCTCCCGACATCTGGTCAAACCGTTGATTTGACAACCAAAAATTTTTGGTTTGGGAACTAAATGCCCCTAGCTGAGGCTGGAACTCTTTTTCCTTAATCTAAAAAAGAAAAGCTCTGCTTCGACCTAAGACTTCATGCAACTAGAAAACCATGACATTGGGGTGTTCATTAGAATGCGACCGTGATTGCATATACCCAATGGCGGATGCAGGATGGGAGATAAGGGGGCTGAAACAATGGAGATGTTGATTTGTGTGAAAATTTAATGGTGATTTGAGGCTCTTGCTACATTGATTTAAGTGTAATTAACTGCTGGGCTGGAGCCCCCAGCCCCCCCTTTAGATCCGCCGCTGCATATACCATATATATTGAACCAAAATCTGGCTAAGAATTTCGTTAAGTATACAGTAATGACCACGATCTGGATGGAGGGATTATGCAACCAATATCGTCGAGTAAGAGTAGTTGGGCAAAGGTGGCTTGTCATCAGTTGGAGGGGTCCTTCGTACTTGCGCATCACCTGTCGAGTTCTCCTCTGGCTAGCTAACGCCCTACCTTGACCTAGTTTCTAGAATAACCCTTTTAGGAATCATATCTTAGCCAAACGGACAGATCGATCGTGCTCTCTCAAGGCGCTCTGAAAAACGAAAAACAAATGCTGACAAGAAAGCAGGCGACTTTTTTTTTCCAAGAACGAAAGCAGGAGAGCCTTTTGAGCAGATAACATACATTGCACACCAGTAGCTGCTTGCTGCTAGCATGTATGTGGGGTGGTCCAGCAGGGACATCCTGGATGGGAATGGAATGGATGTCCAGCTCCAGCCGAAAAGCAGTACAAGGTCCAGGCCGCCGCCTACATTTGGATCGATGTATGTAGGTGGTTTCTGTGCCCTTTTTCAGGGCTCCAACGGCCCCTTCTAGACCACTAAGTCTTATAGAAGCGAAGTGATACCAACAAGCAGCTTGTGTAATTCCTGTGGAAGCTGTGTGTGTAACTGTGTGTATACTGACAACAAGCTGGGACATGCATGAACGATCAGAGTAGAATTCGTTCCAGTGAACAAGACTTGAGATTTGTTTCTAGTATATATATATTCCCGTAGCTGGATCTCCATTTCATACATCTTTTACACAATCAGAATTCAGGCGGCCACAGTAATAATAGCAGCACTAATTACACAAACTAAAGCAGCAACACGTTCTTCTTCTTCTTGTTTTTTTTTGTTCTTTTTTTTTTTGCCTTGCTGCGCAGCAGCCAGATGGCATCGTCTCTAGCAAGCCAGGGGGCTCCGGAAAGCTCAAGCTTCCGAGGCCTTCTTCTACCCCCCGGCAACCCCAGGGCGCGCCCTCCCCCGTAAAAAGAAGGGGGAGGGCCCCCCGTCGCGGACGCACATGGCGCGGTGAGCTCGGCAGGGTTAACGTACGACACCACACGCGGGGAGCTGAGCGGCGCGCCGCTGACACGCCAGGATACGCGCTCCCTTCTAATTTAACCCCCCCTGATGATCGAAGATGTAAAGATAATATATATGATACATATAATATATATACTGCTAATCCGTCTGGTAATCGATCTCCTCGCGACCGGCGGCAGCGGCGGCGGCGGCCGGCCGGTCACCACTTGGGGCGGGCCTTGGAGAGGCGCTCCCACTCGACGAGCCGCAGCAGGAACTCCATCACCTGCACGTCGCAGCGACAGTGGAGGAATATGTGTCAGCGTCGCGGGGGCAGGGCGGAAGCGGACGGCGGCGGAGGTGAGGTGAGGTGACGCGGCCGGCGACAGCGACGGCGTGGGCCCCCCGGCAATGAACGGGAGGTGGACTCGAGAGAGATAGAGAGGGGTAGCAGGGACTTGCCTCGGCGGGCTCCTGCAGCGAGTAGGACGCGGAGGTGTCCTTGGGGTGCTTGGAGACGAGGATGCCGACGCCCTGGCCGCGGCGGCGGAGCACCTTGAAGGCGTCCTCGTCGGTGCGGTCGTCGCCGATGTAGACGGGGAGCACGTCGGCGCAGTCGGCGAAGCCCAGCGACTCGAGCAGGAACTCGAGGGCCTTGCCCTTGTCCCACTTGATGATGGGCCGCACCTCGAACACCATCCGCCCCTGCGTCAGCTTCAGCTTCGGGTACTCCTTGAGCACCGACTTCACCGTCTCCGCCAACGCGCTCCAGCTCTGCCGCGCCGCGCCGTGAAAAATTCACAAACTTTAGAAAGAAAAGAAGAAGGTATCTAGATTCTAGACGAGAGAGAGAGAGAGAGAGGTGTGGGGAATCGGAGGAGGAACGTTGTTGCATTGGCCAACCAATCCATGATTGCTGGAGTGGAGTACCTACCTTCTCATCGACGCATCTGAAGTGGACAGAGACGCAGAACTTGTTGTTCTCCACCTTGGCTCCAGGGATGCTCCTGGTCTTCTCCACCAGAGACTCGTGCACCTGACGATGACATGGAATTGTTGAGGGCATTGCGGAGGATGATCGGAGAAGCAAAGCAGGCGCCAGGCGGCGGCCATGGGATTGGGGATGGGACTAGTACCTGCTCGATCATGGGCAGGAACTGGCTGGCCGGCTGGAAGAGGACGCCCTTGGCGGCCCTGGTGTGCCGGGAACCTTTGGCGGGGCCCTTGATGTCCATGCCGTGGCTGCCGGCGTAGTAGAGCTCCGCCAGCTTCACGAACTCGAACACCTGTAAGGCCAGCAGGCAGCAGCAGGGCCGAGCTCATCATTCACCCATTCAGTCAAGTGCGGAGGAGACGCGATTGGCATCATGCGTGCTCGCCCCGTGATCTCGATCCATCGATCGATTGATCGGTGACATTATATTGGGGGATTGGGTAATGGCCGTCGCCGTACCTTGTCGCGGCACCGGCCGCTGACGATCGCCGTGGGGAAGTGCTTGGCGACGCTGCGCACCGCCCGCCGCATCTGGGCACAGGGAGAAGGAAGAGGTGGTCGGTCAGAGGCAGGCAGACGAGCGGAACAGGGGAAGCAGACGGCAGGCCTAGTAGCAGAGTAGGTACCGTGTCGGACATGTAGGCGGCGTCGGGGTCGTCGACGATGGGCGAGAGCGTGCCGTCGTAGTCGAGGAAGACGACGATCTGCTTGCCCTTGGACGCCGCCACCACCTGGTCGAACTTGCTCAGCGCCGACGGGTGCTCCACCTGCCCCAAGATGGGAACGAACGAAACAGAGCAGAGCGGTTGGGTCAGTCAGCAGGCGTCACGGCACGGCGCGCGGCGGCAGGAAACAGAGGAGTGCTCGTGCATGTCCGGGTGTGGTGTCACTGGAAGGAAATCGAACGCACCATCCAGGCGGCGCGGCGGTCCTCGTCGGCGCCGGCGGCGAGCGCGGCGGCGGCCCTGGCGTGCGTGGGCGAGGAGGCGCGCATGGACTCGACCCAGCCGCCGACGCCAGGTCCCATCTGCAGGCACTTCTTGCGCATGGCGGCCCGCGGCGGCGGGTACGGGAGGAGCGGCGCCGAGCTGGGCGGCACCGCGACGGCCGCCTCCGCGGGCGCCGGCACCACCACGCCCTGCTTCGTCATCCGGCTAGTTGCTGGTCGATCGATCGAAGGGAAAGCCTTGGTGGTGTCGGGGGAGCCGAGCAACGGCTAGCTAGCGGCTTCAGCGCTGGTGCTGGAACGCGGCCGGAGACTGGGAGAGCGGAGGTGGGAGGATGGCGAGGAGGGAGGGGGTGTGTGCAGAGGACGCGAGGAGGGAGGCGGGTATTTATAGTTGGGGGGCGGTGGCGGGCGGAAGGCCAGAGCGCGACGCGCGGCCGCGGGGCCCGCGCCGGTGTCCGGAGCCCGGGGCGTCCCGGGGCCCGCCACGACGCGGCGGGACCGGAGAGCCGGCCGGCCTCGGTCGCCGAGAGGCCGGGATCACTCGCTCCGTCGTACTGCACTGTGCCCAGGCACAGCAGCGACGACCACACCTCGGTGTGTTTAGATGACAAAAACTCCCAAAATCTAAATTTTCCATCAAATTTTCGTCACATCGAAACATTAAATATAGTAAATGACCCATGCATAGAGTACTAAATGTAGATAAATAAAAAAACTAATTGCATAGTTTTGATGTACGTTGCGAGACGAATCTTTTAAGTCTAGTTAGGTCATGGTAGGACAATATTTACCACAAACAAATGAAAAGTGTTACATTATACTACAGTATCCGATGTGATTTTTTCTCCTTTTCCAGCGATCTAAACACAGCCCTTGTTTTGGCCATGGCGCGTCAGGCGGCCCACACGTGCGCCGGTGCAAGCAAACATCCGGCCGCGGACGGCGTGCCTGCTGCTGGGAGCCTGCTTTTCGATTTCCCCGTGACGCGCGCGCGGCCACGGCCACGGGACGGGTGGGAGAAGCAGAGGCCCAAACCGTGGGCGGCGCAGGCGGGGACGCGGGGTACGGCGAACCGGGACGGGAGGGGACGAGCCGGCGGGGTACGACGCGTGTGCTCGGAGGAGAGCAGGCAGCGCGGCTGGCATCCCCCGTGGGCCTGTAACGTAACAGCAACCGGGGTCCTGCGCCGCCGAGCGCCACGCACTGGGCGTCAACGGAGGGTCGGCATCGGGGCTGGCCCCCGACCGCGCGCGGGTTGCGACACGGCTGGTCGGCTCGCCCAGACCGCTCTGCACCTCTCCTGCTGCTGCTGCTGCTAGGAGTAGGGCCGTGTCGTGTCGTGTCGATGCACCGGCCTGCCGGCGTACAGAATGTGACAGAGCACGTCCCCAGACACGAGACGCGTGCCGAGGCGTGCGTGTCGCCGCACCGGACATAGGTTGTTAGTTGTCCACCAGGCGACGCGCGCTCGTGCCAGAGGGACGTCACGTCTACACGTACACATGCGACGACCGATCGATCGAGTAGTGACTAGGCACACATGCTGCAGTCAGTGCAGGCACAAGGTCCGCTCGGCTGCCCAATGGGCGCGCTTTTGTCGGCGACATGTACCGCTTCCGCTAGCTCTTCTGTTTTTTCGACCGTGCTTGAGCACGTTACCGCTAGCTCTTTTGTTCACGCGATCCTTTGGTTTATTACACCAACTTTTTTTTCTTCCATTTTTGTTTATGCCAAGTGCTATGTAACGAACATGTCACCATTTATACCATTTCGAGTGATTTTGGTGATCGAATAACAACGCAATCAATGGGACTAATGTTTTTGTTAAGTGAACATTTCTAGATCCCAGGGATGAAGTAAAAAAGGCCATACAAAGCAATACACGAAGAAAGAACTCAAAGAAACGCTGAATTGGATGAGTTCTGCAGAAAACATGAGCACCGGAAGAACCGAAGCCTGTAGCATCGGTGCATCCGATGGTTGTCGGAAGTTCCGATGTCCTGACATCGGTGCAAGTCTGAGCACCAAATGTAGATCAAGCGAAGACCAAGTCAAGATAGCCAGGGCACCGGTTGAACCGACGGCGTCAAGATAGGCATCGGTGCATTGGATGTACTATGTTCCAGAAACGATGTCAAGCGCCAGGAGCCAAGCCTTCAGCACCGGTTCAACCGACGGCGCATTGGAACATACCATCGGAGCAATGACGTCAGCAGAAGAAGGAGGCCCAACGGCTAGTCCAGTTGCCGTGTGTGACCGGTTGAACCGACGCCCATAGTATCAGTTCATCCGATGGTCTCTGGAGTCACTGCAACTGTGTTAGCAAGCCAACGGCTACTTCAGTTGCTGTGAGTGACCGGAAGTTCCGACGCCTTTTCACCGGAAGTTCCGATGCCTACTCAGAATTCTGCCAACGGCTACAAACGGCTAGTTCGACTTGGAGGCCTGTATATGTGCTCTCCCGGCCATTTGAAGAGTGTTGGAGTTGCTGAACATCCCACACACACCCAAGAACATCTTCAAACCATTCAAGAGCATAAAGATCAAATCCTTAGTCCTTAGCACAAGCTTTGTGAGTGTTGGTGCAAGGTTAGCTCTTGAGTGAGTGATCAAAGAAGGTTTAGATCCTTGTGCTGTGGTTCTAGAGTGAACCATTTTTATATCTTTGTGCGCCGGCCATCCTTGGAGCTTTGGTGGCTCGCCGGCAAGTCAACGACCCTCCGGCTTGGTGTGGAGCGGCGTCGACGACATTGTGCGGGGGACGGAGACCCCTCCTTCGTGGGCAATCTCCCTTAGTGAAGATTGGGATCAAGGTGACCGTGATTGTGTTCACAGAAGAGACTTGATTGTCGGAAAGCGATACTCTTAGTGAGTGCTTCAACAACGTGGACGTAGGGGCGTTTTTGTGGCAAACCGAACCACGGGATAAATCCTCGTGTCGAGAGTTCGTTTCCTCTCATCCCTCTCCATTAGCTTCCGTATTTCATATTGCAACTTGTGTGCCTTTATTTTCATAGGGTAGTATCTTGATAGAATTGGCAATAGGTTGCTAAACTCTTTTGAGATGATGATTTTATACTAAGGTGAACCATAGTTGCACATCTAGATAGTTTGTTTTAGTTTAAGTTTTGTGCAAACTAGTTGGAGCCATAAGTTAAGATTTTAATAGAGACTAATTCACCCCGGCTAGTGCAGCCGATCGCTTCCATACTACTGTAGCAGCAGGGTCGTCAGCGCTAACGTAGGCGCGTCGGTCGGTCGATGAGTCCCCGCTGATGGCGGGACACGGACTGTATGTGTGCCTGCTGTTGTTTCGTCTTTTCAGGGGTCTACCGTCGTCCATCGTATCTGATGACAGATCCTCTCGGAAACCTGCTTTTGCCCTGTCTACAATCAATTGTTTTTACGACACAAGCACCAGTCGGTGCCCGTGTGTCGTCTAGCTCGATCTTCCCGTGACCGAAATCAAGTCTAAACTATTATATTTATAGGTCTGCCCTCTGACAAGATATACTATCTATGCAGCATACATACCATCTAAACATAGGATAGATCGAGCAATCAGTCCTTGCGCAGCACACATTATGTTATTAGCCCCATGGGTTTGGTCGGTGCCATTACCAGGCCTTAAACCTACGTGCATGTGTCTTACGTGTGCATGTGTCGATCACGTTCACCCAAGTACCGTCCAATAAACTCCAAACCTTTTTGTCGTGCAGCGAGCGCTTCTGCATGATTTAGGGTACGTTTGTTTAAGTTTCTATGCAGCATTTTAGCCAGAAAATAAAGTCATTATAAGCTTAAATAAATAATGAACTTTTTGTGCGCAGCTTCTAGACTGCTAAAAGCTTAGAAAAATAGAGTTATGGAAAGCTGAAAAATCTTAGTTTTATGATTTTTTTTTAGCCCAGAAACATCATCTAAAGGCTATTATTAGCTTTTCAAGAGCAAACGGATCTATTTCTTTGAGCTTCTGGGCAGCTTTTCTGGCTGAAAAGCTAGAAGCTGAAACAAATAGCGAATTTTTTGTGCTGCTTCCGGAAAGCCAAAAGCTTAGAAAAGCTGAGTTTATATGGAAGGCTGAAAAGTTCAGTTTTCTGAGCTTTTTATAGCTTTTTGTTCCTAGAAAATTAAATGCATCGTCTAAAAACTATTACTGGTTTTCAGAAGTAAAAAAGCAGGCTTTTCAGAAAAAACCTCCCGAAGCTGCAGCTCTAATAAATAGATCCTAAGAAAAGCTCCAAAAGTTACAGATCTACAAATAGACCCTTGGCTTCTACAGTAGCTTGCAAGAGACGGGGATCATCGTTGGGCGACAGAGCAGCTAGCTAGCGCACAATGCAAGATTCGGGCAACGCCAGGGAAATCTCCCCTCTCGTCGTCAACCCCCGGCGACCACATGCCGTGCTGCCGCGCCGCCAATAATCTATGGCTTCTTCTTTTCACCTAGCTAATGCGACGGGGACAGTTTGGTACGTTAATCCCCTGTGTCGCCAGTTAGTTAATTACCCGCTTCCCCAGGGCCCAGCTGCAGGTCGTGCACAGCGGCTGTGGAGCAGCCACCTCGCTCGCACAAACGAAATAAGAATATTTATATATATTATACATACTCATATATATATATACATATATACACATATATATACACACATATATAAGTATATTATATATGCATGTGCAGGGTATATGGCTGTGCGTATGGTTGTTCTGGTCCCTACCTACATGCATACCGCGGCATCACATGATTGCTCTTGGGTGGAGATCGCGTTTTCTGGGCCGCCGGGTGTCTCGTTGCGCGTACGTGTCCGGCCGAGGTCTGCTGGCCGGACTGCTGCTGCTGCTGGATCCACCGGGCGCGGCCGGGGATCGGATCGGAATCTCCCGGCCGGGCATAATTTCTGGCCGCGCTTTGCTGCTGCGTGCAGTGCCCGCCAGCCACTACTACTCCAATGCAAGGATTATTATTATTCCTCGTGAATGCAACATAGCAATGCCTGGACGACATGCCACGTGCCCCCCATTCCACAAATATGCCTGACCTGGACTAGCTCTTTGCGTTAATTAAGCGTCCCCATTATACTGGCTAGCTCCTCATTAGCATCGTCGGCGCCTCGTCAGTTCGTTCCTCATTAGTAGTTCCTCGTTTCGCAGCCCAAGCACTCACACGTGGCAATCTAGCAGCTTCCCGATCGTCGGCGATCTATAGAAGCATAGTTCACCGTTCACGCGCGAGCATGCATGGCACGGTTGGTTGGTCAAGCTTAATAAAAGTGTCGTAGGAGTATCATGATCATTAAATATCATGCCACATCGGTAAATTTGATGGCATGACATGGTCACTGATGAGAGATGAGTGGAGTTTCACAGGATGAGAGAGAAGTGTAATCACCACGATACTCTTCCAGCACAATTACCAAGTTCACAATCTTAATAATTGTACGATATTTAACACTCCCCACTGAAAACTAGACTAATGATGGATTACGTCGACGACACACATGCATGGTGGCCACGATCGGTCGTTATCATTAGGTTCCTTATTGCTGACGTGTAGCTGCGTGGATGGTCGGTCATTGAGCGTCATCAGTGCTCTCTCTCTCTCTCTAGGTCGTCGATCGTTCTATACATGGCTTGCCCGGAGATGGAATCTCAAGGTACCTACCACATACAGGATAAGAAAACAGTCGCCTAACTGCCTCGATGATGCAGTGCCCGCCGTCGCGATGGGTCGTCGATCGATCGACGGCGGGGGGCCTAATAGAAGCTACCGGCCTATAGCTAGCTAGCAAGTCAGTCAGCCACCAGCAGCGAGCTCGCGCTCGCTCCCGAGAACGAACGGGAGCGCGTCACGCTAACGTGTGCCATCGATGATAGATGCAGTCTACCGAATATATAGTAGATGACGATGCTGATGCTTGCTGCTGACGTAGACGCCAGCTGCGAGCACTGGCATGTGACAGCCACGGGAAAGTATTCCTTGTGCCGGCCGGCCGCTGCAAATTATTGGGCACAGGCCGGCTAGGCGGCATCATCGTCGCGTCGATCGATCCATAGATGATGGTCGTGTGTTCAAAGTAGGTAGTAGAAGTAGTAGGTCTTGGTAGCTCGAATCTACGACGCTGAGCGAGAGAACATGCAGCTACCTATGTCCCGTCGACCGATCAGCATGGCGGCTATGGCTTGTTTCTTCCTTGGGGAGGGTGTAAACAACTCGATCTGACAGCCATGGCGCCGGCATGAAGGCTGATCATGGCCGCGCCCCCGGCCACCTTCTTCCTCCCGGGGAATCAGGAATGAAGGCATGCATGGGAACGAATAATCCTTATCGTTTCCTCGACCTATCATGTCAATCACCGTCTCCATTCCATCCATCCATCCATCATCGACCTTTGCACGCCGGCCGTGACGATATTGCTACATGTTAGCTGCATGCTTCACCTTGAGGCATGCCTGCATGGAGCCCGGCCCTGCACCTTTGTCGAGCTCGCTAGCTACCTAGGCCACCAGGCCCCAGACAAAAGTAGTTCTATCTAGCTAGGAGCCCGACACTTCCATTCTGGCCGCAAAAACGGAGCTCACGAAAGCGAGTGCAGAACTTTATTAATCTGCTGTGGAAACCTTTTTAATCTGGTCATCTCTTTTTAGTTTTTTCTTTCTTCTGCCCCATCATATATAATATATTTTGAGACTTGTTAGTTCTTATTACCAGTTAACTTTCGACGAAACTCCTCGCAAGAAAATTAAGTTTAAATGAAAACAGCGCGCCTTCTATGATCAGCTACGTTCCTAGACAATACCATAAGAGTATTAACTGTGTGCTTCACTCACTAGTATAGAAATCACTTTATTTCCGTGGCACTAGCCTTTTATTTTTCTGGTGGTGGATATCGTTATCCACCATCACTATAAATCGTTTTCGCGCACTGTAGATGAAAATCACCAATTGTGGCTTTTGGCCCCTCTCGGCAATGTGGTGCCCTCTTTTGATACTGGCCTTATTAAGATAAAAGACGGTTTATGTGCTACCATCAAATTAGGCCTCGATCTAAGGAGTCACTTGCAAAAGGAAAATCATGCTAGAACACAATGGGGTTATCAGATTTGTGTGGATTGTGGAAGATATGTAAATGTGATTTGAAAACTAGCTAGCGCTGCACATAATATTGCGGTCCCAAATAGGGGTCAACCTACAGTCAACCTAGCGAGGGCACATGCCGCCACTCGATTTCCCATCCTTCATATAGTAAGACTGCGATTTTCCACCATGGAAGCCCCGCCTTAGCTTTTGATAGGGTGCCCCCTCCTTAGTTTTCTTGCTAGGCCCGCCTTCAAGTATATTGTGGTGTACCACCTATGGAGTCTTGAGGAGTAGTTGGAGAAGAGAAAGACCTCTCTCAGTAATTGAAGAAGACGAATAGTTGTTTTCGAAGTCCTAAATGAAGGAAAAAGGAAAATTGGATTCCAAAATTGACTAGGATAGATGTGGGGACTCCTTGAGACCTTGACATGCAGGGACAGTGGAAGGAGTGGTGGAGGCTGAAGTAGACTTCTTTTTTGTTTTCTGTAGAGAAGGAAGAAAACGGGGAGGGGAAGTGGAGTTGGCATATAGAGGACTTCTCTCCTTGTCGTCGTCTTTGTATTTGTTTGATCATGCAAATTTGAACACAAATAATTTTTCATCATTTGACCATATAACACAACCTGACTTGAATTATAACAATAAGGTTGCTGTGGATTAGCTCACAAAAAATGTCTAAGAAGAGAGACAAAAAGTGATGGAGACACAAAAAAAATATCAGAATGTCCTTTCCATCCATTTTGGAGAATATGAAAAGGAAGTATTCCCAACAACTTTCTGCTAACTTCTTCTGTATTTCCTACAGGCTATCTAGATCCTCATAATTCGTAGTGTGAGCATCATGGTTGGTATTAGATTCTGGTGATCCGTGTTCATTCGTTTCTCCATTTTCTACTTTTCGTTGCCTCGTGATTGGCAAATCGGCAAACACCGAACACGTAGGTCGTGACACAGGCATAAAGCTAGTCTACACCTGACCTGAATCCACATGGTTAATTGGTGCTAAGTGCTCGCAAAGATATGTGCTCTTTTGGACAATTAGAAGGAAACTACAAGGGATATATTCTTTGAGCTCATATTATATATTTCGCTTTCATTAGGAACGAATGTGTCCATAACAAAATATCGTATCCACGGAAAATCAAACAATGAACCCTAGAGTCAGACTACTTGATGGTTATTGTGGTATTTTACATTGGTTTATAGATAGTGTTCTTTTTCTCTAGTATTTGTTTGAAGAGACGAACATATATTAGTTTGTTAGAAAAAAATATCACCGATAATGTACTCTATCTTTTTGAAAATATCATCGGTTATGAATTGTGTCTTAATAAGTATACTAAAGAACCTTGTTGCCTATTATTCATAAATAAATCTTAGAACTTTCTTCTGAAGTTTCATAAAGCTATATATAAGATGAGCTACACACGTAGGTCCTATATACGTGTATAGCAATAATATGTTTACTCTCGTCTAGAGTTGGTTTTGTTGGAATGGACCACAACAACACATTTCCAGAAGTAGAAAGATGGGCAGAAAGCTTTGCTACTACAGGAGTGTTAGTTTGCTTCATGAACACGTTGCCCTCCATTGGCGCGCACGCAACTAGCTAGCTCGCCGACTAATCATGGCCCAAATCTCCCAATCTTCTTTTGTATCTATGTAAATCGTATAAAACCACATGCAAAGAATATTTTCTTAACGGTTCAAGAATAATGTAATATCAGCTTGACCACATATCTTGGTTAGAAGCTGAGAAAGGAGCTTTAGCAAAGATTATTACCCCCGCAGGTCCTACATTTGTTCCATTGTACGGTTAGAACTTTGCATCTACTACTAGCATCTAAGCTAGCTGCCTCGAAACCGCCTACGAAATTTGAATAGATGATCACCAATTAATCAACAATGCCTATAGCTTTTTTTAATTAGAGGAATCATTTCAATAGTTGATGAGCATCACAGTCGAGTCATAGATCATTGTTGTGACCAGCAAGGTTGTTGTTGGGGTTGGCAGTAGCACTGTTGGGCCTCAACTTGCAAAGATAGGCTAGGATCCAGCCTGATCCAAGCCCATTCAAACCGAAAAAAAGAAAACCGATCCGTCGTGCAGTAATTCAAAAAGAATTTTCAGCCAAAGATACAAATAGGAACATGATCATAATCATAAATAGTCCACGAATGCAAAATTTTCCACACGGACAAAAAGAATACTAAGTCATATACAGTACTCCGGAAAAATATTGACTGATATTTTTTTTTCATTTAATGAAACATGCAGCAGATCGAAGGAATAAACAAAAGTTCGATCTGCCCTCAAAGTACTATGAATATATGATTGCATTGAGCACTACTCAAAGTAAGTTATCTTATTCAGCGACCAACCACTTAGAAAACTACATACATAGGCAAAAGTAGGATCGGAGGGGATAACATAAGCTACTCAGGATGTGCACGCCTACCGTACAAAAAGCTAAATGAGATGGATCCGGCATCTACTAGGATTAGTCACTGCAATCTTCCATTTCAGTGAGCTCTCACTCAAACTATAATTTTGAAACCAATCTAGATATCATCATCATTTTTTCTTTTCTTTTTGAAACCAATCTTGGTATCATCATGTCAAGATGATAGATTTTGGGCGTCGCAGCAGAAGAGGATCGCGTTTTTTTTTCTCTTAAAAAAATAGGTTTTCGACATAGATGGTGGCCGGTGGATGCAATGAGAGTCGATCAGTCTGCGGATTGGTAGTGCTGGATATACCGATATGGACAAGCTTTCCAGGGCAGCAAAGTGCGGCTAGGAAGACGACGGCCTTGCAGAAGCATGCTGCGAGTGCGAGCCAGGCTTATCTCTGCATGCATCTGTATGGCCCGCACATCCGATGGATATGATCCAACCATCTGAATTCCTCGAGGCTTTCCTGTCCCCCATCATTTTTAGTTTGTTCCGCGTCAATTGACCATCAGTCCAGCTAGCAGCAGGACTGAAAGCACACGACCACCATGGCGACGGGCGAGCACCGTGATGAAAGCAACTGCGCTACATCTCTGTCGTCGATTGTTTTTTTTTTGGTTTTTTTTTAATACGGACAGCGTGTAATTAACACGGAATGTCCGAGAACCTGTGCCCTACTTGCTAGAAAATAACATAGATTGCCTTCATATTTCTGGTAGTTAAACCTGGGATAGTATGTTTCCCTGCGTTCAGTCTGAACTCTGAATATACATACAAGATTGCTAATCTGAAGACAACGCACCTAGAAGGCAATTTCGCAGCATTATTCAGGGGGCGTCTATGTCATTAATTCTGCAGGTTTTGTTCTTTTTAGCCCCGTACTTTCGCACCCCAGACTATCAAAGATTCTCCTCGCAAGCGCCGTTTTGCTGCACTATATATAATGATATCGAGTCTCCTGTCAGGGCTCAAATCAGAGGTTGGCAATCAGAGAACAGCACCTTCCAATGAGACGCTTGACCCCAACAACACTGCCGCGCGCCACTACCGCGCGCATCAAAGATTCCCAATAACGACTGGTAGTGGTTCAAGCTCGTCTCTGAAGTCGATCGTGTGCACACCCAAAGGGCGCACATTTTGCATGCTCTCTTTGGTCGATAGCTTCCGGCCGCACCACTGTGGCCCGAGTTCGAATCTCAAAAGAATCGAATTTTTGATTCGTGGGTAAAACAATTCCTCTCGTCACTTTCTCTTAATGAAAAGCGGTGGGGACCGTTTCATCCGCGGGCCGAGTTTTTTTTTTTTGCATGCTCTCTTTGCATACATAGTGCCATGAGCTCGATAATGTCGCTCGCCAGCCCACATCAACAGTTTCACAAGGACGC
Organism: Panicum virgatum; assembly: GCF_016808335.1. Taxonomy (NCBI): domain Eukaryota; kingdom Viridiplantae; phylum Streptophyta; class Magnoliopsida; order Poales; family Poaceae; genus Panicum; species Panicum virgatum. Next base: position 34,286,140 of record NC_053141.1, on the reverse strand, counting down.
AGGAGAAAACTAAACGGCCGGGGGTCAGCTGCCAAGCGCACAGTGCCTCGCACCTGCGCCGTCGCCTGCCTAGCTAGTGGAACTGGACATGATCGAGAACACTGTTGGATAGTGTCAAGCGCAGAGCTGCCTTTTTCCTTTCTCGCGCTTGCTGGTTTGTTTGCGGCATATGCAGGTCCTGGTACAAGAGAAGGCCGCAAACACGCGTGTAACAAAGTTGCGATGGATGGATATGCTATACAGAGAGGGATAAAAAGTTTCACCTGAAATAAATAGGTGCTGATAAAAAGCTGCCATCAGAGTACTTTTGATCCACATCGTCTCGATCAGGTTCAGGTGTGCGTGCACTTGCAGCACCATAACCCGATGGCACGAGCAGAGCCGATCGAGCACGAACTGAGGCTCAGCAGAGCCACGTGCACAAGGAGCATGACATGAATGAAAGAAGAGAAGAGGGGGTGAAAAAGAGGGTGGTGGTGCATGTGCTTTTTATCTGGTAGATTAAGGTGTGGTGACACTGGCAATGGATGGATTAGCACCAAAAGGCAGGGGGCATCTGCTGCCGCGTGACCGGACGGATCGGACGACTGTTCCGACGCCGGCGTTCCGTCTGGACAGGACAGCTCCGGCCAGCCGGGCACCATCTTACCCTACGATTCGCGGCCAATTCCGAGGCCAGAGAAGCAGGCCACGTCGCCAGCTTTTCCTGGCCGTCGGATCAGCCGGGCGGACGGCCCGGATCTTGCGTTTCCCGGCCATTTTGCAAACAAGTCCTCGGACTTTATAGAAATCAACCTGCCGCCCCGGCCGCGACGGCCCTCCCCTCCTCCCTCCCCGGAGCCGTGGAGCTATGCGGCGCGGACGGGCCTCGCTGCGGCCAGCTTCCGGTGGAGGCGAGGCGAGGCGGGCGGAGCAAGGGTAGACGGCGGGCGCGTGGAGCAAAGGCACGCGACCGGCGACCGCGCGGAGCAAGGGCGGACGACGGCGCGGGGCCTCGAGCGGCTACCGGGGGCCGCCGAGCGCGCTGCGGGCGAGCGGCCGCGCGTCGGGCAGCGAGTGAGCTGCGGCCGGCACGTGGCAGCCGCGGCGGCTCGGTCCCCTTCCGAACGGAGGTCGGCGTCCTCCGCTGCATTGACCCCTCTCCCCTTCCTCACTCGATCTGTCCTCACTCGATCTGTTTCCTGGCGGAGGTCGACGTCCCCGACGCTACCGGCCCTGGAGGTCTCCGCTACGGAGCAGTGCATCTACGGTAGGTGGATTTGGCTCAGGTAAGATTCATATTGCTTGGATTTCGATCTCTCTTCCCGCTCCCTGCTCAGCTTGAAGATCTCTACTACATGGAATGGAGATTGCTGCAGAGAAAACTTGGATCAGCCACATGGTCGAGGTGCTCGTCGGACATAACGGCGGCTCCTGATGCCGCATTAACAGCAGGGGCAAAAGAAGAGGCGACCACGCAGGTCCCTGCTGGGGCGGTGGCGCCGTCGGGTGGCCTCGTGCCACCGTCCTAGCGCGGCCGCATGGCCGGGACGGCTGGCGACCGGCGTGACCCGTGTTGGGGAAGCCACGGCCGCGGCGCGTTACCTCTTCCTCTCCGTTGCCCCGGCTCAGCTCAGCGACCTGATCTGGTGAGCCCTCACCCTCTTCTTCTCCTCCTCTATTCCATGGCTGCTCCCGTAGGCGCTCCATCCCACCGTGTTCCCCTTCGTGCAGATGACTGACCGCTGCTGCTGTGCTGCAGTACTACTATTTGCTTACATGGATGTATTCTTTTCAGCAAGCCTTTTCCTTTGTTAGTACATGTATCTAAAGTGTTCTTCCATTTTCTAGGTTGTCGTATTCAGAGATGCCGCAGTCCTTATGCTTAATTATATTCATGAAATTAGACCGCATGGTTTTAAGTTGGAGTACATCTACTTCGAAATTAGCATACATATTTGACTGAATGGTAAGCTGGACTACAACTATTTCAAAATTAAGATGCATATTTGACTCAATGGAGAGGTACATCCTTAAGAGATGTAATAGCATGGGCCACAGCAGTTGCAATTTCCAAAATCAGTTAAGATTCCAGTATTTTAGTACATGTATCTAAAGTGTTCTTTCATTTTTTTTTAGGTTGTTATATTCAGAGATGCTGTAGTTCTTATACTGAATTGTGTTCATGACATTCGAGCACAAGGTTTTAAGTTGGACTACAGCTATTGCAAAAATAAGATGCATATTTGACTGAATGCTAAGTTGGAGTACAGCTATTTGGAAATTAAGATGCATATTTGACTCAATGGAGACGTACATCCTGAAGATATGTAATAGCATGGGCCACATCATTTGCAATTTCCATTCTCAGTTTAAATTCAAACATCTTACCATTTATAGTTGCATATAGCTATCCTCATGTAAAGGTATACTTCCTTCTCTATCTGTTTTGCCCTCTTTCTTGTTGGACATGTTGATTCTTGAACTTTCTTGGATAACATAGTAATAACTAGATATTGGGAATTAAATTTGACGTCAATTGTGATTATGCTTACATATTTAAGAAGCAAATCTTTGTAAGCCCATTGATTCATAGACATTCAATTATGCTTGTTGGTGGACTATAATAAATCTGGATGAACTGATAAACATAATGCGATGCCCTTCAGCTGCGCTTACAACTTTTCATTCATATGCGTAAGTTGAAGTGTACTTTTACTACTATTTTTCATGTTTTGATTACCTAAATGTTCAACCAAGATATTTTTTTGGAAATCATTAAATGACCCTAGATTGAATAATGTTGCATTCACAATATGATTATCTTGATTCATGATTGCTTACCAAGTTTACTTCACAACGTCTACTAATTTCCATCCAATGAGCAAATAGCTAGGGTTATTGGGCAGTTAAATAAAGTTTCAGAGGTGTCAACATCATACGATTAAATTGGATTGGAGAACTAATAAACTTTCAGGGTTGTCCTGGATTTATTTTTTCAGAACCTTCCATGTGTATGACTGCTGCTGTATCGCTATCGTTGCTATTGCTATTCTTCTATCTTCATATAAACCATTTTACTTAAATAGTGTAGCTGTTGTATATGATTCAATACCAGAGCATCAGCTGGTCATATTTCTTTTTTTTAGCCATAAAGAAACTTACAAATATGGGAGATTGTTTGCTTCTAATTTTCATGTATTCTCATGCATACCATTTGCTTATTGAAATGGATTACTGCAGTTTACATTGCCAGATGAACTATACATCTAAAAAAAGACCATTATTCATAATATAATGATGAGTAAGTTCCATGGAGTGGCTGACGACGGGAGTTCAATTTCACTTAATATTACTAGGCATATGAACTCTTAGTTTTACATGCAATTATTTTCAATCACCTCCTTTTCTCAGTTACACAGCCTTTTAAATTTGCAAAACATAGCTTGCGCTAATACTATCATACGGCATACACTAGACCAGCTCAAACTGGCGCACCAATGTCAGCGACCACGGCGACCCCTCGGCCTTCTTTCCCCAATCCCCCCAATGACCCCCGATCCGCCGCCGGCAGGGCAAAGGTGGTGCCCGGTGAAATTGTGAAATCTGGTGCGGCCGCCCATTGCGCCTTATGTGCTGCACGCCTCACAGTTCCCTTGCTCCCTCCGGCACCCCTCCAGCCTGACGCCCGGACCTCCCGGCCTCCTGCAATCTTGCTTCCTCAAGTACTACCTCCGCTCCTCTTCTTGCAGTTTTCCTTTCAGAAATGTTCTTGTCTTACCCTACGATTCACGGCCAATTCCGAGGCTAGAGAAGCAGGCCACGTCGCCAGCTTTTCCCGGCCGTTGGATCAGCCGGGCGGACGGCCCGGATCTTGCGTTTCCCGGCCATTTTGCAAACAAGTCCTCGAACTTTATAGAAATCAACCCGCAGTCCAACCTCCTCTCTCAGGAAATTTTGCAAAAGAACCCTAAATATTTTTTCAAAATCAACCCGTGGTCCAACTTCCTCTCTCAGTTCTTTTTGCAAAAAAAAACCCCAAACTTTTCAGAAATACGACCCGCCGTCCAAGCCTTCTTGGGCTGGCTTGCCACTCGCTCTGTCGGCCTCAGTGGGCCGAATTCGGCCCGATGCTGGTTTGTCTTCTCTATTATTCTTTTGCAATTACGAATAAATTTGCTCAAACTTTGAAATTGCGCAGCAAATTACAGAAAAAATTGTAAATAGAAAATTAAATTGTTTCGAAATCCTCATGAATACATTTATGCGTTGGATCCACAATAGAGTATGTTTTACTATAATTGTTTTAACTGTACACCTTTGCCTATATTTTTAATGGGCAAATATGAAAGCTTAATACTAACTCTTCTTTCCCACCTTAACACATAGTTACCACCATTCTTCAACCACAACAAACATAGCCAATAAACATAATACATATATCTCAATGCAAAAAAATGGTACTTATATAATAAAAGCAAGACAATTTATCCCTCAAAATATATAGAGAACAAAAAAAGAAAAATCTACCGTTGACATATATAATCACCGGTAAATGATAATTTCCAATTAACACAAACAAATACCACTAATATACTACACAAAGAATAATTCAGATAATATTAGTCGTACTCATATACCTAACTACAAAGGGAAAAAAAGAAACACTTTTATGATACACAAAGCAATAGCTCAAACAATGATTTAGAGTATGCAAAATTTATCTTTGGCTGAACTAACCATCAACTTCCCGCGAGCGGCAACGCCGCGATTTTTTCTAGTGCACTCGATAGATCTACCTGGAAAGGGAGGAGGAGAGCGTCAGCATTGCACTGGGCCTGACCCTGGACCAGACGCGTCCGTCCACCCGGCTCGAAGCTTCCACGCCAACGCGTGAACCAGCGCGCGCGCGCCCTGCCGCCGCACGTACGCTCGGGCGGCCGCCGCGCGCTGGCCGCCGATCGCGACACGCAGATACGGCCACCGGCCGCGATATGACGCGTCCACACCGCTTTCTTAGCTTTTTTCTCGGCCAGGGTCCCAGCAGCCACCAGGTAGGTCGCTGTCGCCGTGCGCCCGGTCCGCGGCGACGCCGTCGCGACGGCCGGCCACGGTGGTCGGCGCGCGGCCGCAAACCGAAACCTCTCGCGCTGTTGGCCGGACTCTCTCGCGGTGGCTAGAGAGCTCTCTCTCGATGCGCGCGCGTGCGCCGCCGAATCCAGGCGGTCCGCTGCTGGCATCGCGCTCGCGCATATTCCCCCGCGCCGACGACGTTGACGGCGGCGCGTGCCGCCGGAATCCTGCCCGCGTGGGCGCATCCGGCGAGTCACCATGGCACGCGTACGTGCGCCGGTCAAGGCAGCGCCGCCGCCGCCTCGCCGACGGGGGAATTCTCCGGGAGATCTTCCGCTCGATCAGAGGTTCGATTATTATGACTAGTGGTGGTACATTATTGTGATGCGATCACCCCGGAATTTTGATCACGTTAGTCGGTCGGTCAGATAAGCCGGTGAATATGTGCTCATCCTTCTATCCACCATTGATCGATATCACTACCCAGCAGAGTATAACTTGAGTGCCGGGGGGGTTCGTCTTCTTCCCCGACGTGGACGCCACCGGCTTAACTGGTCTTCGATGCCATTTTTCTCTTCTTTCTTCCACGCTACTGGGTTCTGCACGATGTACACGAGGTTCTGTTCGACGGCGTCCATGTGTGTTGTGGTGTGGCAAACCACAGCCGGGTGGCAGAATGCACCCGCCTAAGCCCAGAGGAAGAGTACTCGGGGGTTAGCTAGCGACTAGTTCGATCTTGCTCAAGAACGCGATGAACACAGCAGGTTTAGAGTGGTTCGGGCCGCCGGAGCGTAATACCCTACATCCACTATATGCTGTATTGCTCAAGACTGAAGAGTTCGCGCTGAGTCCAGCGTGTATGCCCTCGAGAGCCTGTGGTGTACAGCGAGCACTACCCTTTTATATCTCAAGAGAGGCGCGTACATGGCCGTTGGATCCCCGACAGGTGGGCCCAACCGATGCAGTAACAGTAACATATTGTTCATACATTATGGCGTTTCAGGCGAAGGAGATCATACTCCTGGATTTACTTACCTGCTCCAGGAATCACCCGTTCTGCATGTCCAGGCGCTGTCTTGTCGGAGCGGCGCCAGGCGTAGCTAGCGGCGTCGCCTGCCACGTAGCTGAACGTAGCTTGCGGTGTAACCGGCATGATGGAAAAGTGCCGTGCCGTCGTATCCAATTAATGCGGCAGAGGGGCTCTGCGCAGGTGCGGCACAGGCGGCTGCATTGTGTACCTTGGTAATACGCGTTCCACAGTGAGGTCTGACAAAGGCTGCCGCGCGTGCCGCGGCAGCAGAGCACGCCTCAACCACCTGCATTGAATGCGGGGGGTGGGCGAGTCTTCCAGCGGAAGACCCGCGCTCGAGCCTGTGCCCGTGCCTGCGGGACACGTGGCGGCTCCGGACCCCCCGGGTGGTATGTTGGTTCTACCGCGTGGGAGGTCCGGACGGACGTGGGAGGTCTCGGACCCCTATGGGGGGTCCGAGGCCTCGGCTGTCAGCTCGGAGGTTCCCTTCCTCAGGGACACGTGGCGTCTCCGGACCCGTCCCCAAGCGGGGAGCGGGTCCGGGGCCGTTGGCCCGGTGAGGTAAGGGCCTGACCCGTGGGGCCCGGCTGCTCCGCCCTTCATCGCGTGGTTACGGATAACTACGCGGGTCTTGCCTTGCTTCAGTTGAAGTGGGTATCCCTGCTACAGGGTATCGACAGTGGCCCCCGGGCCCACCTCGGGGGAGGTTCGAACCCGCAGGTGGGGCCACTACTGCGATTTGGCCCTACATAGCTTAAAGCTTCTCCCTGCAAGGGTCATGACCGGCTTTGACCATCCATCGGGTTGGTTGCTATCTCATCACATCGCAACGGCTTACTGACTTGTGGCCCCCACGCACAGTGGTTCACCTAGTCACGCGCGCGATGCCCGGCATTGTTGCGTCTGGAGTAAACGGGGTATTTACCACCAGCGCATTTCCCGAAGAGCCCGGTCACGCCAGCGCTTAACGCGCGCACGTCAGCTCAACTTCCGCCTCGCTTCGCGCGCGGACGACGGCTCAGATACCGCCCTTTCACACCTTTGTGGTTACCCGCCCTCCCTGACAGGTGGGTCTGGGCCCCATTGCCAAGGATTGGGCGGCTAACTCCAGGCGTGTGCGTCGCTTGGTTTGCGGCGACGGTTCCATGGCGCGCCGGTTGGGTCAGGCTTTATAAAGGGACGAACCGCATACCACGGTCACCTTTCCGCATTCGCCTTCTTCCTTCCTACCTTTGCACCCCTTGCCTTTGCTCTTTCGCATAGATTGCTCCACACTTCCACAGTGAAATGGCCTCCCTTGTTCATCCCCGCCGTTTCCAGACCGAGGAAGAGCTGAGCACGGTGCGCCGCCTGCTTGGGTGGAGTGCACAGGAGACTGGCTGGGGGATCCGAGCAGGCTTGGTTCCCCTCGGCAACCTCCGCGCCGGGGATTTTGTGCTATTCACCTCGCACATTTCCACCGGCGTGGGGCAGCCGATCTCTTCGTTCCTGCTGTTGCTGCTAGAAGACTTCGGCCTCCAACTTCAGCACCTTACGCCCCACTCCCTCCTCCTGACGTCCATCTTCGTCCATTTGTGCGAGATGTTCGTGGGAGTGCGGCCCTGCGTCATCCTCTTACGCCACTTCTTCATACTGGTGAAGTCCGGGAGGGCTAAGGATGAGGTGGGGGCGTATTATTTCCAGACAAGGAGCGACCTGCCGGCGCATTACATTCCCGGCCTCACTGGCGGGAAGTGGGAGGAGTGGCGCAAGGATTGGGTGATCGCCACCACCGAAGCCAACGAGCGCCTCGCCCTGCTGACCGAGGGACCCGCCTCTGACCGAGCATCCTGGAGGGCCAAGCCGTCCCTGCAGCCGGAGTTCGACTCCGTGCTGGGCAAGATCAGGTCACTGGCGGAGAGCGGCCTCACCTCATTGCACGTGCTCGGAGATTTCCTGAAGCGCCGGATCGCCCCCGTGAAGCAGCGGCCACGTCCTGCTTGGAGCTTTACCGGCCTCAACGTCTGCAGCAGGACGCACCGCGGAGAGAGGAGCGACCTGACCCAGGAAGCCTTGGAGGTCCTGGTGCGGGCGGTGACGGGGGAAGTCTTCGACCCGGAGCACCTAATCCTTCCTCAAGGCGTCGTCCCCCTCTGCGAGGACTCGCGCCTGAGGATAGCGTTGCTGGCTACCCTGCCAACTCTCGACGACGGCGGGCTGACCGCACGAAAGACCGGAGGCGACCCGAACCGCGGGCTCCGGATCCCTAGCGCGTCCGAAGACCAAGCTATTCCGAGCGCTGCGGGGTCCGGCCCCACTACGAAGGGCAAGCAGGACGTGACCGGGAGCGCCGCCACCAGCGGTCCCAGCCAGGCACGGAGCAGTTCTGGCACGTCGTCGGGAGATGCAGGCCGGCGTAGGTTACTCAGGGGCGACGGGACCCCAGTCACGGAGCCCGCTGCGAAGCGCCAGAGGATCGCTGGGGGCGCGGGCCAGGGCAGCTCCCGGGCCTCCGGCCCTCACGGGACCGCGCCGCCACCATCACCACCGAGAGATAGCTCCCTCCGGCAGCAGCAGCAGCAGCGGCCACGGGAGCAGCAGCAGCAACAACAACGGGAGCAGCCGCAGGAGCAACAGCAGCAGCAACAGCAACAGCAGCCAAGGAAGCAGCAGCGGCTGCAACAACAGGAGCAGCCGTAGGAGCAGCAGCAACAGAAACAGCGGGAACAGTCCCGGGATGCGCCACCATCGCCGCCCGGGAGCAGCGGCAACAACAGAAGCAGTCGTCGAGCCTCCGTGGTCGCTGGATACCCGGCGCTTCTGGGTTAGTCTTATTCTGCTCACACCCCTTATTCTAGGTGCTCTGTTTTTTGCTGAAGGCTTCTTTTCCTTGTTGCCAGGGCTCCTCGCCCAAGCAGTTCTTCCACCATCGCTGTCTCGTCGGCTGGTGCCCAGGCGACCCGGGCCTCGGTGGCGACAGCGGGAGCGACAGCGGGAGCGACAGCGGGCGCGAAAACATCAGGTTCGGCTATGCCCGACGCAGTGGCGGCGGATGTGCCAGTGCTGGGTGCAGCCGCACCCGACGCAACAGCGGCGGAGGCATCAATGCTGGGCGCAACCGCACCCGACGCAACGGCAGCGGAGGTGCCAGTGCTGGGCGCAGCCGCACCCAACGCAGAAGCGGTGGAGGCGCCAGTGCTGGGCACAGCCGCACGCGACGCAGCGGCCCTCCAGCCCCCGGCTACGGCGACAGTTGCGCCGGCACCGGATTTGGCTGCGGCGAGTGCGACGGCGACCAGTGCTGCAGCGGCGAGCACAACGACTACCGAGGCCCCGATGCTTGCGCCGGAAGCTCCCACCTCCAGCTCCAGTCCTGTTGCAGAGGAGTTGGAGGTGGTCTTTGGCAGGCGGCTCCTGCAGCTCCAACCCCCGGAGGAGGAAGCGACTCCCCTCCCCCAGGTGCTGGTCCAGGTCCGGCGGTCGATAGAGGAGGCAACCTCTTCTGCAGAGGCGGCCTTCCGGCGGGAGTGGGCTGCCCTGGAGAGCGAACGCCAGCGCCTTTCCGACTGGCACACCCGCCTGGAGGCACACACGAAGGCTGAAGCCTCCCATGCTGCGGAAGCTCGGTCCAAACTCAAGGCCGACCAAGAGGCCTACCGAGTCAACCTTCGGAAGGTGTTTGACCAGGAGTTCGCAGTATCGAGCCGGGAAAAATCCCTTGCGCAGCGGGAGGAGACCTTTGTCCTGGAGGTTGTCAGCTTTGCGGCTCAGCGATCCGAACTTGAGACTGGCCTCGCGGCCCAACGGCCCGAGCTTGAGACTCGCAACCAAGGTCTTGAGGTCCGGAGGCAGGAGCTTGACAATCTCTCTGCAACTCTGCAGAGATGGCGCGAGCAACTGCAGGAGAGGGCCAGCAAGCTGGCTATTGCCGAGGCGGAGCTGGAGGAGGACCGGAAGTCCCTCGACAAGCGAGAGTCCCTCACCGCCAACATGGAGAAGCTGCTTGGGCGCCAGCGCGACTCCCTCAAAAAGCAGAAGGAGTCGGCGGAGAAGAGGAAGGCTGAGCTCGAGGAGAGGTCCCGCGAGGTGGAAGCGGCCAAGGCAGCTCTGGACACCCGGGTGCACGAGGCGGTCCAGGAGGCGGTCCGGAAGCTCCAGGAGGACCAGCGCGCGGGGGCCCAGTGAATCGCTGACTGGGCGACCGAAGCGAGCTTAGCATTGGTGCCACTTGGAATGAACCCAATCCAAGTGGCAGAGCCGCCAGCTTCGATAGCTGACGCCCTCCCAGTGCTGAACTCTGCTTCGGATAGGCTCCGGCGTTTGGAGCCGGTCCTTGCTGGCCAGCTTGAAGTCGAGGGCCACGAGCTGATCCGGATGGTGGCGGAGCACTTCCTGACCTGCCTCCGGAGCCACGACCCGGCCATCTCGCTGACGCCCGTGGTCGATGGCTATGTAGCGGAGACGGAGGCTGCCGCTCGGGACAGCGTGCGGGAGGTCGTCGACTTCATCGCCGCCTACTTCAAGCGGGAGCCTGCAGACCCTTGAGCTGGGCATTGTACCTTTTCCCTTTTATGTTATGTAACAAACATTGTACTAGTTGAAAATTTTGAAATAGAAGAAAATTTCAACTTAGTTGTTTGTCAGTTGCTGGTTTGCGGTATGCAGCACCCCGGCGCCCTGGCCCCCTGGCGGATAGGTTCAGTTGTTTGGACCTATCTGTCATTCGAGCCGTAGAAAGATATTCTGGACCCCCGTATGAGACTGGGCAAGCGTCCTTGGGCATAGGTGTAGCATAGTTTGCAAGCCGAGCGAGCGTCTTGTTCCCTTCCCTGTGTGGCAGAAAGAACTACAGAGAGGAGAATCAACTTGCTTGAATGGTAGTAATGATACTGCAACCTAGCTGTTTGACGTATGCAGGATCGATCCTTGGTGTCTGGCTCAAAGCGAAAGCCCCGGCCCCCTAGGAGATAGACTCAGTTGTTTTGAGTCTGTCTACCACCAAGACTGGACCTCAATCTGCATGAAACCTTAAAGCGGATGCCGGGACCCCCTGGTAGGTAGGCTCAATGGTTTGAGGCTGGCTACCACTAGTCAAGGTTTAGCCTGTGTACCACTTCAAAGTTACAGCTTAGTAGCAGGCCCGCGGAACCTATTCTGGACCGGCCCCCAGGCTAGCACGAGGTCCGGAGCTCCAGATGCACAGATCCAGGCAATTCTGTGCTTGTTACAGAGTGGTGGAGTGTGTAGGCTTAGTGTGCGGAACTAGGCTAAGGCGCTACACAGGTCTCCGGACCACTCCAGGAAACAACACAATTTTTCCGGACCTGGCTCCAATGCTCCAGACCCTTCCTAGCAGTGGGTGAGGTCATTCTGTCGTACTCGATCCTTTGAGATATGGAGCTGGACCTGCCGTGTAGGACTTAGGAAGCCAACTCTTGAGCTAGAACGAGGTCCGAGCCCCTAATTACCCGGCTCCAGGTACTAGAGCACTTGCTACAGGGCGGTGGAGTGTGTAGGCTTTGGGTACGGAACCGGCTAAGCGGCTACACAGGACTTCGGACCACCCCAGGAAACAAGCACTCCCTCTCCAGAGCAGGTCCCTAGGGGTCCGGACCCCTCTCCTGCAGCAAGAGGGTCCGGATCTGTACGGTAGTCCAGCAACTCAATACAGATCTTAGTTGTAGCGACCAGAGTGGAAGCCCGCACGGGGGTTAGAAAAGTAAAATCTCGAGAATTGAAATGCGAAATTAAATTTTGACACAGAGACAGAACTGGGAGAAAATATTTCCTTTGCAACCTAATATACATGGCTTGCGCGATGGATGCCAGAGGCCGGGTTTACGAGGGCGGACCTCTACCGCTCTAGGCCGCGTGTTAATGCTAGTCGTTGGTGCGATGGATGGCAGAGGTCGGGTTTACGGGGGCGGACCCCAACCGCTCTGGGCCGCACGCTGACTCTATCTTATTTCAAAGGAAGAATTCATTTCCCTGCTCTGCCTAAGTGTAAAACTTACGCAAATGCTCTATGTTCCATGGGTTGGGCAGTGGCACTCCATCTTCAGTGGCAAGGCGGACGCATCCGGGCCGGCACACCTCTGTGACCTTGAAGGGCCCCTCCCAGCTGGGGGAGAGTTTGTGGAGCCCTGCTCGGTTCAGAATCTGCCTCAGGACGAGGTCACTAGCCCGGAGCTCCCTACTGTGCACGAACCGTTGATGATAGCGCCGGAGCGCCTGGTTGTAGCATGCATTTCGGATTGCTGCTCGCCACCTTCGTTTGTCGACGAAGTCCACATCGTCATGCCGCTGCTGCTCCTGCATGGATTCGTCAAAAGCCCAGACCCATGGTGAGCCCAGGTGAATTTCTGGGGGGAAGGCATGCTTCAGCCCTGTAGACCAGGAAGAATGGAGTCTCCCCGGTGGCTCGGTTGGGTGTGGTCCGGTTGCCCCATAGCACACACGGGAGCTCTTCAACCCATTTGGCACCATGCTTCTTCAAGCTGTTGTAGGTGCGGGTCTTGAGTCCTCTGAGGATCTCTGCATTCGCTCTCTCAACCTATCCATTGCTGCGGGGATGTGCCACGGACGCAAAGCATATCTGGATGCCGATGTCCTCGCAGTACTCTTGGAAGGGTCTGCTTTTGAATTGAGTCCCGTTGTTCGCAATGATGTGGTTTGGGACACCAAATCTGCACATAATGGATTTGAGGAATGCGACTGCCATCTTTTTGGTGATGTTCACCACAGGGTCAACCTCCGGCCACTTTGTGAACTTGTCGATGGCGACGTAGAGGAACCGGTACCCACCGACGGCCCGGGGGAAGGCCCCAGGATATCCACACCCCACACGGCAAATTGCCATGAGGGTGGGATCATTTGCAGAGCTTGAGCCGGTGTGTGTATTTGCTTCGCATGGAACTGGCATGCTTTGCAGGACTTTACCAGCTCAGCCGCATCCTGGAGTGCTGTCGGCCAGTAGAAGCCATACCGAAAGGCCATGCCAACAAGCGTGCGAGATGAGGAATGACTTCCGCACTCGCCTCCATGGATCTCCGCGAGCAACTCGCGGCCCTCTCCCTGGGAAATGTACCGCATGAGGATACCATTGGCACCATGGCGGTAGAGATCCCCTTCTACCACCGCGTAGCGTTTAGCCAATCGGACTATGCGCTCAGCGGACACATCGTCATCAGGGAGGATGTTGTCCCTCAGGTAGCCCCGGATCTCAGAGATCCATGCATCGGGGCTTCCCTGAGCAGGTGGGAGTGATTCCACGAGGTCTCCAGGATCCTCGACAGAGCTCACAACCCATAGCGGGCACCACAGGTGGTATGCCGCCGGGACCGCTAGCTTCGAGGTGCTAGCTTGATCCCCTTCACCCAGTTCGGCAGGCTGGGCGGTAGGTCTCAGCAACCGTCTTTCGAAGACACCCTCGGGCACGGATGCCCAGGTAGATGCTCTCGCGGAGAGATCATCTGCTGCTGAGTTGAGTTCGCGGGGAACATGTTGCAGTTCCAAGGCGTCGAAGTCCTTCTCGAGCTTCCTCACGTGGATGAGGTATGCCGCGAGCTGGGGATTGTTGCAGCTGCAATCCCCTCGGACCTGCTTGATGATTAGCTGTAAGTCCCCCTTCACCAAAAGCTGCCGGACCCCGAGAGACAGGGCTTGTGTCAGGCCAAAGAACAGGGCTTCGTACTCCGCCATGTTGTTGGTGGCCTTGAACTCAAGGTGCACCATGTACTTCAGCTGATCTCCGTTTGGGTCGATGAGGACCACACCAGCTCCAGCCCACTTCTCGCGGGCGGACCCGTCGAAGAAGAGTGTCCAGTGGGGCTCGGTGAAGACTGGTGTCCTGATTTCCGGCTCCGGGGGTCCGGCGTTGAAGTCCGGACCCCCAGAATTGCTTGGGGAAGGAGTCCACTCCGCTATAAAATCAGTAAGGATCTGGCTTTTGACTGTGTGGCGAGGTTGGAAGTCCAACTGGAACTCAGCCAATTCTGCTGCCCACTTGGCGATATTGCCCGTGGCGTTGGAGTTGTGCAGGATCGCTCTTAACGGGTAAGAGGTCACTACAACAACTCGGTGTGCCTGAAAGTAGTGGCGCAGTTTCCTGGACGCAATAAGTATCGCATAGATAAGCTTATGCATCACAAGGTACCTGGCCTTCACCTCGTGGAGGACTTCGCTGACGTAGTAGACTGCTTTTGGATGGTCCGGGCCCTGGTGGCCGGGTCCGGCTCGCCCTTATCTACCATGTCAGGTCCTTGGGCCTCCAGCGGTTCTGGGTTCCCACTGGGTCGAGGCTCCTCCGGACCCCCTTGTCCGGGGTCCGGACCTTCAGGCAGAGGTGAGGCTGACGGGCCCCCGGGTCCAGGGTCCAGCTCACCATCCTTGGCCGGGGAGACCCTGGTGTTCCCCTGGCGAGCTTGCTCCATCCTTTTGGCGACCAGCACCATGCTGACCGCCTCTGCGGACGCAGCAAGATACAGAAACAACGTCTCAGCGGGCTCTGGAGCCACCAATTCTGGCAGTGAGGTGAGATGCTGCTTCAACTCCTGGAAGGCTTGCTCAGCCTCTTTGGTCCAAGAGAATGGACCGGACCTCCTTAATAGCTTGAAGAAGGGGAGGGCCCTCTCAGCCAGCCTCGATATGAAGCGGCTAAGGGCGGCGAGAGATCCAGTAAGCTTCTGGATGTCCTTGATGCGGTTAGGAGGCCTCATCGCTTCGATCGCCTTGATCTTGGCTGGGTTTGCCTCAATGCCTCGATGTGAGATCAGGAAACCCAGCAGCTTGCCTGCCGATACACCGAAGATGCACTTCTCGGGATTCAGCTTCGTGCGTGTGACGCGCAGCTGGTCGAAGACGAGTGACAGGTCCTCAACTAGTGTTGACCCTACATTAGTCTTGACCACAATGTCATCAACATACACCTCAACAATATCTCTAATTAAATTACAGAAGGTTTTGTTCATAGCTCGTACCAATGTGGGTAAGGCATTCCGTAGACCATATGGCATAACAATATAGCAATAAAGCACATCTACTGTTATAAAAGCAGTATGCTTCCTATCCTCTCTAGACATCTGAATCTGGTGGAAACCAGAGTATGCATCTACGAAAGACAAAAGGCCGCACCCGGAGGTGGAGTCCACGATCTGATCGATACGTGGAAGAGAATAGGGGTCTCTAGGACATGCCTTGTTGAGGCTGGTGTAGTCGATGCACATCCGAAGCTTCCCGTTGGCCTTTGGGACGACGACCGGGTTGGCCAACCACTCGGGGTGGTGGACCTCCTCGATGAAGCCAGCGTGTAGGAGCTTACGGACTTCTTCGCGGATGAAGTTCTGCCGCTCAACAGACTGCTTCCGAGGCTTCTGGCGCACCGGCGTGGCGTCAGGGTAGATCCTCAGATTGTGCTCGATCACTTCCCTGGGGATCCCGGGTATCTGTGACGGTTCCCAGGCGAACACGTCCACATTTGCCTGGAGGAAAGCGATGAGCGCGTCTTCCTATTTCTCCTCCAAGTTCCCCGCGATGCGGGTGGTCCTAGTGGAGCCCACTCCGATCTGCACCGTCTTCACGGGAACATCGTTCGGATCAAACGGCGGAACCTTAGGTGCCTTTGCAGGCGCCCTGGGTTGCGAGGTGGATGGGTCCTCCTCGGATCGTGCAGCCTCTGCCGCCAGAGCATGCAGTCTCTCAACTGCAACGACGGCAGCGGTGCGGTCACCCCGCACGGTGAGGACACCGGCAGGGGAAGGCATCTTCAAGACCAAATACCCGTAATGGGCAATGGCCATGAAGCGATAGAGTGCCGGCCGGCCAATGATGGCGTTGAACAGGAGGTTCACCTCCGCAACATCGAACAGAATGCTCTCTATGCGGAAGTTCTCCTCGGTCCCGAACGTGACCGGCAGTGTGATGCTCCCCAGAGGGAACACCAGATGTGGGCCCACTCCGGAGAATGGGCGAGAGGGAGTCAGCTTGGACTCCGGGATCTGCAGCTGCTTGAATGCTGCATAGCTGATGACGTTGAGGCCAGCCCCACCGTCGATCAGCACGTGATAGAGCCTCACGTTGGATATGACAGGAGTGGTGACTAGAGGTAGTACACCAGCCCCTGCCATATTCCCTGGGCAGTTGGATGGCCCGAAGGAGATGGTGGTGTTCATCCACCTTTGGTGCGGCGCCGCCTTCGGGACCCCCGGCTTTACCGAAAGGACCTCTCGGCGAAGGGTCTTCACGTCCCGCCGGGAGACAAGCTCCCAGCTTCCGCCGTACATTACGTACAGCTTCTTGCGGCGGTCGTCGTTGTCGGAGTCGGAGTTGTCGTCATGGTACACGCCCTTCAGCTCTCGAGCGGGGTATTGGTACCCCAGCTCTTTCTCCCCGACCGCGGCCCCGCTGTCGGAGGCCTTATCCTTACCAGGCCATTGTCAAGGAGGGTGAGCCGTCCTTGGAGGACTGCTCACGCCGCCCATTGACCCGCTTGGCGAGCTTCTGGATCTCGCGGCAGTCAGCGGCGTTGTGGCGTGCGGTAGGATGCACCGGGCATGAACCTCCGCTGCCACCCTGCGGGCGCGGACGCTTGCCATGCGCATTCTGGCCCCCGGCCGCTGCCGCAGCAGCTGGTGCTGCTGCCGCAACGACTGGACCGCCAGGTTGCGGCTCCCCGCGACTCTGGTTCCTGTTCTTCTTCTTCTTGCCACCGCCTTGGGCGGTAGCGCCGGAGCCACCAGCTTTGGTGTCTCCGTCTTGGGGAGCTGAGTGCCATGCGCGGCCCTCAGCAGCCCTGGCACACTTGTCTACCAGGGAGAAAAGCATGGTAACGCTTTCCACCTCGTGCGTCGCCAGCTTCTCGAGCATCTTCTCGTCACGTACTCCCTGTCGGAATGCAGTGATAATAGATGCATCGGAGATACGAGGAATGGTACCCCATAACTTGGTGAAGCACGAGATAAATGCCCAGAGCGTCTCTCCGGGTTTCTGCCTCATGGCGTGGAGGTGGGCCTCCACACCATGCTGCTGGTACGCACTGGCGAAGTTAGCAGTGAACCTCGCACAGAGCTCCTCCCAGGACTGGATCGTCCCAGGAGTAAGGTTCATGAGCCAGGTCCGGGCTGGCCCAGACAAGGCTACATGAAAGTAGCTCGCCATGACGGCGTCATTACCACCAGCTGCTATGATGGCGGTAACGTACACCTGCAGGAATTCCGACGGGTTAGTGGTACCGTCGTACTTCTCCGGCAGGTGCGGGCGGAACTTTGATGGCCATGCCACCGCACGGAGGTGCTCCGCCAACGCAGCACAGCCCACCCCAGCCACCGGGGCGCCCGTCTGTATCCGAGCGTTCACCGGAGGCTTGGGTGCCACCACGTCCAAGTCGGCGTTGAGGTTGCGGCCCTCAATGTTGAGACGGCGCTCTCGCGCCCTCTCCACGGAGATGCAGACGTCCTCACCCACACGCCTGCGGTTGAGCTCCACCCGCAGGTCTTCTATCCGTGCACCCCTCACTGTGGGGGAGCACACGGATGCCGACGCGCCGCCCTAGCGCCGGTGGTAGGGTACCACCGGATTGCCAGGCGGTGGTCGTTGCCCAGTTTTTGCAGAACTAGGGGAGGCCAGAGCCAGATAGAGGAGACGGTCAACGTCATCCCACCACTGCCTTAGGGCATCTGGCGAGGCTGCAGCGGCCGGAGGGTTGCGAAGCAACTCCCTAGCTGCGGCCAGCGCTCCGCCGCTAGCAGCTTGCGAGGGGGCCCTTGACGGGCGCCCTGACTCCTGCCAACGAGCAGCGCGCGCCGCCGCCGACGGTGGCTGCTCCACAGGCATGGTTGCCCCTGGAGCAGGACCGCGAGAGGCATGTGGCGTGGAGGAGGCCACACCCTCTGTCATCTCCACGTCGTCCACCCGAACCATGGAGACGAGCAAGAGATGAACTGAAACCCGCTATAGTGCCCCTACCTGGCGCGCCAAATGTCGTGGTGTGGCAAACCACAGCCGGGTGGCGGAATGAACCCGCCTAAGCCCAGAGGGAGAGTACTTGGGGGTTAGCTAACAACTAGTTCGATCTTGCTCAAGAACGCGATGAACACAGCAGGTTTAGAGTGGTTCGGGCCGCCAGAGTGTAATACCCTACATCCACTATGTGATGTATTGCTCAAGACTGAAGAGTTCGCGCTGAGTCCAGTGTGTCTGCGTGTATGCCCTCGAGAGCCTGTGGTGTACAGCGAGCGCTACCCTTTTATATCTCAAGGGAGGCGCGTACATGGCCGTTGGGTCCCCGATAGGTGGGCCCAACCGATGCAGTAACAGTAACATACTGTTCATACATTATGGCGTTGCAGGCGAAGGAGATCATACTCCTGGATTTCCTTGCCTGCTCCAGGAATCCCCCGTTCTGCATGTCCAGACGCTGTCTTGTCGGAGCGGCGCCAGACGTAGCTAGCGGCGTCGCCTGCCACATAGCTGAACGGGCCGCGTAGCTTGCGGCGTAGCCGGCATGATGGAAAAGTGCCGTGCCGTCGTATCCAACTAATGCGGCAGAGGGGCTCTGCGCGGGTGCGGCACAGGCGGCTGCACTGTGTACCTTGGTAATACGCGGTCCACAGTGAGGCCTGACAAAGGCTGCCGCGCGTGCCGCGGCAGCAGAGCACGCCTCAACCACCCGCATTGAATGCGGGGGGGGGGGGGGGGTGGGCGAGTCTTCCAGTGGAAGACTCGCGCTGGAGCCTGTGCCCGCGCCTGCGGGACACGTGGCGGCTCCGGACCCCCCGGGTGGTATGTTGGTTCTACCGCGTGGGAGGTCCGGACGGACGTGGAAGGTCTCGGACCCCAATGGGGGGTCCAAGGCCTCGGCTGTCAGCTCGGAGCTTCCCTTCCTCAGCGACACGTGGCGTCTCCGGACCCGTCCCCAAGCGGGGAGCGGGTCCGGGGCCGTTGGCCCGGTGAGGTAAGGGCCTGACCCGTGGGGCTCGGCTACTCCGCCCTTCACCGCGTGGTTACGGATAACTACGCGGGCCTTGCCTTGCTGCAGTTGAAGTGGGTATCCCTGCTACAGGGTACCGACAATGTGACAGTTGATCCTTTCGTTTTTTATTCTTTGTAACAGCCGAAGGGAACTGAATACTCGCACAAATCAGCCGCCATGACGATTGTGACATCCCAGAGTTTTAAAATGCTAAGCAAGAAATATTAAATACGATAACATGCATAATCAACTAAGAAAATTTGAATTCAACAAATTGAATAGGCGTCTCATTAAAGTCATGTTAAACCAAAGTATTGTTGAAGTCAAAGAGAGAAAATAAAGTTTTGAACATAAAATGACAGGTCATTTGAACCGTAGTATTCAAAGATTTAAACTATCTCTCAAATTTCAAACCAATCTGTTTTGAAAATAATTTCTTAAATATAGCTCAAACGAAATTTTGCCCAAGACCAAAGTTGTAGCATTTTCAATGTGGAACAATGTTCATGTTCAAATATTTTTAAGTTTCCATACAAAAGTTGAAGAAAATTTGAATCCAAACTCGAATCAGCTAATAATGTACTTTTGTCGGGATTTCAAATTTAAACTTTTGAACTGAGCCCCAAATGAAAATAAGCCTGAAACAAAAGTGGTAGGGTTCAAAATTTGGAACAGCTTTCGTATTCAAAACTTTTTGAGTGTTAATTGAAAATTTTGAATAAAATTCAAATTTGAATCAGACAAATATCTTTCTCTCTCTACTCTCTCTTTCCTCTCTCCCTCCCCTGTTCTGCGCCTGCCGAGCCGAGGCCGCCGGCCACGCGCCGCGCCCCCGTCCCTGGTTTCTCCTGAAGCCTCTCGGCCTCTCCACGCGGCACTACCTCCCTGCGCGCACGCCGAGGACGGCCGCTCGACGCGCCACGGCGACGACGCACCGAGCCGTGCCGTGCGCCACTTCCTAAGCTCGCTTGCGCCCTCGCCCGGCTCTCCTCCCTTCCATTTGCTTCGCAAGCAAGCATCCTACCTCCCCCTCGACTCCCCTCCCTGCTCCGAGCGCCAGGCGGAGCTTCCCACGGCGTCTCGAGCCGCAGCCGCCCACCATGGCCGCCGCCGCCCCCTAGGTCGCCGCGGAGCCCCGTCCTCCATCTCATATCGGCCCAAATTGGCACCCTAGCGACATTCCCTTCCTCCTCCCGAAGCTCACAGACCAGGCCACTCCATCCCAACACCGCCGGTGTGCTCCACCGCGGAGCAGAGCTGCCGCCGCCGCTGTGGACCATCGCCGCCGCCCCTGCTCCCGCGGAACCCCCTCCTCTGCCCCACCCCGAACCAAATCAACTGTGCAGCAAGCTTCTCCACCTCACACTGGTCCTCCCCGACCCCTCCACCGCCGCCTCAAGCCACCGGAGCGCCGCCTCTGCCGCTCACCGCCGCCGCCGCCACCCCTACGCCGCCTCCAGCCGTCCCGCGCTCAACCGAGCACACCCCTAGGTAGCTTCCGCCCTCCTCTAGCTCCTCCACCCCGGGCCCCTCGCCGCCGGCGACCGGAACCGCCTGAGCCAGCCGGCCAAGCCGCGCACCTCCTCTGTTTTCCGGCCAAGGGCCAAAGCATGAGCCCCCAAATCTTTCCAGGGGGTTTTCTGCAAATCCAGGGGCCCAAACATAATATTAGATTTGTTTTTAAATTTTTGCGGTGAATTTGTAAAATCAATAGAAATTCATAGAAAAATCCTAAAATAGCAAATAAATACTTTTTGGAATCCTTATAAAAATATCTACAATCTGGAACCATAATATGACATATTTTAGTTAGAAACTTTTGCTGGAAAATTGGATTTATGTTTAATAGTGCATAAAGAGTAATTGTTTTTACCTTTTTAATAACTAATGTTTGAAGCCATTTCATACTATGAAATTTTTATGGTCGAATGTAAATATGATTCTAGTGTTATTATAAAAATTTCATGGTCATTTATCATGTTTATCAATAGGTTTAATTAAATCTTGATTTATGCCTAGGTTAAATGGAATCAAATCCACAGGGTTGTATACTAGTTTTCTTGAGCTCAAATTTTTACAACAGCCTTACCTTTGTTTCTAGATGCTATGGAAAATTTTTGGGAATTTTAGTAATGTATAATTAGTCCTTTTGATTTATTCATGAACAAACTTTGTAAATCAAAAACCCTAGTTTCCTTCATTAGAAAAATCTCATATTTTCTTTACTAGAGCTTTTCCTTGAGTACATAATCATGACAGTAAAGTTTGAGCCCCTGAAACTCAGTATAATTGCTTGTATAACTTAAACTTGATTAATGTAGCTATCACTTGTTTTATTTTTCATGTCTTGTGTACTGATCTTTTAAATCTGAAAAAATTATAGTAATCTCATCTTAGGATAATCGACCCTCAGTTAAATTTTCACTACCATTACTTGCACTATTTGACCTATACAATTTAACCTTTAGTTAGGAGGAACTTTATTGTTGGATTACACACCGGTGAACTAGTCTTTGTTAAGGTGCTGGTGTTACATGAGTTAGTAAGATTTTGAAACCCACCCCGTTATTTTCTGAACTAAATTGTATTAAATTACTACTCTATAAATGACTGCCCAGGAAATATTAAGTGACAAGTTTCCCCTACCGACTCACTTTATGTTGGACTACAACTTTATCGTGAAAAAAAATAATAACACATAAATCGCTAAACAACTCGGAGCTTTGCATTCATACATATGCATTGTTGCATTTCATTTAGGTACGATAGATGAATCACGTGAAGGATGTGACGTTGGAGTCGAGCCAGAAGACGGTGAATGGTGGACACATCTAGAAGATGGATGGATGGATCCCGATGTGCACGACCGAAGGAAGATGCTCACTGAGCAGTTATTCTCTAACTAACACTGACCTAGTGTTAATCCCAGGCAAGCCCCGGATCATATCCTATCTATTTTAAATTTATGCAACTTATTATTATTCCTATCTACATGCGCATTTAAGTTTATAGGAGTTGCTTGGAACCATAGTTGCATGATCTTAGGTACCTATGCTTGAACACTAGTATGTGTAGGTCGCTAGTTGGCTAGGCTAATGGCTCGGTAGAAGTCGAGTGATTTTCTGTAACTCACGAGAATTATATGAATTGAATGTCTACTACATTCTGCAACTATAAGGCTCACGGGTGGGGTTGTGGTACTTGTGATACCCCGTCTGTTTAGTGAAAATGGATAAGGCCGCAGTGTGTGGTAGTGGTGGTTAAGATTTTGAACGTACTAACCACATGCCGAGAAATATGGTAATCGGTAAGCTTAAGTACTGGATTGCACCGAGCCCGGAACATACCTTCCCACCATCTTTGAACGTTGTTCTCATGCGGCCACATGCGGGTGCAAGGAGGCTCACGACCCGGCGTCGTACCGTGGTGTGGATTTTTGTAGTCGAGGGCGGTGGGCATGTTCCGTGCAGCGAGAATTGAAGGGAAAAGTCGTGTGGGCGAAGCGAGACGTCGATCCCCATGCGTGTGTGTTAGGTCTGCCTGGCCAGGTTAACAAATTCGATATGAATCGTCCGGTTCTCACGGTTTGGGACTGCTTAACCCTTTTGCCACATAGAGTAAGAAGTGAAAGATGATGATGATGATGAATATGGTTGGTTGGATGAGGAAAGATAATTATTTCCCATCATGTATGCTATTGGATAGATGCTCACCTAGAATGGTTAATTGAACTAGAATTTAGAAGCTAAAACATGAAATTAAGTATCTACTCTTTACTGTTTTTCGGCAAAACAAACCCCTCAAGCCAAAACCCTTGCATGTCTAGATTAAGGACTAAGTATACCCTTAGTCGGGTAAGCCTTGTTGAGTATTAGTATACTCAGTCTTGCTTGTGGCTTTGTTTTTCAGGTGGTACATCGGAGGTTACGGTTGACGTCATGTACGGGCTTCATCATGACGTCTAGTTTCGACGCTAGACTATCGTTCGTTTTTCGTCAAACTTGAACTCTGCTGTACTTTTATAGATTCAAACTCGGTTTGTTATAATAATAATCAGTTTTCATACTATGTACTGTAAAATTTGTGGAATGTTGCATTCTCTGGACTGCTTTGTCGATCCTGTTTCAAGTGGTTTAATTGGGATTTTACCCGACAGCACTGCCGGATTACTCCGTTTTAAGTGCGTGTTAACCCTAGTTACCGTTTCAGTGATGGTTAGCGCACTTAAGCCGGATTAATTTAGGCGGGACTGCCACAACGATGCTCTCTCTCAATCTTTTTTTCTGAAAGGAGATTACTCTGCTTTTCTTGAAAGCAAATAAAGGTTCGGTATAGAACATGGGGGACACCCATTACAACCAAAATAAAGCACTTTGAGCTAAGACACAAATCGAAAACATTTAAAAGCTCCAGAATATCTGCAACAACGACACTTCTTGGCGCGAAGTTATGCAACCAGGTCTTCAACTTCTCCCTAGGCTCATGGTCACCACCTGATCAGCACCCCCAGCAACGGCCGCCATTTCTGCACAAAGGCAGCATCAGAATGGATCACATCCAACGGGTTTTCAGGGAAACACTTCTTGAAACAGATCTAAATCAGTCTTTACAATAATATGATGATATCACAAAGTCTATAGCCGATTCAACGTGTTTCAAAGCAGATAAATATAATAATGGCCAAAAACACAAGAAAAACCTATAAATCTAGCCGATATTGATAAATTATGAATAAATCTAGACGAGAAAACAGCGATCGCCCGAGATCAAAGCCTAGACATATTTGATAACTTTTGAATAGATCTGAACGAAGTCACACCGATACGCCCAGAAGTTAAAGCTCAGATTTACTCGGTAAAATGAAGACTCACCAGCAAATCAAGTTGCTCGAATGTGAGACGTCCTTGATCAACTTGAAAGAACTCGCCGAAAAAAGAAAATAACAAAGTCGCCGACAGAAAAGTAAATTGCAATGGAATTGTAAAGGGTTTGTTGTATTGGATGTGTATCACCTTTTTTTGGTCCCGTACAACTGATATATACAGCCTACGCTAACAAATTCTAGCCGATTACGGCAAACACATTACTTGACTAAAAAGTAAAGACTTCCTAAAATAAATTAATTTTAATATTACAACCGAATCATCAGAATTCTCACAAAATCTGGACTTTCTCCCTCTCTGACTCGTCGGCAACATTTCCACCGACCGATTACCAAACCGTGTGGATCAGCATCTTTTTGGAATATTCTTCTGGCTCATCGGCTGCAACTCCATCGGCTGGCTCTGGTCCGATGCATGTTTTTAGTTTCTTTCAAATCGACAACTCTTTCCTTCACACTATCACTTTTTTTGAAACGTGTTAAAAAATAGTGTCAACAAGTATACCCTCAAAGTCTATAAAAAGAGCCACTAGCCCAATACAGGCTAGGACTAGGAGTGTCGGTCTGCTTCATGAACATCTTCCAGACTTCTTATCCATGTAAATCATCGTCGTTTAAAACCACATGCAAAGAATATTTCTTAACTGTTCATGAATAATGTACTATCAGCTTGGCCACTTGCGGGCAGCAGGTATCTTGGTTAGAAACTGAAAAAGGAACTTTTTAGTAAAGATTACCCGGGGTCCTCTTTGTAACAATTGTCCAATATTTGTTCTATGGTACGGCCGCTTCAATAAAAAATATTTGTTCCACGGTGTCGGTACGATTAGAGCTTTACATCTACTACTAGCAAGGGTAAGGATATTGCTACAGTTCAGTTGTCTCGTAACCTATTATAGAGGCCATCTGTTAAGTCGCCTCACAATTAAGTGATAAAGTATGAGACCGGCCGTCTGTTATTAGACGATACTAAGAGTATCTCTAAAAGTTTGGCAAATGAAGTTGGCATTCTTGATTTTTGACAAAAATACTTAAAACACTCATCCAGCAGTTTGGCAAACGACTTGACAAAATATGACAATTTGACAAAAATCCTCTCTCACCGCGCATATTTGGCAACTTGGCAAAGGGCTTGGCAAATCCTCTCTCTACTTGCATGCTGCGTACTGATCACGAAAATAAAGTTTTTTTCCTGCTTGCATGCTGTCTATTGCCTTTATTTTCATTTTGCCAAGTCCGAAATAGCAAATTATTGGAGAGGAACTATTTTTTTACTTGACAAATAGTTTTGAAAGTTTGTAAATCACAAAATTTGTCAAATAAAATATGACAAACTTTTGAAGATGCTCTAATATACGTACCCTAACTTAGCAACATCGTAACCATCTATGAAATTTGAATAGAGATGATCGCCAATTAATCAGCCATGTATGTTGCATTTTTGTAAGGAACCATTTCAATAGTTGAGCAGATCAGTCAGGTCACAGTAGATCATTGTTATGACCAGCAAGGTCGGGCCAGGTTGTCAATAGCACTGTTGGGCCTCAACTTGGAAAGATGATCTAGGATCCAGCCTGATCCAAACCCATTCAAATGGGCCCTAAGGGCATATGGGTGCATGGCTATGTTGATTAGTGCAACTTGGTAACCAGGATTTTCAGTTGCATAAAGTTAACTTGTATAAAAATTTTCACTTGAAAAAAAAGAATATTAATGCATATATATAGTATTTTTAAAAATAATAGTTGATATTTTTCATACAATGAAACGTGAATTTGCAGCAGAAGGAATGAACTAAACTTCCATCTCCCCTCAAAGTACTATGACAAATTATCTTTTCTTTTTACAAAATACAGTATAGACATAGGCAGTGATCACTATTATAAATATACATACGCAATCTTACCTCTATGAGCACTTTCACAGTAAAAAGTCAATACATGTCGTCGACCACTGAAAAAATAGCGTTGATTACATCTTAAAATAAATTTAGAAAAATGTAAGCACCCAGTGGAGGACTCAAATTTGATGTTGGCAGGTTCCACCACACAAAACTTTAGTAGTAGAGCTACACTCAATTTATGACTTTTAGCAACTAACCATATAGAAAAATATATGCAAAAATAGGAGGGACTGATAAGCTATATAGGATGTGCATGCCGTACAAAAAGCTAATGAGATTGATTTGGCATCTACGAGGATTAGACCACTGCAATCTTCTATTTTAGCTCCCACTCAACTATTTAAAACCAAGCTAGATGTCAAGATCAATTTGGGTAACAAAAGAGGCAAAAACTAGGTATGTGCCTTAGACTCTGGATGCAATATGCAATGTGGGGCTTCAGATCGCCAGTGCTGGATATACCGATAAATGGATCAACTTGTTCTTTAAAAATATATATGGATAAACTTTTCAAGGGCAGCAAATTGTAGCTGGGGGATCTAGCTAGAAGACGACGATCGATGGTTAGGTGGGCCGAGGATGTGGGTGCGCCGGCATGAAGCAGTAAGGGTCTGTTTAGTTGCTGCCTGCCAGGCAGCACCATCCGACCCTAGGCTGGTGAAATCCAACGCTTGAGATTGCTGCCTGAGCCAGGCAGCTTTCCCAGGGTCCAAACTAAACAAGCCCTAACTGCGAGTGCAAGCCAGGCTTAACTCAGCATGCATTTATATGGCCCGCCCGCATCCAATTTATCTAGCCATCTGAATTGATCTTGAATATCCTTTTCCCCATCATTTTCCACGTCAATGGAGAATCAGTCCAGCTAGGCAGATAGCAAGACTGGTCAGGCACGGCCAACATGGCACCGGAAAAACAACAATGGTTAATGACTTCTCTATGGCTGGCCGTAATTTCATTCAATCGTACGCGCACATTGATCCGCTGGCCATGTATTAGGGCGCGTTTAGTTCCCCCGGCAAAAATTTTTGGAGGTCAAATCAGCACTTTGACCGGATGTCGGGAGGACTTTTCGGACACTAATTAAAAAACTAATTTCAGAACTCACTTGGAAACCACGAGACGAATCTTTTGAGGCCTTTGACTGCGTCATTAGCACATGTGGGTTACTGTAGCACTTATGGCTAATCATGCACTAATTAGGCTTAAAAGATTCGTCTCGTCATGTACATCCAAACTGTGTAATTAGTTTTGTTATTTAATTACATTTAGTGCTTCATACATGTGTTTAAAGGGGAGGTGAAAATTTTTGGGTGAAAATTTTTGGGAACTAAACGCGCCCTTATTGGAGGGATTTTTCAGTTTTCATCACCAGCTCATGTCCCTTACTTCCTTCACGTGCGCAGACCCCGGCAAAATATTATCTCCTCGCCTTCTCCACTTTTCTTCACTTACCGTCACAGATCCTGTGATCCTCTCACGAGATGAAGTGCAGTGTTTATCATGAGGGGCAATGAACACGTGCAAGCAATTTCAAAACTTAAAAAGTTATAGTTCTCAAGCCATCCATCAAATTCAAATTCAGATTGCATAATTATATCTATTTTGAAGAGAGCTTCAAAACAAAATCCCACTTGTATATGTTTCAATAGTAACTTTTACAAACACATAAATTGCTTTGTGTATAATGGAAAAATACTAAAATATATTAGTTAAAATGTTCAACTAATGTGCTAAAGTTTTCTCGCAAAAAAAAACTAATATGCTAAAGTTACCTATTATTGATCATGTAATAAATATTCACCTACCCTACAAAAACTTTTACCCTCATCCATCACACCAAACAATATATCTTCACAACATGAACACTAATGTCCACTTAACTTAACTCATACGTGTGAAGCAACATTCTGTAAAACCATAAGCAATTTTTTGCAAATATCAGAAGCAAATTAGAATACATTAAAAAATATTTTCTCTCATAAAAATATATTATTGAAATATAGTGGCGTGAGATCTTATTTTGAAACTCTTAGTGAAACAAACACGACTGTATAATCGGATTTTGGTTTTGATACTCAGTTTTGAAACTATGTTTTTTTAAAAAAAATCCATGTTATGTCCATCTGTTTTTTCTGATCCTCGATCATCTGTGCTAGTGCTTTTGTACTGCATTGTTATTTTTCTAAAAAGAGAAAGAAGATAAAAAGTGGATGATCCATTTGCCAAAAAGACAGGCCGTACGGCTGGTCTGACTTACGGCCGGCCGTACATTAGACGGGTCAACAATTTGCTGCATCACCATCGTCGATCTTTATCCCAAGGCTAAACTTGCTACAAGATTTCCATGATTTTTGTGAGATTTTTTTTAGAAGAATGGATGGTAGTTATTGGTCTTCTTTACATTTTGTTTCTAATTACTAAGGGTTTTTAGACTGATTATGCAAATCCCTAAGATTTATTCCTTTTTAAGGGAAATAGGAGAGGTTTGATCCCCTACTGATTATATATTAAAAGAGGTAAAAAGATTTTACACCGAGAACAACAAAATACAAAGAGTTGCAACACACTATTTAAACTTCTATATTAGAAGGTAAATTATTTACTTGATGAGAGAGGCGGCAACTGAAGACACTTGTGGGACTCTTTTACTGAAAGACAAAATCATTTCTTGATTTCCGGATAGTCCAGGACATGAGAACAATAATCTCTATGAAAAAAGGCTCGCCA
Source organism: Panicum virgatum (assembly GCF_016808335.1). Taxonomy (NCBI): domain Eukaryota; kingdom Viridiplantae; phylum Streptophyta; class Magnoliopsida; order Poales; family Poaceae; genus Panicum; species Panicum virgatum. The sequence goes on along the minus strand of NC_053141.1, from coordinate 34,257,600 downwards.
ACTTGTGACTTAAGGCTCTCAAGTATTTGATTGGAGATAAATTGGGATGTATCTGCATAGAGATCTTCTGACAATATTGCTGAGCAAAAGTTCAGTGGAGGAAGAGATATTCAGCTGTCTCATCTTCCGTGCAAGTACAAAAGATGCAACTGTAATCATCTAAGGCCATGTTTTTTCTTCTGAGCATTCTCCTTGAGTTTAAACCTTTAGGCTGTTAACAAGTGATATTCGTCCTTTTATTATTTTGTATGCTTTCTACGAATTGTAAGTGGTTGACCCAAGCATCATTGGCCCTAACAGTTATATCTACCGAGTACTCCCTCCGTTCAAAAATGTAGGTTATTTTGACTATTCATCTAGATATACATTATATCTAGAGTAAAATGTACCACTTCCCTTAAACTTAGCTTAGAGTGTCATTCCGGTTCCAAACTTTCAAAATGCACATTCAGAATCCTAAACTTGCTAATTGTCACATGCAAGGTCTAAATATCCATAGTTTCCATTGAACGTGTCTAAGTGGCAGGTTGATAAGGCAATGATGTGGACCTAATATGTGGGGCTCGCATGTTAGTCCCGTCTCTCTTCTTTCCTTGACTCTCTCTCTCTCACAAACACACATTTCCTTCACCGGTGGCATGGCCCACACGCACCAACGGCGGCTCGTACACGACCGTCAGGGGTGGAGCAGCGGCACCCGCGCCCGCGGGGGCAGAGCGGACGGTGGAGCTCGCCCGTGGTGGGTGGAGCGGCAGTGGAACAAGCCCGTTGGGGGTGGAGTGGCGACGGAGCACACCCATGAACATCTAGACACAGGGTGTTAAATAGTATTCAACACCCCGCGCGCCCGTTGGGGGTACGGTGGAGTGGTGGCAGAGCACCCCCGTAGTGGCTCTTGCTCGCTCGCGGGGGCGGAGCGGACGACAGATGTCGCTGTTGGGCAGTGGTGCACTCCCGCTCGCTCATCAGGGCCGGAGCAACTATCGGTGTTGTCGACATCGGTGGGGAAGAAGAGAGAAGATATGTGGATAAATGTGGGCTCTACATATCAGATCCGTCTCAATACCCAGTCAGCAGACATGTAATGTAGTTTAACACAAATAACTGTAATTTTGATGCGTGAAACAAGTATTCCCTCTGTTTCTAAATTATAGGTCATTTTTGTATTTGCAGATGCATAGTTTTTGCTATGCACCTAGATATATACCATGTCTAGATACATAGCAAAAACTATGCACCTAGAAATGTCAAAACGATCTAAAATTTGAAACGGATGGAGTAGCATATTTGGGGATCTGAATATGCATTTTGAGAGTTTGAGAACCGGCATGACACTACGAGCTTAAGTTCGAGGGCTAGCGGTGCATTTTTAGTCTTATATTTAGGTACATAGCAAATACTATAAATATAAAAAAGCAAAAACGGCATACATTTTGGAGGGGAGTAGTTGATGGTCTTTTGGTCGTTGAGAAATGTAGATTGGTCCTGTAGTTGCCCGTTGGTTTCCCCTAATGAAAAATATCAAAAATTATGCTATAAAACCCTCGGTAACCAGGGCGGGCCTACTTGGTATTCAAGGGTATTCATTGAATACCAATTATTTTTTAAAAAAAATCAAGTATATATAGTCATATACATGTATATGTATTGAAAAAAATGAAAAAATAGCACTCAGACCACATTCCTTCTTCAATGGGCCAAGCAGCCCAAAAACTACCCACTAACGGGCCTAAACTTTGCCCATCCATGACCCACAGCCCACTGGAACATCTCCTTCCCAGGCCTGCTGCTGCTCCTTCCTGCTCCGTCACCTTCACACGACTAGGCATAGGCAGCCGGCGCTTGCTCGAGCATACCGGGAGGAAATCCTATCCCAGTTTTTGCGGCGGCGCGGGCGGCGGCAGGCAGAGCCGAGGGGCGGCGCGCAGCAGGAAGAAAACGGGCGGCGGCAACAGGCCGGCAGCCTGGCAGGCGGCGCAGACTAGCCACGGCCGGCAGCAGGCGGGCTCCGCAGTAGCAATGCTGTACTGCCAGGCGGGCGCCGCGGGCCTGACTGGGCGTCGGCCGTCGGGCCGTCGGCAGGGACACCTCGGCGGACGGCGGCACACGGCACGCGCGGCACTGCACCGCAGTAGGAATTTTGTGGCCGTGATTGCTATTTCTTCAATGAATTTGTAGCTACGAGGAGGTAGCTTGAATAATTTTAGTTTGCAGGCCTGAAACATGAAGAGGAAGAAGGGGGGCAGTGCTACCACTGATTTGATATCTTTCTTGCAAAAAGCAGCGGCAAAGAAGAAACAGTCTAAAGCTAAAAATGTTCTTCCATCTACCAACAAAAGTCAGATGCAATTGGTGGTATTTCAAGGGCAAAGTGACAGTGGTACTAAAAAAATAGCATAGAACCACCTGAACCAGTGAGAGGTGATGAAGGCCAGCAAGCCGGAACCCCAATAATAGAAGATGAACACAGTGACAGTGGCACTAGAAGAACAAGCATAGAACCACCTGAACCAGTGAAAGGTGATCAAGGTCAGCAATCTAGAACCCTAATAATAGAAGATGATGAACCTATGTCCATGGATGAAACTGAACCCAGTGATAGAGACAATGATGAGTATAGCATTGAGCATGATCCTGGATTAAGGCCTCCTATCTCAAGCTATTTTGTCAATGATCGAAATTCAGTTAGAAGGGCATACATTGCATTGGGGCTGTGTCAACCAAAAATGAAAAGGGAGGATTTTCCGCAACATAATTGAGGAGGTATGCGCCGAGTCCAACCTAAGTGGTTTTTTGAGTTCAAATGGCTGGAGTATAGTGTGGATAAAGGTGCTTCATTTTGCTTTGTTTGCTATTTGTTCAAAGATAGCACAAAATTTGCTGGTGGAGATGCTTTTGTTGATGGAGGGTTTCGAAATTAGAATATGAAAACCAGAATCAAGAGGCATGCTGGTAATATCAATAGTGCCCATAGTGAAGCTGAAGACAAGTACAATATGTTCATGAGACCTAAAGCACTCAATTCGTGAATCTATTGCTTCAAACACTACACAGTTCAAGACTAATTTTCTTGCCCGCTTGACATGATCACTTAAGTGCATAAGATTTCTTTTGCGTCAAGGGTTGGCTTTTCGTGGTCATGATGAGACAAAGGGGTCAAAAAATGCAGGGAAATTTCAGAGAACTTTTGGCATGGTTGGCAGGGAATTTTGAAGAAGTTAATAAGGTGGTTCTACAAAACGCTCCACTTAATTGTCAAATGATAGATCACAAGATTCAGAAGCAGCTCATTGCTTCTTGTGCTCATGAAACAACCAAATTTATTATAGAGGAACTTGGTGATGAATGATTTGCCATTCTTGCTGATGAGTCTAGTGATGCATACCAAAATAAACAATTGGCTCTTTGCTTGTGTTATGTCAATAAAAAAAGGGGAACCTGTTGAGCGGTTTCTTGGCCTTGTACATGTTGAAGATACTACATCATTGACACTTAAAAAAACAATTCAGTCCTTACTTATCAAATATCAATTGCCTTTATCCAAGGTACGTGGTAAAGGGTATGATGGAGCTAGTAATATGAAAGGTCATGCTAATGGTTTGAAGAAATTAATTATGAAAGAGTCTCCTTCTGCATATTATGTTCATTGCTTTGCCCATCAACGTCAGTTAACCCTTGTAGCTGTTGCTAAAGAGAATATTGATGGTCAATGGTTTTTTTGGCAACTTGCATATTTGTTGAATGTTCTAGACATGTCTTGCAAGAAAATCTGCGTGGTTCGCATTGCTCAAGCTGAATATATGATTGAAGCATTGAAATTGGGTGAAATTGAAACTGGCCAAGGATTGAATCAAGAGATGGGCTTAGCAAGACCAGGTGATACACGTTGGGGATCTCATTACAGAATTGTTATGCATGTGATGCATTTGTATCCTTCAATCAAGAAAGTTCCTTTTAGAGTTGGGAAAGAAGGTAAAGGGGCTGAGGCATTAGGAGCTCAAACTTTGCTCAGAGTATTTAACTTATTTGAGTTTGTTTTTCTGCTCCACTTGATGAATGAAATATTTGGATACACAAATGACTTATGCAATGCTTTGCAAAAGAGAAAGCAATATATTGTAAATGCAATGGATCTTCTTGAGTTCACAAAGGTGGAATTGGATGTTTTGAGAAAAGATGTTGGATGGGAAGAATTTTTTAAGAATGACACTTCTTTTTGTGAGAAGCACAAACTTAAAATTGTTGATATGGATGGAAAATATATTCCTATACAAAGATCTACAAAATTCTATAGAGGTGCCACTAATTATCACCGGTTTCATGCTGATATGTTTTTGGGTGTCATTGATAGGCAACTTCAGGAGCTGAATAGCAGGTTTGATGATGTAAACACAGAGCTACTTAGATGTATGGCAGCATTCAATCCAGCTAACTCCTTTTGTGCCTTTGATATTGAGAAATTGGTTAAGCTTGCTGGGTTCTATCCTCATGACTTTGATTTGGAAGAAATAAACCAACTTCGTTTTCAACTACGTCACTATATTACTGGTGTGAGGAATGATGACAACTTCAAAAATTTGAGAAGTCTAGCAGAGTTGTCTAGAATGTTAGTTAAAAGAGATGGTTTCTTCTCGGTATGACATTGTGTACAAACTTCTCAAATTGGTTCTAGTTCTTCCTGTTGCAACTGCTAGTGTTGAGAGGATCTTTTCTGTAATAAATACTATAAAAAAACAAGCTAAGAAGCAAGATGGGGCATAAGTTTTTGAATAATTGTTTGACCACATTCATTGAAAGAGAATTCTTTTTGCAAGCGAAGGATGAGGACATCATCAAGTGTTTTCAAGCCATGAAGGATCGTAAAGTTATCTTGTAATTTGTAAGCATCCTTATCGATGTCATTTATTGTTTTAGAATTTTATCCACTATTTATTTCAGATATTTCCACTTTAATATGCTCAGCATTTAGTATATCCATCATCTGTATGTTGAACAATTTCAAATTACAAACAATTTGTGCTATCGGTGCTCAATTATGCGCTAATAATATGTATGTACTTTGAGCTGTTTAAAAAAATTTCGCACTACTTGAAATTTTGAATAGCAAGCTCCAAAATCCTAGGCCCGCCCCTGTCGGTAACTCGATAAGACCGAATTTGTAACAAAGAGCCCTCGTCACTCGAGCATCAAGGAAACCTTCGATGTTACGTGTGCCGCCCTAAATCATCCCGGTGATTTAATAGACGGGTGTAGGTTATGCCTGACGCATACGATGAGTTGATGAGGGCGCGTCACAGGAGGGAGAGGGACGACGAAAAGTGGAATCCACCATGGGTCAGCAGCAAAGCGCACAGTTGCGCGCCGCCTAACTGCACATGATCGAAAACACTGTTTGGGTACGCAGCGTGCCAAATGCAGCTAGTAGCCGGCTCTTTTTCGCCGTCGTGGTCGTCGTCGTTAGTTTATTTTCGGCACAGTTCCTAGAAGAGAGATCGAGAAGGCAAAACAACATGCGTGAAAGTTGCCATGGATGGATCGTGGATGGATGGATGGATAGAGAGATAAAAAGGTGGCTGTACTTTTGATCAGCATTTCTTTTCTTAAAGAAAAGCTTTTGATCAACATCTCAGGTATGGTATGCAGACCAATGCCACAAAAGCGCGGCGACGACACATGACTAGATGAATCAAACTAACAGCGCACGTTCAACAGCAGCATTCAGATAGACAGATGGTGGGAGATGCTTTTCATCCGGGAAAGGCAAGTGACCGGGAGATAAGAGGCGATATAGTATATGCAGATAGTAGATATAGAGATAAAAGTGTGATGCTCCTGGGATGCCAATGGGTATCCGAAATCCGGATTTTTACTCCATTATTAAGGTACGGGTTTGGAACAACTTTTAGACCCGTGGATTTATTAATGTGCACAAAGTCCTACCTGTTGAGTTTATGGGTAAGGATTTGTTCCTGCAATACCCGAACCCATAAGCCCATGTGTTTTTTTAATCCGATCCAACCTACAATATAGTGCAATTGTCATTTTATTTTTTAAAAATTCTAATAAACTTAACATTCCTTTTCTTTCCCTTCTTATTTTAAGGAACCTTGAATATTTTGGTCGTGGGTAGGATGGTGTTGCTTTGTGGTTAGTGTTTATATTCCTATACGCTATAAATTTGATGCTTACTATATTAAATTTGTTGATTATGATAAAAACTAACACAGTAAAGTGTAGATCCACGGGTTACCTGTGGGTACCTGTTAACCCGATGGGTATCGGTTTGGGCAAAATTTTAAACCCGCCACAGGTTTGAAATTTTTGATGGGTCTAGATATTTTTCATGAATTTAGGTTTGGGACAGTAAAACCCGATAGATCTGTACGCGTTGTCATCCCTAGTTTCACCTGGAAAGGTTGGTGGAGAGCGTCAGCATTGCACTGGGCCTGAACCAGTTTTTTTCTTTTTCTTTTTGAGAATTACTGGGCATGGACCAGGTGTCTGGGCGACCCCGTTCCCGCTGACCAGGCGACACGGCCATCAGCCTGGCCTTGTATGTTTCGGCGCCAGGCGAGGGAGAGAGAGAGGAGAGGAGGAAAGGCCCGGTCGACAGGAGCCGGCCATGCGGCGGCCCATCAGGCCGCGACTAAAATTAGCCCGAATCCCGCCCGGGTCAAGCCCACGTGGCCCCCGATGTGCTGCGCTGCGTCCGTGGGATCCGACTCCGACGTCGCCGTCGCCGGCCGGATGCGCCGGCCGCCGGGCATCCATCCATCCAGACTCATCATCACGCGGCTAGTACACTCCCTGCTCCAAGTTTCGGGCAGCTGCGGCTGCCCCGGCACCGCCGGTCACGACACGCAGACGCCGCCCCCTGCGCGGTAGGAGCGGGACGCGTCCACGCCGCTCTCTTTTCGTCGGCCACACGCGCGCCGCGCGGGCAGCAAGTAGCCTGCAGCCAGGCGCGTCGTTGTCGCCGTGCGCCCGGCCGGCCGCGAACCGAAACGAAATCTCTCGGTCTCGAGGCGCCCACGCGCGCGCGTGCACAAGCCCAATTCAGGGGGTCGCCTCCTGAGGAGCGCTAGCGAGATTCTCCGCCCGATCTCGATCCATCCGAGGTTCGGTTAGCGGCAAATTACTGTGATCACCCGGCATCAATTGATCCCGTTGGTCGGTCGGTCCGTCCGTCCGATAAGCTGGTGCTCATCCACCGCCAAGAATCGCCACACAACACAACAAGTCCTCAGTGACCACCCGATCTCGCGGGCTCTCGATTGCCGGGAGGTTAGTCTTCTTCTTCACCGGACGCCACCTCATCCGGTCTCCGATATATGAAACCCCCCGGCTAGGCGGAAGGGGAGACGGTCCACGTCCTCTGCAGTTCTCGGCCGCCGGATCGGCCGGGTGGACAATCCAGATCGTGTGAGTTTCTATTATTTTTTAATAAAAATTCTCGATCTTTAGCGAAAATCAACCCGCAGTCCGGCCTCCTCTCTCACGTATTTTTTTAAAAAAAATGCCCACAAATTTTCTCAAAATCAACCCGCAGTCCAACATTCCCAGTTTAGATAAATTTATTAAAAAATCTTAAGTTTTCATAAAACTAACCCGCCGTCCTACTTCTCTCACAGGATTTTTTAAGAAAACTCTCAAATTTATCTAAATCGAACCACAACCCGTTTCATTTGTTATCTCTACACAAGCAACATTATACGTACAATTTAAACACCAAAATGCACTAAAATCAAAAGTTATTCAACATAAAATTTGATCCAAAAATAACCTACAACTTCATTATATTGTAGGGCAAATTTTAAAATCCAAACGCTTCGGCAATTCGTTTGCACAAATGTTCCCTTCTATTTATTGAACTATCAACCCGCATTCCAGAGAATTATTCTTGAAAAAAGAACCTTATCTTACACAACTAACCCCTCACAATCTGAGATCCTATTCTTGTAACGAAAAACATACAAAACTTCCACAAATACATCATTTCTAATACTGACACTACTTTCATAAATAAAGTACTGCGGCAACATATATATCCCCTCCTCTCGGCCCACCGCAGCATGGGCACAGCATGAAACATGATTCACACCTTTTAATTCAATTGACCAGTTAATACACTCCTCTATATATGGCCCAAACCTTTAAATTGGCTAACCAGAGCGGATGGACGGGCCATCAGCCGTGCGCTCCGCGAGCACGTGTGTGTGTTCACGCCTCCGTGATGCAGTACCCATATATCGTATGTTACAAAACGTGAAACTATCGCCTGAAGCATATTTTACTGAGCCGTAGGAAGTTAATTGGCCCAAATAAACTTTGCTGCCCAGACTTTTTTTATCGGTACATACATGCAGCAGCACCACTTGTGCAGTGCCCCAGATGCTTTGGCTGGCTTTTTCTACTCAGGCCATGAGTGCTTTTGCCATGCGTGCATGCAGGAGCCATGCATGTGTCTTGACTTCTTTGTTTACTTTTTTTTAGTTTTTAGTTTGTATTTATTTTTCTTTTCTATTCATTTCCATCCTTCTTTACTTTTTATTTCTAATTCTTTGATATGTACATGGTTGAAAAGTGTGCATCTATATTTTCAAGGTGTCGCCTATGCGACAAGGCGATGGTGGCTCGACACGTCTATGGTGACGCAATAGTCTACCTTAGCCTGCCTAGGTTGTTTAGGCGATAAGGCAGTGGTGGATTGCCTCACCTCGCTTTAATGCTTTAAAAACACTAGTGTGCACATATTGATCTCAAATGCACTCATGGAGTGCAAATATAATTTTTTTTCTTTCTTACTATTTAATTTGTATCGAGACTCAGTTGAATGTATCTTTTTTTATTCATTCATTGTCTTTGATTTTTTTTCTTTTCTCTTCATTTCCTTCCAATTTGTATTTTTCTTTTTGCTTCTAATCGTTGTATATATTATTTATTCCTTCATTCTTTTTCCTTTGCTATGTTTCATTCCAAAATAATGTCAAGATATTCATTCTTGGGACTGTAGCCCGTCCATTTTTCGTAATTCACTATATCCATCTTATTTCTTACATAATTAAATGTTCATAGATTGTATTTGATGGTTTCTAAAGTGAAGTTATTCATAATGGGGCAGCTCATAATCTTCATATGAATCTATTATCCACCTCTATATCTATTCTTTCTCAGCTAAACGGATAGAAGATACATCCAATTTGGTTATACAATGGATGACATAAATCTCATGATAAGTCCCAAAAGATTTATATTAAACTTTAATTGGAGCTTCTCTTGTTTCTATCTAGAAGTGGAGTAGAATAACCTGGTTGAAAGGTGTCTACTTCTAAGCAAACCTTCTAACTGTCTTTACGCACCCCCCTATCTATCACTGAGTTTATATTTAAAAAAGCTCATGCTTACTATATACTGATTTATTTGCATTATTCTAGACTCATTAGTGGATGTGTAAAATAATTTAATTATTGTAAACTGTCTTGTTTTGAAGAACTTGTTATAAAAAAAAGAAAGTGCAATCTAAATTGAATTTGAACACACCGTTTAAGATCTATAACTTTTTAAGTTTTAACTTTCTTGCATGTGGGATGACAATAACACCATCACTTTTATTTTTTCTACGTACATACACTGGTTCACGCAGTTAATTAATTAAACACCCGATGAACCTAGCTAGTTGGGCTGACGGCCCATTTAATTGTAGATTTTTATGCCTGTGCCCAGCCTCGCGTGTGATCGTTCATCTGAGCTGAGCAGTGAGCACCCCACGGATCAAACAAATCGACGGACGAGGCCCGGATCCATGTGAACCATGTCGCGTCGCCGTCTTCTGTGTGGTGATCCGGGATTTTTTTTTCTTTTTTATATTTTAAAAAAATAAAAATTTCAAAAATATATGTCCGTTTTGAAATATTTCAAAAATACCCCCGGTCGCCCCCATAGGGCGACAGACCCTAAGTGTAATTTTTTTCTTCAAATTTGCAACGGGTCCCTGGAAAAAAAGGGGCATGTCACCCCCCTCCTCGGGCGACCACTGGGCCCAGCCCACGGGCGTGGCAGGGGGGCCTGTCGCCCCCCCCCCTCGGGCGACCGGGGTAACCCCCTTATATAAGATCCAACCCCCCTTCCCTGCTCATTTGAGCCCGAAAATTCCACCAAAAATCCAGAAAAAAAGAGAGAGGTGAGGAGAAGGGAAGCGGCGAAGCCCTGCCGGATTCAGCACTTGTGATCTGCAGGTTAGTACATTTAGTTTATATATTTTTCTATTTAAGTACAACGCATTTAAGTAGGAGTAATTTAAGTAGGGGTGAGTAATTTAATTTAATTAGTGCTATAGTAGAACCATTTAAGTAGAAGTTTAATGATACTTTAGTTTTAGTTACGTAGTAGTAAATTAGTTTAGAAAATTAGTACTACGCATTTATTATTATAATTGCAGTACTATTAGAGACGTGTTTATAAATTAATTATGATTTAGAATAGAATTTGACATATGCAGTATAGAATTTGAGTGTCATCACGTAGTTATGAATACTTATACGTTGTAGTTGAATTTCATACTTAGTTTTTACGGATTATTGAATAAGGTAGTGAAGTAAAGAGTATAACTCGATAAGTATTATGTGATATACAGATATGTCAAGCAAGATGCAGTTTCAAGTATTTTATGGTGACTACAATGTTATATATGGGCCAAATGGAGTAGATCTTTCTGCCTTTAAGTGCACATCTAGCGCCATAGATAAACCTCCGGAAAGGAGTTTTGGTTCCATATGTAAGTGGCTGCAGCGTGGGTTCCGTGTTGATCCGTTGACATATGTGATCACCGTCCAGTCTCTTATTAATTGGGTGATAGAATGTGAATTATGGGAATTGATGATAATACACAACACTGATGACTGGCAGAAGTACATGCAAGCAGCTCTAGAGCGTGGGTGGCCTCTGGCCATTCTTGTTCAAATTCGGGAGAAGACACAAAATGAAATCCAACATTGTGCAGATCAAGGAACTCCGAGTATTCGAAGAGAGACCAATTATGTTGAGCAAGATGAGTCAGAAGAGACAGAGAACCAAAACATGGGACCACAGGGCCTTGCTGATGAGGGAGAGAGGATACATAGCATTGTGGACGAGATGAAGGCAGAAGACCAAACCGCAATAGAGATGGAAGAATATGAGGGCTCATCTGATGATGAGCAGTACTCATTGCCAAAAGAGTGGAAGGAGCATGGTTTTGGCAGTCATATCGCAGAAGATGTACGAAATCAGGAGTGAGAGTACAGAGGGAATGAGGTAGTGCAAGGTGCAACATATTCAAACATTGAAGCCGTAAAAGATGCTGTGAGACTATGAGCAATATCATTGAAACGAGAATTCAGAGTCGTAAAGTCTGGCAGTAAAGAATATGAGGTGAAGTGTGTGAATGATGGGTGTCCATGGCGAGTACATGCATTCAAGGGAAAATGGAAGTCAAACTGGAAATGTTCCATTGTGACAGAGCACACTTGTTTGCTGTCAGAAGTTCTTCCCTCGCATCGCAATATATCTTGCGACTTTGTTGCAAAGCAAATGTATGGGTTTATTATGGACAACCTAAATTATGAGCCAAAAATGATTGTTCGACACATTGAGCAGACTTACCAGTACACCATCAGTTATTTGAAGGCATGGAGGGCTAAACAAAGGGTGTTCAAGATGCGGTTCGGCACATACGAGGCATCATATGATAACATACCTCGTATGTTATCCCAGGTTGCTACTAGAAATCCTGGAAGCTTTTATGACACATACCTCGTACCAGCCGTGACTAGGGGATAAAGAATTATGCAACGAGTCTTCTTTTGCATAGGTGCTTGTGTTAGAGCATTTCAGTTTTGTCTTCCGGTGATCTGCATTGATGGTACATTTTTGACTGGAAGGTATAAAGGTCAGATACTCACCGCAATCGGTGTAGATTGCAACAACCAAATAGTTCCGCTCGCATTTGCATTTGTTGAGAATGAGAACATAGACAGTTGGTATTGGTTCCTTGAACGAGTGAAGATTCATGTTGTTGCTGCACGTCCAGATGTGTGCCTTATTAGTGATAGGCATGCAGGTCTGCTGCAATCAATGCTGAAATTACAACGTGGAACTGCGACAACGCCTTCATTGTGGCCCGATGTCCAAAATAGGTGGTGCATTAGGCATATGTGTGCAAACTTCTATGACCACTTCAAGAACAAGGATCTTAAGAACCTGTTTAAGAGGTTGTGCACCCAAAATCAACAGAGAAAATTCAATGCATTATGGCAGATGCTTGATCAGTTGACTGCAGAGCTAGTGAAGGTAAGGGCATCAGGAGCAGACACGAGTCAAGCTGCAGAGGCTAGGGATTCAATTGAGAAGCCATTTTCACACTGGATTCGAGGTGCACCTAAAGAGAAATGGTCATTCCTTTATGATACCAACAGAATACGGTATGGTATTCAGACAACGAACCATGCAGAGTGTTTCAATATGGTTATGCATTCTTGTCGTGCCTTTCCTCTTGTGGGAATTGTTGAGTTCATCATGTATGGGTGCATGAAGTATTTCAGAGAGCGTTACACGGCTGCAAGCATAAACATCAGCAACCCCCAAATTCAGTTTTGCAAAAGAGTGACACAATATATGCAAGAGAAGATTAAAAAGGCCAAATTGCACCGTGTCAAATCGACAGGTACAATGGAGCATAGATTTGAGGTTCTATGCAAGGATAGAAGTGGTCGTGGTATCCGTAGAGATAGGGTGGTACAGGAGAGTTTGATTACAGTAGATGGCAAAGCCTTCTGCTCCTGCATGAAGCCTAAGTTATTGCATTTGCCATGCTCCCATCTCATTGCGGCATGTGCAGAGTCTGCGTTGCAGCCAGGAGTATTTGTTTCACCTTACTTCAGTAAGGAAGCAGCTGTATCCACCTGGGGACATGAGGTATACAGGATTGGAATTGTGGGGCCTGTCACTCAGGATAATGAGAATAAGATGTTTATTCCTGATCCAGCCACTAAGAAAGGCAAAGGCCGCCGTCAGACACGTCGTATTCGGAATGGTATGGACGAGTCGGAAGCAAGCAAGGCACAAAAGCGTTGCAGCCAATGTAGAGCATTGGGTCACAACTACAAGAAGTGTCCTCAGAATGCACTTCACGATGTTGCTGACGTCGATCCTTCCGGAAATCCCAGAGATGGAGCACCTCCTACGTTCAGACGAGCATCGGCGAGAATTGCTCGTGGAAGGCATTCGGTGTCATGATCCACAATTGTATTTCATTATTTGTAATATGTAGTAATGAAATATTGCAGATATGTAATGAAGTATTATTGTACCTATGTATTCAGTTTGTATGAAATATATATTTACCTATGTGTTCTCATATATTTTTGAATACAGGTATGGAGATGGACTCCTTGCTAGACCCAGTTATCGACTCGAGCCGCAGGTCTTACTTTGCAGCTGTTGAGCACCGAGCCCTAGACGTGCTACGTCCTCGTCCACCCGGGGAGGCGATCTCTATACACCACGATTAGTGTGACCGGTATGTAATGAAATATTATTGTTTATCACTTATGTATTCGTCGGTATTCCTTTGTTTCGACAATTTTGTTTTTTTGCAGGTTACGTGAGGCCGGTCTACCGACTCTGAGCCGTCTTGTCGAGGTTGGGCCTATTCAACTCGACCGATCCCTCCTGACGGCGCTCGTTGACAGATGGAGGCCGGAGACACACACGTTCCACCTCCCGTGTGGGGAGATGACTCCTACACTGCAGGACATGGCCTACCTCCTCGGCCTCCCTATCGTCGGGGAGGCTGTAGGTCCGCGTGTGGTGGCAGCCTCGTGGAAGGATGACCTGGAGGCCCGTTTTGCCCTGGTTGACCGCGTGGAAGAAGCAGGTCCGATCAACCCGCACCCGCGAGCAGCAGGTCCTTCGAAGACCTGGTTCCTACAGTTTACAGTACGTATTCATTCCATATATAAATTTAATTGTTACAATTCACATGTTACATTGACAGTTGAAACCATTAATCTTAATTGTTTATGCAGCCTGCCCTGTTGGCTGCGGATGCCGACGAGTATAGTGTGACCAGATCGCTGGAGGCGTACCTACTTTGGTTGTTTGGTTACATCATGTTCAACAACACTCATGGCAACTCGGTCGATAGGATTCTCCTTCCGTATGCACGGGAGATTGTGGATGGGGACGAGGACGTACCGCCCTACAGCTGGGGTGAGGCGGTACTTGCAGCCACTTACCGTGGACTCTGCGACGGCTGCATGAAGACACATGGGAACGCTATCCTGGCAGGGTGGCCACTACTGCTATAGCTTTGGTCGTACGAGAGGCTAGCCGTTGGTCGGCCCATAGTCAGCCACGAGCCTTACCACGGGGGCATGTACGGCGACGAGGAGGACGAGAGGCCCACTATGGGAACTATCTGGATTTGGCATCAGGTACGTTAGCAACAAATCTAATTTTGTTATTCATTGTTACATGATGTATTAGCGCACTTTTAATTTTACTTATTCGGAATGCAGAGGTCCTGGGCGTATGCGCAGGTTAGACGCGCATATCCTGAGTTTGTTTCGGAGCTCGACATGCTGACGCCCGAGGACGTTGTCTGGGAGCCTTACAGCCCAGAGGCTGTGGCTACCCGTGCACCAGCAGGCCTGTCTTCGCACTGCTCCGCGAATGCGAGCCTGTGGCTTACTACCGCCGTCCTGGTTTATGACATCGTGGTTGAGGCATATTGCCCCTGGAGAGTCAGGAGACAGTTTGGGCAGCGCCAGGAGTTTCCGGTGCCCACCGCGTTGGAGCGTGTCTGTCGCCAGGACCACAGGTAATTATGAATGAACTTGGCTCATACATTCGTGGCCTCTTGGACCTGATTCCTTTCCAGAACCAGTGTTTATGTTTCCGCCATAGCACAAGAGTGAATTTACCAATGAAACTCCTCTTCGACAATACGATAACCATAGAGAACCGTGGCCAAAATGCAGACATGGTGAGGACTGCTTAGTGCAGATGTGCACCGACGGGATGGATGGCAGTCGGTGTTTCTTTAAATGTCCACACGCATGGGTAATACTCGGTTCTTTCATTTCTTTATCTTCAATGAGACACCTTACATGAAATTTATTTTGCAGTCTTCCGATGCTCCAGAAAACTGTGGTTTTACTAGGTGGGTCGATCCTGCACCAATTGATTCTGTTCAGGAGTTCATCGAGTACCTCCAGATAAAGATCTTTGATCTGGAATGCAACGTGAACCATTATGAGGAAGTGAGCGAGGGTAACAAAGACGACGAAGTTGACGATACCAGTAATGCTGCCGGTTCGCAGGATGAACCATGCACTATTCCTTACTGCAACTGTCCTTGTCACAAGAAAAAGGGCCCTGCGCCTCCGGCACCACCGCATGCACCACCTGCAATGGGTGGATACTGCGGAGAAGGCTCAATGCAGTTTGCTACGTGGGGGCACGGCTACTAGGACTACCCTAGTGGTAGTGACATGCTGCATCGTTGTGTTTGCTCTGTTTTTTTTAATTTACCTAAGGCATGTTAGGTTAGTCCGGAATCTGTTTACCGTAGTTTGCAACGGGTTCTTCTATGCCACTGCATGTGTGATGTGTGTTTCATTATCATTGTATTATGATGTAAAATTTGATGGTTCACATTATGTAATGCATTTCTTAATTCTTATTTCTTATCGTTATACTAATTAAATATGTGCTTTTTAGTATTCTAGCGACATGTTTATACTTCGATGCTCCATTACGACTAAGTACGATTCAAACTCGACATTATGTACATGTCCAGTGAATGCAAGTTAGGTACGAGACATACATACAAGCATAATACAACATTAACAATACTAAATGTGAATACATCTTAAACCAATGAACATCATATGTTATAGATCATGGTACGAAATCATTTAGGTCGTCATCCCAGTTGACAGATGGTGGTGCTGCAGGTGGTGTAGTATGGCTCGACGAACCTCTTGGCTTTCTCTTTCTCTCTTTTCTGGATCTACGTTCATGTACAGGGGGAGGAACATCATGTGTTGGAGGCCATGGTTTGGGGGGCATGAAGTCATCCATGTTGTCATCCCAGTTAACGCATGTTTGTGCTGCAGGTGGTGCAACATGATTTGACGAACCTCTTGCCTTTCCCTTTGCCTCCTTTCTGATTCTAGGTTCATGTACAGGGGGAGGAACATCATGTGTTGGAGGCCATGGTTTGGGGGGCATGAAGTCATCCATGTCGTCATCCCAGTTAACACAAGTTGGTGGTTGAGGTGCTGAAGCATGACTCGACGAACCTCCGGGCATCTGTTCTTGCGCAGGCCAAGTACTATCACCCGAAGATCTTATCCGCCTCCTTCGTCTAGTTTGCGGCATAAGTCCACCAAAGATACATACCAATTTACGGAAATTTGGTATCGTTTTGTTAATAAACTCTGTGTCCTCGGGGTAATCCTAGCATATAATTAAAAAACAATGTTACTGTTTTATAAATATGGATTCGAAATGACGGACGGGATTACAACTGAATGAGAGTTACCTTAATGTGCATCTCATACACCTCTGACCGCATCCATATCTTATAAGAACTTTGTAAGAATCCAATGATATTAGGATGATTCGCTAGTTCATATACTCTCATGTATATCTTCCGACGTTCTAGCAGGTGTCCATTTACATCTTGTGTCGTAATACCTCGAAATAATGTGAAATCTTTAAACTCTACTACTTTGGACAACACCATCTCTATCGTACCATCCGCTAACGGATCCAACTTATTACTGATAACAAGATGGGTCATGATATCAAGTATTATACTAGATTTTTCTTCGGTCCATGAAAATCCTCCACAATTGGAGGCAGCCATTGCCTTATGCTGCAATATCAATAAGGTACTTTCATAATTCTATTCTAATTCATAATTAATTTAAAAACAAGTCTGTAATAGTACTGAAATTGTAATACTAAACGAGTGTTCTAAAGCACCAAATCTAATTCAGCTAATCCGCTAATTAAATTAAATTTTTATACAATATCAATGGATTCATACGGAAGTTACCGGTAGATCACAAGTACGCAATTCGGCAGAGCTTCGCCGCTTTTCTTCTCCTCACCCCTCTCTTTTTTCTTGAATTTTTAGGCTCAAATGACAAAGGGGATGGTGGCATATGGCGGCCAGGGCTTATATAGGGCAAAGGGGACCCTATCGCCCCTCCAACGGGCGACAGGCCCCTGTCGCCCCTGGGGCGGGCGACAGGCTCCTTTTTTTTTGCCAGGGACCTCGTTGCGAATTTGAAGAAAAAAATTACACATAGGGCCTGTCGCCCTATGGGGGAGCGACCGGGGGATATTTTTGAAATATTTCAAAACGGACATATATTTTTGAAATTTTTATTTTTAAAAAAATATAAAAAAGAAAAAAGTGTGGTGATCCGCCACGCCCCCTTAGCCCCAGTCAGCCCATTACCTGCAGGCAGGCTGGCCTTCCTCAACCCATGAGCGGAATAGCCCATTCTCGTGCAGTGCCCACGGCCCAGCGAGCAGACCATATATAGCCCATTCCATCTACACTGGATGATGATCCCGAACGATGGCGTTTTTTTTTATTTTTATATTTTTCAAAATCATTTTTTATAGAAATATATTTTCAATTTTAGAATTTACAGGTTTGGACCCTACCGCCCGACAGGGGGGCGGCAGGCTCCCACCCCCAATATAAAAGCCGAGGCCTCCCTCCAGTCCCCCCACACCTGCATTTGCAGCAAACAACATCCATAGAAAGGAAAAAGAAGAGACGTGGGGTGAGGGAGAGAGTTGCAACAGCGAAGCCCTGCCAGATTTTGGATTCGAACCGCAGGTAACCAATATTTCTCAACTTTGTCATTCTAATTTTTTGTATTTTTAATTCTATAATTAGTGTGTGTTTATAATTGTAACCGCTTAGGGTTCGGATTAGTAATAATTGAAGCCGTACCATGGTTTTAGAAACTGGTTTAATTAAAATTAAGTCTTTGGATGGCCAGATATGTCGAGTAAGGTGGCATTTCAAGTTCATTACGATGATTTCTATAGAATTACTCGTGATTCCTATGGAGTAAATCTATCATCATTGGAACGAAGACAGTGCAGTCTAAATAAACCCCTAGAGAGGAGTTTTGGTTCCATACGCAAGTGGCTTCACGGGAAGTTCAATGTGAATCTAAAGACTCATTTGCTTACGGTTCATACCGTGGCTTCCTGGGAAACAAATGGGGATTTCTGGGAGTTGACACTTATAAGTAGTACGGAAGAATGGAAACATTACATGCAGGAAGCTCTTCAAAGAGGGTGGCCTCTTGCAATAGTAATTCAGATTCACCAGAAGGTCGGTGATTTAGGTGAAGGATCAACACACACAACATATGAGGTGAATGAAGAGTTGGAAGAGGATAAAGAAGAAGAGAACGTACAAGCTACAGAACCAGAACCACAAGGTTTAGCAGATGAAGGCGAGCGGATACCTGGAATTGTGGAGGACATGGAGAAAGAAGACAAGGATGCACAAATAATAGAGCAATGTGGGGACTCATCGGACGATGAGGACGATGAGCGCTTCCCAGTGCTAGGTGAATGGCGTGAAGAGGGTTTTGGGAATCTAGTGGTATAAGATATTAGATGTCCGGAGTTTGAATACAGAGTGAATGAGGTCATACAAGGGGCAAAGTATCGTACCATTGAAGTTGTAAAGGATGCTGTGAAGGTCTGGGCTATATCTCTAAGGAAAGAATTCAGAGTGTCGAAGTCTAGCAGCAAAGAATACGAGGTGAGGTGTGCAGATAGAGACTGTACATGGCGAGTGCATGCCTACAAGGGGAAGTTCAAAACACACTGGGAATGTTCAATTGTTACACCACATACTTGTAGATTGACAGGTGTTGTGGGACTTCACCGTAATATCACATCTACTTTCATGGCCAAAAAGATGTATGGGGTGATTCTTAACAAAATGGATTACGAGCCTGCATTGATAATTAGGGACATTGAACATAATTTCCAGTATGTGATCAGCTATGCAAAGGCTTGGCGGGCTAAACAAAAAGTGTTTGAGATGCGGTTTGACACTTATGAGGCTTCATATGACAACCTACCTCGTATGCTTGAAGCAATTGTGCACAGAAATCCTGGAAGTACTTATGATACATACAGTGTACCGAGCTTGTCAGGGAGGCCAAGCATTTTGCTGCGAGCTTTCTTCTGCATTGGTGCATGTGTGAGGGCCTTCATTTACTCCCTTCCTGTTCTGTGTATTGACGGCACTTTTCTGACAGGGAAATATAAGGGAACAATATTGACGGCGATCGGAATTGATTGCAACAAGCAGATAGTTTTGATCGCCTTTGCCTTTATTGAGAATGAGAACACAGAAAGCTGGTACTGGTTTCTTGAACGTCTAAAGATTCACATTGTTGCTGGAAGGCCTAATGTTTGCCTTATCAGTGATAGGCATGCAGGTCTACTTGCAGCTATAAGGCAGCTCCAAGAAGGTAGTCAATTTTCACCTCCTATATGGCCAGATGTTGTCAATAGGTGGTGTGTGAGGCATATGGCTGCTAACTTTTATGAGCGGTTCAAGGATAAGGATCTGATGAATTTGTTCAAGCGATTGTGCACTCAGAATCAGCAGAGGAAGTTCGATGCTTTGTGGTGTATAATTGATGACATGAGCGCTGAATTGCTTAAGAGCCAGGCATCATCATCCAACAGGAGACGTTCTACAGATTTATTAGTTCGAGGTGCCAAACCATTTACACAGTGGATTGATGGTGCACCTAAAGAGAAGTGGTCACTTCTGTATGACACAGATGGGAGGCGTTACGGGATCGAGACAACCAACCATGCTGAGTGTTACAATATGGTAATGCGTCGTGTTCGTGGATTTCCTCTTGTTGGCATTGTTGAGTTCATCATGTATGGATGTGTAAGGTATTTTAGGGAGCGGTATGCATCAGCCGCTTCCTTACTTCATGATCTAGGAGTGTGTTTTTGCGGAAGGGTCAATGAGTACATGGAAAAAAGATGGAAAAGGCTCGATTTCACTCAGTTATATCGATGGGCACAAAAGAGCAAAGATTTGAGGTATCATGCAGGGACAGGACCGGACAGGGTGTCCGCAGACAAAGGGTAGTTCAAGAAGTTTTGATAACCATTGACGGAAGGGTGTTCTGCAGATGTCAGAAGCCAAAGGTGCATCACTTACCATGCTCCCATGTCATCGCGGCTTGTTCTGTATCTGGGTTAGATGCTGCGTCGTATGTTTCTCACTATTTCACAAAGGAAGCCGCTTGTCGTGGTGTGGCAAACCACAGCCGGGTAGCGGAATGCACCCGCCTAAGCTCAGAGGGTGAGAACTCGGGGGTTAGCTAGCGACTAGTTCGACCTTGCTCAAGAACACGATGAACACAGCCGGGTTAGAGTGGTTCGGGCCGCCGGAGCGTAATACCCTACGTCCACTGTGTGTTGTATTGCTCAAGACTGAAGAGTCGGAGCTGAGTCCAGCGTGTGTCTGCGTGTATTCTCGTGTGTTCGTGGTGTACAGCGAGCGCTACCCTTTTATATATCAAGGGAGGCGCATACATGGCCATTGGGTCCCCGACAGGAGGGCCAAACCGATGCATTAACAGTAACATACTGTTCATACATTATGGCGTTGCAGTCGAAGGAGATCATACTCCTGGATTTCCTTGCCTGCTCCAGGAATCCCCCGTTCTGCATGTCCAGGCGCTGTCTTGTCGGAGCGGCACCAGACGTAGCTAGCGGCGGTGCCTGCCACGTAGCTGAACGAGCCGCGTAGCTTGCGGCGTAGCCGGCATGATGGAAAAGTGTCGTGCTGTCGTATCCAATTAATGCGGCAGAGGGGCTCTGCGCGGGTGCGGCACAGGCGGCTGCACTGTATACCTTGGTAATACGCGGTCCACAGTGAGGTCTGACAAAGGCTGCCGCGCGTGCCGCGGCGGTAGAGCACGCCTGAACCACCAGCATTGAATGCAGTGGGTGGGCGAGTCTTCCAGCGGAAGACTCGCGCTCGAGCCTGTGCCCGCGCCGGCGGGACACGTGGCGGCTCCGGACCCCCCGGGTGGTATGTTGGTTCTACCGCGTGGGAGGTCCGGACGGACGTGGGAGGTCTCGGACCCCTATGGGGGGTCCGAGGCCTCGGCTGTCAGCTCGGAGCTTTCCTTCCTCAGGGACACGTGGCATCTCCGGACCCGTCCCCAGGCGGGGAGCGGGTCCGGGGCCGTTTGAAAGAGCATCTAGGCCCTAGTGGGTTTTGGAGCATTGATTGACAACACGATTAAAGGACTAACTTGTTTGCATGAGATTATGAACAGGTATTTAATTATGAAATGTGTATTAAAAGAGATAGCTCAAGTATTGCAAGCAAGCGTGTTTATCCCACTGATATAATGTGTATGTGACAAGCAAAACAAGAAAAGAAAAACAGAGCAAAGTATTCATGATTGATATAAATGCTCTAATATTTGCGAAGGCTTGTTTCGATCTATGATGGGATTCAAAGTGACAAGTAAAGATTTTGTGAATAAGACGTGATATGCTTATGCATAGTCTCAAATATAGAAGATCTTGTCACATGTGATAAATGGATGTTAACTTAAGAAGCAAGCAAGCAAGGCAAAAGAGAATGAGACATGAGTTGATGCATATATGATATCTCAAATTGGAAAGCTTGCATATAAGATTGAATTGAGAATTCAAATTGACAATGAAGATTTCATGCATGACACAAATCAATATGAGTTCAAGATGGACGGCTAGGATAAAGGTAGAGGACCGAGAGGCGTGTTTCAAGAGGCTACGCAAGCGACGGCTTGGGGGAGCAAAGAAACCGATACGGGTCAAAGGCCAGAGATCCTAGAGTCATGAAGAGCTCTATGTTGAAGAGTGTCATTATTCAAGAAAAGAAGGTGACTTGTGAATCAAGGTGGATTTCATTCCTATGCAATTCAAAGATTCAAAGTCACTAGCTCAAAGCGGGTATGTTCAAAAGAAAGAAGATGTTGATGCCCTCACGGTCTGGATCGAAGAAAAGTTGGCATGATCATATTATGAAGAAGCTCAAGTAATTGTGGAAATTGTATATTTCTTTTATGCTCTTGAGTATAGGTATGCCGTACTATTAAGAGGGATGCAACATAAGTAGGTTTGACAATACCAAAAGTGCTCAAACCAGTCCCTAGAGAGTTTAGCCTAAGGAGTGAGAGCTAACTGCAGAAAACAGAGAGGGACCGGTCTGACCGGTCCAAGGGACCGGTCTGAGCAGGGTGAGCCTCCAACGGCTAGTTTTCAAAACCGACCGGTCTGACCGGTCTAACACTGACAGGGCAACGGCTAGTTTTGTGAGAAGGGGTATTTATACCCCATGACTTCACCCATTCGTGGGTGCTGATGCTAGAACATTTCAGAACATCTTGAGAGCCTTGTGAGCACTTGGAGAGTCCTCCCCAACCTCTCTTTGTGAGAGTTGCTTGATTCAAGGTGAATCTTTTAGTTGGGTTGAGTGAATCCATTCCTTGAGAGTCATTTGAGCAAGAGAGAAACATCCCAAGCTTTGAGCACTTGAGGTTGCGTCGGCCAACTCGATTGAAGCATTTGTTACTCTTGGAGCATCGGCTCCTAGACGGCTAGGCGTCGCCGGCTAGCTCCCAAGGTTGTGGTGAGCAGCGGCAAGTTTGTTGCGGCTTCGATTGTGTGCCAAGAGGGCGCATGGTCATATAGTGGAGAAGAGGAGATAGCTTGGCCTTGGGGTCACTACGAGTTTCCTCAACGGAGAGTAGGATTCACACGTGGGTGCACGGGGTGAATCCGAACTTCGGTCAAACAAATCACCGTGTCTTCATTGCATCATCTCTATTTCGGTTTGATTTACTTACCTTGCATTTATAGTTTTGAGTTTGAATTGTGCTTCCGCTCGATCTACTTGGGTGTGCTCTACTTATGTGTAGGGACTTGTTTATATTGTTAGAAATACTCTGCAAGACACATATCCCAAGTTTCTTATAGGTTCAAGCTCGAGAGGGGACTTGTTCCTGCTGACTGCGCTGTCTGCCTGCATAGACCGGTCTGACCGGTCTGGTAGACCGGTCTGACCTGTCCAGGCAGTCCCAGCAGGGATTAAGTGCCAAATTTTGAAGAAACGCCTATTCACCCCCTCTAGGCTACGACATCGCGTGATCAAGATCCTTTCACCGTTGGCCCGGTGAGGTAAGGGCCTGACCCGTGGGGCCCGGCTGCTCCGCCCTTCACCGCGTGGTCACGGATAACTACGTGGGCCTTGCCTTGCTATAGTTAAAGTGGGTATCCCTGCTACAGGGTACCGATAGTAGCCCCCGGGCCCACCTCGGGGGAGGTTCGAACCCGCAGGTGGGGCCACTACTGCGATTTGGCCCTGCATAGCTTAAAGCTTCTCTCTGCAAGGGTCATGACCGGCCTTGACCATCCACCGGGTTGGTTACTACCTCATCACATCGTAACGGCTTATTGACTTGTGGCCCCCACGCACAGTGGTTCACCTAGTCATGCGCGCGATGCTCGGCATTGTTGCGGCTAGAGTAAACGGGGTATTTACCACCAACGCATTTCCCGAAGAGCCCGGTCACGCCAGCGCTTAACGCGTGCACGTCAGCTCTACTTCCCCCTCGCTTCGCGTGCGGACGACGGTTCAGATCCCACCCTTTCACACCTTTGCGGTTACCCACCCTACCTGACAGGTGGGCCTAGGCCCCCTTGCCAAGGATTGGGCGGCTAACTCCAGGCGTGTGCGTCGCTTGGTTTGCGGCGACGGTTCCGGGGCGCACCGGTTGGGTCAGGCTTTATAAAGGGATGAACCGCATACCGCGGTCACCTTTCCGCATTCGCCTTCTTCCTTCCTACCTTTGCACCCCTTGCCTTTTGCTCCTTCGCATAGATTGCTCCACACTTCCACAGCCAAATGGCCTCCCTTGTTCATCCCCGCCGTTTCCAGTCCGAGGAAGAGCTCAGCACGGTGCGCCGCCTGCTTGGGTGGAGTGCACAGGAGACTGGCTGGGGGATCCGAGCAGGCACGGTTCCCCTCGGCAACCTCCGTGCCGGGGAATTTGTGATATTCACCTCGCACGTTTCCACCGGCGTGGGGCTGCCGATCTCTTCGTTCCTGCTGTTGCTGCTGGAAGACTTCAGCCTCCAACTTCAGCACCTTACGCCCCACTCCCTCCTCCTAACGTCCATCTTCATCCATTTGTGCGAGATGTTCGTGGGAGTGCGGCCCTGCGTCATCCTCTTCTGCAACTTTTTCATACTGGTGAAGTCCGGGAAGGCGAAGGATGAGGTGGGGGCGTATTATTTCCAGACAAGGAGCGACCTGCCGGCGCATTACATTCCCGGCCTCACTGGTGGAAAGTGGGAGGATTGGCGCAAGGATTGGGTGACCGCCACCACCGAAGCCAACGAGCGCCTCGCCCTGCTGACCGAGGAACCCGCCTCCGACCGAGCATCCTAGAGGGCCAAGCCGTCCCTGTAGCTGGAGTTCGACTCCGTGCTGGGCAAGATCAGGTCGCTGGCGGAGAGCGGCCTCACCTTGCTGTACGTGCTCGGGGATTTCCTGAAGCGCCGGATCGCCCCCCTGAAGCAGCGGCCACGTCCTGCTTGGAGCTTTACCGGCCTCAACGACTGCAGCAGGACGCACCGCGGAGAGGGGAGCGACCTGACCCAGGAAGCTTTGGAGGTCCTGGTGCGGGTGGTGATGGGGGAAGTCTTCATCCCGGAGCACCTAATCCTTCCTCAGGGCGTCGTCCCCCTCTGCGAGGACTCGCACCTGAGGACAGCGGTGCTGGCTACCCTGCTAACTCTCGATGACGGCGGGCTGGCCGCACGCCAGACCGGAGGCGACCCGAACCGTGGGCTCCGGATCCCTGGCGCGCCCGGAGACCAAGCTATTCTGAGCGCTGCGGGGTCCGGCCCCACTACGAAGGGCAAGCAGGCCGTGACCGGGAGCGCCGCCACCAGCGGTCCCAGCCAGGCCCGGAGCAGTTCTGGCATGTCGTCGGGTGATGCAGGCCGGCGTAGGTTACTCAGGGGCGACGGGACCCCAGTCACGGAGCCCGCCGCGAAGCGTCAGAGGACCGCTGGGGGCACGGGCCAGGGTAGCTCCCGGGCCTCCGGCCCTCGCGGGTCCTCCGGGGGGACCGCGCCGCCACCATCACCGCCGAGAGATAGTTCCCTCCGGCAGCAGCAGCGGCAGCCACAGGAGCAGCAGCAACAGCAACAACAGGAGCAGCAGCGGGAACAGTCCCGGGTCGCGCCTCCGTCGCTGCCACGGGAGCAGCGGTAGCAACAAAAGCAGTCGTCGAGCCTCCGTGGTCGCTGGACACCCGGCGCTTCTGGGTTAGTGTTATTCTGCTCACTCCCCTTGTTCTAGGTGCCCTGTTTTTTTGCTAAAGGCTTCTTCTCTTGGTTGCCAGGGCCTCTCGCACAAGCAGTTCTTCCACCATCGCCGGCTCGTCGGCCGGTGCCCAGGCGACCGGGGCCTCGGCAGCGACAGCGGGTGCGAATGCAATGGCGGCGGATGCGCCAGCGCTGGACGCAGCCGCACCCGACGCAGCGGCGGCGGTGGTGCTAGTGCTGGGCGCAGCCGCACCCGACGCAGCGGCGGCGGAGGCACCAGCGCTGGGCGCAGCCGCATCCGACGCAGCGGCGGCGGAGGCCCCAGCGTTGGGCGCTGCCGCACCCGACGCAGCAGCGGCGGCGAGCACGACGGCGGCAATGCTGCATCGGTGAACACAACGGCTACCGAGGCCCTGATGCTTGCGCCGGAAGCTCCCATCTCCAGCTCCGATCATATAGCGGAGGAGTTGGAGGTGGTCTTTGGCAGGCAGCTCCTGCAGCTCCAACCCCCGGAGGAGGAAGCGACTCCCGTCCCCCAGGTGCTGGTCCAGGTCCGGCGGTCAATAGAGGAGGCAACCTCTTCTGCCGAGGCGGCCTTCCGGCGGGAATGGGCTGCCCTGGAGAGCGAACGCCAGCGCTTTTCCGACTGGCACACCCGCCTGGAGGCGCACACGAAGGCTGAAGCCTCCCATGCTGCGGAAGCTCAGTCCAAACTCAAGTCCGGCCAAGAGGCCTACCGAGTCAACCTTCGGAAGGTGTTTGACCGGGAGTTCGCAGTATCGAGCCGGGAAAAATCCCTTGCGCAGCAGGAGGAGACCTTTGCCCTGGAGGTTGTCAGCTTCGAGGCTCAGCGGTCCGAACTTGAGGCTAGCCTCGCGGCCCAACGGTCTGAGCTCGAGACTCGCAACCAGGGTCTCGAGCTCCGGAAGTAGGAGCTCGACAATCTCTCTGCGACTCTGCAGGGATGGCGCGAGCAGCTGCAGGAGAGGGCCAGCAAGCTGGCTGTAGCCGAGGCGGAGCTGGAGGAGCTGTCCCTCACCGCCAACATGGAGATGCTGCTTGGGCGCCAGCGCGACTCCGTTAAGAAGATGAAGGAGTCGGCAAAGAAGAGGAAGGCTGAGCTCGAGGAGAGGTCCCGCGAGGTGGAAGCAGTCAAGGCAACTCTGGACACCCGGGTGCACGAGGCGGTCCAGGAGGCGGTCCGGAAGCTCCAGGAGGACCAGCGCGCGGGGGCCCAGCGAAACGCTGACTGGGCGACCGAAGCGAGCTTAGCACTGGTACCACTTGGATTGAGCCCAATCCAAGTGGCGGAGCCGCCAGCTTCGATTGCTGACGCCCTCCCAGTGTTAAATTCCACTTCGGATAGGCTCCGGCGTCTGGAGCCTGTCCTTACTGGTCAGCTTGAGACCGTGGGCCGCGAGCTGATCCGGAAGGTGGCGGAGCACATCCTGACCTGCCTCTGGAGCCACGACCCGGCCATCTCGCTAGTCCCCGTGCTTGATGGTCCTGTGGCGGAGACGGAGGCCGCCGCTCGGGACAGCGTGCGGGAAGTCGTCGATTTCGTCGCCGCCTACTTCAAGCGGGAGCCTGCAGACCCTTGAGCTGGGCATTGTACCTCTCTTTTTTTTTGCGTTATGTAACAAACATTGTACTAGTTGAAATTTGAATAGAAGGAAAATTCAACTTAGCGGTTTGTTAGTTGCTAGTTTGCGGTATGCAGTACCCCGGCGCCCTGGCCCCCTGGCGGATAGGTGCAGTTGTTCGGACCTATCTGCCAGTCAAGCCGTAGAAGACACTCCGGACCCCCGTATAAGGTTGGGCAAGCGTCCTTGGGCATAGGTGTAGCATAGATTGCAAGCCGAGCGAGCATCTTATTCCCTGTGTAGCAGAAAGAACTACAGAGAGGAGAATCAATCTCGCTTATATGGTAGTAATGATACTACAACTTAGTTGTTTGATGCATGCAGAATCGATCCGTGATGTTTGGGTCAAAGCGAATGCTCCGGGCCCCCTGGGAGAAGGACTCAGTTGTTTTTGAGTCTGCCTACCATCGAGACTGGACCTCGTTCTGCATGAAACCTTTAAAGCGGTTGCCGGGTCCCCCTTTCAGGTAGGCTCATTGGTTTGAGGCTAACTACCACCAGTGAAGGCTTAATCTATATACCACTTCGAAGTTATAGCTTAGTAGCAGGCCCGCGGGACCTATTCTGGACCGGCCCCCAGGCTAGTACGAGGTCCGGAGCTCCAGATGCACAGTTCCAGGTAGTTTAGCGCTTGTTACAGAGTGGTGGAGTGTGTAGGCTTAGGGTGCGGAACCAGACTAAGGTGCTACACAGGGCTCCGGTCCACTCCAGGAAACAACACGACTTTTCCGGGCCTGGCTCCGAGGCCCCAGACCCCTCCTAGCAGTGGGTGAGGTCATTCTGTCATACTTGATTCTTTGAGATATGGAGCTGGACATGCCGTGTAGGACTTAGGAAGCCAACTCTTGAGCTAGAACGAGCTCCGGGGCCCCTAATTACCCGGCTCCAGGTACTGGAGCACTCATTACAGGGTGGTGGAGTGTGTAGGCTTTGGGTACGGAACCGGCTAAGCGGCTACACAGGACTCCGGACCACCCCAGGAAACAAGTACCCTCTCTCCAGAGCAAGTCCCTAGGGGTCCGGACCTCTCTCCCAGCAGCAAGAGTGTCCGGGTCTGTACGGAAGTCCAGCAACTCAATACAGATCGTTGTTGTAGTGACAAGAGTAGAAGTCCGCGCAGGGGTTAGAACAGTAAAATCTTGAGAATCGAAATATGAAATAAAATTTTGACACGAAGACAGAACCAGGGTAAATCCTTCCTTTGCAATCTGATATACATGGCTTGCGCGATGAATGCCAGAGGCCGTGTTTACGAGGGCGGACCTCTACCACTCTAGGCCGCGCGTTAGCCGACGGTGCAATGGATGCCAGAGGTCGGGTTTATGACGGCGGACCCTAACCGCTCTGGGCCGCACGCTAATTCTATCTTATTACAAAGGAAAAGTTCATTTCCCTACTCTGCCTAGGTCTAAAACTTACGCAGATGCTCTATGTTCCATGGGTTGGGCAGCGGCACTCCATCTTCTATGGCAAGGCGAACGCATCCGGGCCGGCATATCTCTGTAACCTTGAAGGCCCCTCCCAGCTGGGGGAGAGTTTGTGGAGCCCCGCTCGGTTCAGGATCCGTCTCAGGACGAGGTCGCCAGCCCGGAGCTCCCTAATGTGCACGAACCGTTGATGATAGCGCCGGAGCGCCTTGTTGTAGCGTGCATTTCGGATTGCTGCTCGCCACCTTCGTTCGTCCACGAAGTCCACATCGTTGCACCGTAGTTGTTCCTGCATGGACTCGTTAAAAGCCTGGACCCGTGGTGAGCCCAGGTGAATTTCTGGGGGAAGGCATGCTTCAGCCCCGTAGACCAGGAAGAATGGAGTCTCCCCGGTGGCTCAGTTGGGTGTCGTCCAGTTGCCCCATAGTACGCACGGAAGCTCTTCAACCCATTTGGCACCATGCTTCTTCAAGCAGTTGTAGGTGCGGGTCTTGAGTCCCCTGAGGATCTCTGCATTCGTTCTCTCTACCTGTCCATTGCTGCGGGGATGTGCCATGGACGCAAAGCATAGCTGGATGCCGATGTCCTCGCAGTACTCTTGGAAGAGTTTGCTTTTGAATTGGGTCCCATTGTCCGCAATGATGCGGTTTGGGATGCCAAATCTGCACACAATGGACTTGAGGAATGCGACTGCTGACTTTTTAGTGATATTCACCACAGGGGTAACCTCCGGCCACTTCGTGAACTTGTCGATGGCGACGTAGAGGAACCGGTACCCACCGACGGCCCGGGGGAAAGGCCCCAGGATGTCCACACCCCACACGGAAAATGGCCATGAGGGCGGAATCATTTGCAGAGCTTGAGCCGGTGTGTGTATTTGCTTTGCATGGAACTGGCATGCTTTGCAGGACTTTACCAGCTCAGCCGCATCCTGGAGTGCTGTCGGCCAGTAGAAGCCATGCCGAAAGGCCTTGCCAACAAGCGTGCGAGATGAGGAATGACTTCCGCACTCGCCTCCATGGATCTCCACAAGCAACTCGCGGCCCTCTCCCTGGCAAATGCACCGCATGAGGATACCATTGGCGCCACGGCGGTAGAGATCCCCTTCTACCACCGTGTAGCGTTTAGCCAATCGGACTATGCGCTCAGCGGACACATCGTCATCAGGGAGGATGTTGTCCTTCAGGTAGCCCCGGATCTCGGAGATCCATGCATCGGGGCTTCCCTGAGCAGGTGGGAGCGACTCCATGAGGTCTCCAGGATCCTCGACAGAGCTCACAACCCAGAGCGGGCACCACAGGTGGTATGCCGCCGGGACCGCTAGCTTCGAGGTGCTAGCTTGATCCCCTTCACCCAGTTCGGCAGGCTGGGCAGTAGGTCTCAGCAACCGTCTTTCGAAGACGCCCTCGGGCACGGATGCCCAGGTAGATGCTCTCGCGGAGAGATCATCTGCTGATGAGTTGAGTTCGCGGGGAACATGTTGCAGTTCCAAGGCGTCGAAGTCCTTCTCGAGCTTCCTCACGTGGATGAGGTATGCCGCGAGCTGGGGATTGTTGCAGCTGCAATCCCCACGGACCTGCTTGATGATTAGCTGAGAGTCCCCCTTCACCAGAAGCTGCCGGACCCCAAGAGACAGGGCTTGTGTCAGGCCAAAGATCAGGTCTTCGTACTCCGCCATGTTGTTGGTGACCTTGAACTCAAGGTGCACCATGTACTTCAGCTGATCTCCATTTGGGTCGATGAGGACCACACCAGCTCCGGCCCACTTCTCGCGAGCGGACCAGTCGAAGAAGAGTGTCCAGTGGAGCTCGGTGAAGACTGGTGTCCTGATTTTCGGCTCCGGGGGTTCGGCGTTGAAGTCCGGACCCCCAAAATTGCTTGGGGAAGGAGTCCACTCCGCTATAAAATCAGCCAGGATCTGGCTCTTGACTGCATGGCGAGGTTGGAAGTCCAACTGGAACTCAGCCAATTATGCTGCCCACTTGGCGATATATCCCGTGGCGTTGGAGTTGTGCAGGATCGCTCTTAACGGGTAAGAGGTCACTACGACAACTCGGTGTGCCTAAAAGTAGTGGCGCAGTTTCCTGGGCGCAATAAGTATCGCATAGATAAGCTTATGCGTCTCAAGATATCTGGCCTTCGCCTCGTGGAGGACTTCGCTGACGTAGTAGACTGGCTTTTGGATGGTCCGGGCCCTGGTGGCCGGGTCCGGCTCGCCCTTATCTACCATGTCAGGTCCTTGGGCCCCCAGCGGTTCTGGGTTCCCAATGAGATGAGGCTCCTCCGGACCCCCTTGTCCGGGGTCCAGACCTTCAGGCAGAGGTGAGGCTGACGGGCCCCCGTGTCTGGGGTCCGGCTCACCATCCTTGGCCGGGGAGACCCTGGTGTCCCCCTGGCGAGCTTGCTCCGTCCTTTCGGCGACCAGCACCATGCTGACCGCCTCTGCGGACGCAGCAAGATACAGAAACAACGTCTCACCGGGCTCTGGAGCCACCAATACTGGCAGTGAGGTGAGATGTTGCTTCAACTCCTGGAAGGCTTGCTCAGCCTCTTCGGTCCAAGAGAATGGACCGGACCTCCTCAATAGCTTGAAGAAGGGAAGGGCCCTCTCAGCCAGCCTCGATATGAAGCGGCTAAGAGCGGCGAGAGATCCAGTAAGCTTCTGGACGTCCTTGATGCGGCCAGGAGGCCTTATCGCTTCGATCGCCTTGATCTTGGCTGGGTTTGCCTCGATGCTTCGATGTAAGACCAGGAAACCCTGCAGCTTTCCCGCCGAGACGCCGAAGATGCACTTCTCGGGATTCAGCTTCGTGCGCGTGGCGCGCAGTCGGTCGAAGACGAGGGACAGGTCTTCAACTAGTGTGGACCCTACCTTGGTCTTGATCACAATGTCATCAACATACACCTCAACAATATCTCTAATTAGATTACCAAAGGTTTTGTTCATAGCTCGTACAAACGTGGGTAAGGCATTCCTCAGACCATATGGCATGACAATATAGCAATAAAGCACATCTGCTGTTACAAAAGCAGTATGCTTCCTATCCTCTCTAGACATCTGAATCTGGTGGAAACCAGAGTATGCATCTAGGAAAGACAAAAGGTCACACCCGGAGGTGGAGTCCACGATCTGATCGATATGTGGAAGAGGATAGGGGTCTCTAGGACATGCCTTGTTAAGGCTGGTGTAGTCGATGCACATCCGAAGCTTCCCGTTGGCCTTTGGGACGACGACCGGGTTGGCCAACCACTCGGGGTGGTGGACCTCCTCGATGAAGCCAGCGTGTAGGAGCTTACGGACTTCTTCGCGGATGAAGTTCTGCCGCTCAACAGACTGCTTCCGAGGCTTCTGGCGCACCGGCGTGGCATCAGGGTAGATCCTCAGATTGTGCTCGATCACTTTCCTGGGGATCCCGGGCATCTGTGACGGTTCCCAGGCGAACACGTCCACATTTGCCCGGAGGAAAGCGATGAGCGTGTCTTCCTATTTCTCCTCCAAGTTCCCCGCGATGTGGGTGGTCCAGGAGGAGTCCGCTCCGATCTGCACCGTCTTCACGGGAACATCGTCCGGATCAGATGGCTGAACCTTAGGTGCCTTTGCAGGCGCCCTGGGTTGCGAGGTGGATGGGTCCTCCTCGGATCGTGCAGCCTCTGCCGCCAGAGCATGCAGTCTCTCAACTGCAGCGACGGCAGTGGTGCGGTCACCCCGCACGGTGAGGACACCGGCAGGGGAAGGCATCTTCAAGACCAAATACCCGTAATGGGCAATGGCCATGAAGCGATAGAGTGCCGGCCGGCCAATGATGGCGTTGAACGGGAGGTTCACCTCCGCAACGTCGAACAGAACGTTCTCTGTGCGGAAGTTCTCCTTGGTCCCGAACGTGACCAGCAGTGTGATGCTCCCCAGAGGGAACACCGGATGTGGGCCCACTCCAGAGAATGGGCGAGAGGGAATCAGCTTGGACTCCGGGATCTGCAGCTGCTTGAACGCTGCATAGCTGATGACGTTAAGGCCAGCCCCACCGTCGATCAGCACATGATAGAGCCTCACGTTGGATATGACAGGAGTGGTGACTAGAGGTAGTACACCAGCCCCTGCCATATTCTCCGGGCAGTCGGATGGCTCGAAGGAGATGGTGGTGTCCATCCACCTTTGGTGCGGCGCCGCCTTCGGGACCCCCGGCTTCACCGAAAGGACTTCTCGGCGAAGGGTCTTCACGTCCCGCCGGGAGACAAGCTCCCAGGTTCCGCCGTTCAGCTCCCGAGCGGGGGATTGGTACCCCAGCTCCTTCTCCCCGGCCGCGGCCCCGCTGTCAGAGGCCTTCTCCTTGCCAGGCCGTTGTCGAGGAGGGGGTGAGCCGTCCTTGGAGGACTGCTCACGCCGCCCATTGACCCGCTTGGCGAGCTTATGGATTTCGCGGCAGTCAGCGGCGCTGTGGCATGCAGTGGGATGCACAGGGCATGAACCTCCGCTGCCACCCTGCGGGCGTGGACACTTGCCATGCGCGTTCTGGCCCCCAGTCGCTGCCGCGGCGGCTGGGGCCGCTGCTGCAACGGCTGGACCGCCAGGTTGCAGCTCCCCGCGACTCCGGTTCTTGTTCTTCTTCTTCTTGCTACCACCTTGGGCGGTAGCACCGGAGCCACCAGCTTTGGTGTCGCCGTCTTGGGGGGCTGAGTGCCATGCGCGGCGCTCAGCGGCCCTGGCACACTTGTCTTCCAGGGAGAAAAGCGTGGTAACGCTTTCCACCTCGTGCGTCGCCAGCTTCTCGAGCCTCTTTTCGTCACGTACCCCCTGTCGGAAAGCAGTGATAATAGATGCATCGGAGATACGAGGAATGGTACCCCGTACCTTGGTGATGCGCGAGATAAATGTCCGGAGCGTCTCTCCGGGCTTCTGCCTCACGGCGTGGAGGTGGGCCTCCACACCATGTTGTTGGTACGCACTGGCAAAGTTCGCAGTGAACCTCGCGCAGAGCTCCTCCTAGGACTGGATCGCCCCAGGAGTAAGGTTCATGAGCCAGATCCGGGCTAGCCCAGACAAGGCTACATGAAAGTAGCTCGCCATGACGGCGTTGTTACCACCAGCTGCTGTGATGGCGGTAACGTACACCTGCAGGAATTCCGATAGGTTAGTGGTACCGTCGTACTTCTCCGGCAGGTGTGGGCGGAACTTGGATGGCCATGCCACCGCGCGGAGGTGCTCCGCCAATGCAGCACAGCCCACCCCAGCCACCGGGGCGCCCGTCTGTATACGAGCGTTCACCGGAGGCTTGGGTTCCACCACGTCCAAGTCGGCGTTGAGGTTGCGGCCCTCAATGTTGAGACGGTGCTCTCGC
The DNA here is from genome assembly GCF_016808335.1 of Panicum virgatum. Lineage (NCBI taxonomy): Eukaryota > Viridiplantae > Streptophyta > Magnoliopsida > Poales > Poaceae > Panicum > Panicum virgatum. The sequence continues at coordinate 34,223,736 of NC_053141.1, read as the reverse complement.
GCCCTCTCCACAGAGATGCGGGCGTCCTCACCCGCACGCCTGCGGTTGAGCTCCGCCCGCAGGTCTTCTGTCCGTGCACCCCTCACTGTGGTGGAGCGCACGGATGCCGACGCGCCGCCCTGGCGCCGGTGGTAGGGTACCACCGCATTGCCAGGCGGTGGTCGTTGCCCAGTTTTTGCAGAACTTGGGGAGGCCTGAGCTAGATGGAGGAGACGATCAACGTCGTCCCGCCACTGCCTTAGGGCGTCTGGCGAGGCTGCAGCAGCCGGAGGGTTGCGAAGCAACTCCCTAGCTGCGGCCAGCGCTCCGCCGCTAGCAGCTTGTGAGGGGGCCCTTGAATGGCGCCCTGACTCCTGTCAACGAGCAGCGCGCGCCGCCGCCGACGGTGGCTGCTCCACAGGCACGGTTGCCCCTGGAGCAGGAACGCGAGAGGCATGTGGCGTGGAGGACGCCACACCGTCTGTCATCTCCACATCGTCCACCCAAACCATGGAGACGAGCAAGAGATGAACCGAAGCCCGCTATAGTGCCCCTACTTGGCGCGCCAAATGTCGTGGTGTGGCAAACCACAGCCGGGTGGCGGAATGCACCCGCCTAAGCCCAGAGGATGAGAACTCGGGGGTTAGCTAGCGACTAGTTCGACCTTGCTCAAGAACACGATGAACACAGCCGGGTTAGAGTGGTTCGGGCCGCCGGAGCGTAATACCCTACGTCCACTGTGTGTTGTATTGCTCAAGACTGAAGAGTCGGAGCTGAGTCCAGCATGTGTCTGCGTGTATTCTCGTGTGTTCGTGGTGTATAGCGAGCGCTACCCATTTATATCTCAAGGGAGGCGCATACATGGCCGTTGGGTCCCCGACAGATGGGCCCAACCGATGCATTAACAGTAACATACTGTTCATACATTATGGTGTTGCAGGCGAAGGAGATCATACTCCTGGATTTCCTTGCCTGCTCCAGGAATCCCCCGTTCTGCATGTCCAGGCGCTGTCTTTTTGGAGTGGCGCCAGGCGTAGCTAGCGGCGTCGCCTGCCTCGTAGCTGAACGGGCCGCGTAGCTTGCGGCGTAGCCGGCATGATGGAAAAGTGTTGTGCCGTCGTATCCAATTAATGCGGCAGAGGGGCTCTGCGCGGGTGCGGCACAGGCGGCTGCACTGTGTACCTTGGTAATACGCGGTCCACAGTGAGGCCTGACAAAGGCTGCCGCGCGTGCCGCGGCGGCAGAGCACGCCTGAACCACCCACATTGAATGCAATGGGTGGGCGAGTCTTCCAGCGGAAGACTCGCGCTCGAGCCTATGCCCGCGCCTGCGGGACACGTGGCGGCTCCGGACCCCCCGGGTGGTATGTTGGTTCTACCACGTGGGAGGTCCGGACGGACGTGGGAGGTCTCGGACCCCTATGGGGGTCCGAGGCCTCGGCTGTCAGCTCAGAGCTTCCCTTCCTCAGGGACACGTGGCGTCTCCGGACCCATCCCCAGGCGGGGAGCGGGTCCGGGGCCGTTGGCCCGGTGAGGTAAGGGCCTGACCCGTGGGGCCCGGCTGCTCCGTCCTTCACCGCGTGGTCACGGATAACTACGCGGGCCTTGCCTTGCTGTAATTGAAGTGGGTATCCCTGCTACAGGGTACCGACACCGCTGCACAGACTTGGTGTCATGAGATATACGGCATCGGTATTCTAAGACCATTCACTCAAAAAAATTCCCATCAAATGCTCATCCCAGATCCAGCTACGAAGAGGGTCATAGGCCGACGGCAGACGCGTCGTATCCAGAACGGAATGGACGAGTCCGAGGTTGGAAAGAAGTTTTAAATGTTGCAACTTGTGTGGAGCAGACGGTCACACTTACAAGAAGTGCCCACAGCTTTCAGTACCCACTGCTGCTGCCGAGGCTGGACCTTCCGGGAATCCGACGGATGGATCGGCTCCACCTACAAGAATTCGCCGCATCTGGTTGTGCACGTAACATCTTGCAATGTATTTGTGTGTACGAAACTAAGTATATTATGTATATACTATGTCTTGATGTCTTGTTTAATTAGTTACCAGTGCGTATTTCTTTTGAATTTGGTTGTAACGAATGAAACCTTCAATGTAATATGTTATGTGGTATTTTGTTTAACGTTCTATTTATATTTCGTTCATTGTATTTTATGTGGTATTGTATCAAAGAGCCACACGAGGTTCAAGATTCATAAATAAATATAATCATTGCAATCAAACATAGCAAACATATAAGCATTGCAATTAAATATAGCAAATTTGTGTTTTATCGCATGGAGGCCCCTACCGCCCCCCTGCTGGGCGGTAGACCCCCTGCCGCCCCCCGGCCGGGCGGTAGGGCCTTCATGCGATAAAACACAAATTTTAATTGCATATAAGCCCCTACCGCCCGGCACGGGCCGGCTGCCCGGCAGACGGGCGGCAGGGGTATAAACCTGTAAATTCTGAAATCGAAAATATATTTTTGTAAAAAATAATTTTGAAAAATATAAAAAAACGCCCGAACAATGCCTCGCCGCTTGCCGGTTTGCCTCGGCAACGGCAGCCACCACGGAGCCGGGCAATTGGGGCAACGCGACGTGCTCTCTGTCCTCGACTCGACGAGACGCTTCGGGAATGGCCGGGGATGGAACCGCCGTGACCCACGCTTGATGATGATGAATCGATAGAGCGCGCATTCCCAGATAACTGCAGTCGGCATCAGGATGAGCACTTTCCCCTTCATGCTTTCGAGCGCTTTCCTCCCAGATACTTCAACTTGAAAAGGCATGATCACTGAAAAAGCATGAACTTGACCGCCAATCGTGCCCCGCTCATAAGACCATGATGAATCGAGAGAGTCCACATTCACAACAGGTCAACAGCACGACTGATGAACCAGATTAGCACTAGCATTCTTCAGTCGCATCATAGCATGATCAGGTAGCATTATAATCAAGGACAGCAGTTGATTACACACCCTACTAAAGATCCATTTTTTTTTACAGACAGACCAGTACACTAATGCTGTGCACCCACTAACATTTTACAGCAACATCCGGAGCCGGACGCCGGTCACAAAAACGCCGGCGGCGAGGTCCGGGGACCAACAGAACAAGAACAACAGAAGCCTACTTGTACTTGCTGCTACACAGGGGCGGGCCGCGCCGTGCAGATTGCATAAAAACCTCATCTGCACCGGCCGCGGCCATGGCGGATGACCAAGCTACTAAATTACAATCACTGGATGAACAATCACGGAAGCTGCTAGCTAGTTGGCGAGCAGGGCGTCCCAGTCGATCTCGTAGGACGGGTACTTGCGGAGCACGAAGCTCTCGGCCTCGTCCCACGGCTCCTCGCCGAACTTGAGCTGCCCCATCTCCGCCAGCGGCTGCTGCGCCGCCGGCGCCGCCGCGGCCGCCGGGGCGGACGACATCTCGTCGTCCGACCCGGACCCCGAGGCCTCGTCGGAGGAGCTGTTGCTCTGGGACCCCGCCTCCGCCTCCGCGACGGGCGCGTTGATGGGCGTGGCCCTGCTCTTGGCCCTGCCGCCCTTGCCCGACGCCGACGCGGCGGCGATGGTGGCGCAGATGGCCTGCAGCTTGGCGTCCACGGCGGGGTCCAGCGGCGCCCTCGACGCAGCGTTGTCGGGGAAGTTGAGCCGCGCCGCGTCGCCGCGGAGGCGGTACGCCGCCTGGTCGTAGGCCAGCGCGGCCTCCTCGGCGGTGTCGAAGGTGCCCAGCCACAGCCGGGTGCGGTTGCGGGGGAGCCGGATCTCGGCGACCCACTTGCCCCAGTGGCGCTGCCGCACGCCGCGGTACAGCTTCTGCGGCCGCGGCGCCGGCGGCGCGGGGACCGGCGGCTTCATGGGCTGCGCCCGCGGGCCGAGGCCCGGGTTCCGCTGCAGGTGGAGCTGGGCCTGGATGAACTGCATCTGGGCCGGGCTGAGGTGGGTCGCCGGCGGGTGGGCCGGGTAGCTCAGCCCGTGGGCCCCCACGGGGAACGGCGCCGGCGGGAAGGTGGTGGTCGCCGGCGGCATGGCCAGAGGGGATGGAGCATCCTCTTCCATGAAGGACTCCATCGCTCGTATCAGATCCTCGCCGGGCGCCGGAAGATTTATAGCAGCGGCCATCAAAGAAGAATCTACTTGGTGGTGGTTGTTTTTTTTTTTACTTTTTCTTTGGGGAAAAAAGAAAGAATAAATAGCCTTGTTCTTAGCTAAAATCAAAGAACAGGCAGGACTAGTATGGTTGCTCTACACAGATCTACCTATTAATGGACAAAGAAGCACAAAGAGGTGTGGAAAAAGAACCTCTCCTTGCTAACTACTGCAAACTATTCCACAGAAAAAGGGAAAAAAAGGATCAGAGATCAGGAACTAAAAGGCTCTGGATCTCTGCTGTGGGGACAAGAAGAAGAACAAACTGGTGAAGACTGATGAGACCGAGAGGGGTTTGTTTACCAGGAGGACGCAAGAAGTCGCTCAGAACTAAACCTACCTCGCTCAGACCTCGCCGGAGACGGTGTTGTGTTTGTGGGCTTTGGATTGGGGTTGCGGCGGCGGCGGTGGCGGCGTTGGGGAAGAAGAGATGGCTGTGGTGGTGGTGTTTGGGATGAGGAGCTCAGGGGAGCACCACGGCTGCTCTTTTATAGCCAGCCACCCCTCTCTTCTTAACCTCAGCGACCACCTCGCTAACCACTCTCCTAATCGCGCTTTTTCGCCGCCGCGCGCCACCCGCGAAGCTTCCCCTCTCTCGATGCCAGGCGGGCCCAGGCCCCACACGGAGGATCCGCAGAGCGGCGCGAGGGGTTCGTGCGCGCCGCGACAGGTCGCGGAGCCACTGCCGTGGCGCCACGTGTGCGGCTCCGGCGGCACGTGTCGGGTGGGCGACCGGCAGGTGGCGGTCAGGTGGGTGCGTGGCGGCCGCTGGTTGGGCGCCGTGGGTGTCCGCTGGAACGACGCGACGGGCTGCGGCGGTAGGCGCCGGGGGTGGGCGCGTGTGCCGTGCGTGTGGTGGCGAGCGGGCACGCAAGTGTGCGCTAGGTGACCAGCGGATGGTGGCGTGCGCCGGTGTTTTCATCTTTTTTTTAGGAGTCCTTTTTTTTGTTTTTGGTTTCCTTTTTGTTTTGGTTTTCTTTTTAATAATGGCTGGATCGGTGAATTGTTTGTGGCAGCTTTTACGACGACCCGGTCGTAAAGCCTCTCGTGTGCTTTTGGCTAAGCTTTCGGCCTCAAGAAGATTTCTACACTTTTTCTGCCGGATACAGCCAGTCGAGCGTGCTTCTTCCTTCCCTCACGAGGGTGCGTTTCCCATCCCAGCGTTCGTACTGCGCGCAGCCCTGGAATTCTTCTAAATTCTGTACGTGAATTTCGATACACAGGCATGCTTTGTTTTGGGAAAAAAAAACCTTGGTAAGAACAATTTCACATTTAATCCCTCTCATTATATAGTGCCGATTAATTGTTACCACTTACCAAATATAAAATATGTAAACACCGTTTTTAACCTGATGAACCTGGTGAATAGCAAAAAGAATCCTTTACATACGTGTGTGTGTGTGTGTGTGTTTGTAGGCGCACCCAACTTTTCTAAGATTACTTAATCGTTGGGGGTATCTACTAAGTGAGATTAGCCCTCTATGAAGTTATGTGTGTGCCTAAAAGAAATGTTGAAACAATACTAACTGTATGTTTTCATTGGTTTTCTTGACACAATTACAAGAAAAGTAGGTTGCGGCAAGTCAAATCTCTCCCCCCCCCCCCCCCCCCCCCAACATGATTGTCCAACGCACGTACAACTCATAGCTTAAATCAGAATCTACCGGGACATTTGTATATTAGCTCTCTGTGCTGTATCCAACTACATGAACAACTCACTGCCTCGAGGTGTATATCTGTAAGTTCGGCGGCGTGTGGGTTATAGGGTTTCTTTGCATTGGCCTTAATGACGAACTCTGCTTTTTTTTAATATTTGAGTGCTTATTTTGTTGAAACGAATCTAAGTACAGAAAGAAAAGCAAATAACAAGCAGCAGCATGGTTCGGTGATGGGTCACTTTAAATATTTGATGAAATAAAATGCACATCTCACCTTGCAAAAGGAGCCTCAATCATGATCAAATTCGTTCACACGACGATGCCCCCTCCCCTCCCCACCCACACACAAAAGAAAATACTCAGCTCGGCATCTCGTTCTTGTTCCAAAATACTCTCTCGGTTCTAAATTATAATATGTTTCACTCTTTTATCTTAAGTTTGACCGCTCATCTTATTTAAAAAAAATTATGCAAATGTAGTCAAATTTAAATCATTCTTGGAAAATTTGTGTTGATAGAGTAAGTCACAACAAAGGAACTGATATTCTACACAAATTTTTGAATAAGACGAGTGCTCAAATTTGGGGTTAACAAAAACCAAACGAATTATAATTTGAAACGGAGAGAGTACCGTATCTTCCTTCGTGATCTAGGAAAATAAAATAATATCCTCCATTAAACTAGTCAATTATTCCCTAGCTTGCATGGGAAACAATCACTGTGTTCGGCTGGTCTTGTAGCCTCCAGCGCTACAGTAATTTCCTATCACACTACTCCAGCCACCAGCTCCAGCTCCAGCCAGTCCAACAGTATTTTTCTCTCGCACTATTCCAGCTCCAGCCTCCAGCTCCAGCCTGCCGAATGCAGTGAATGTGACTGTGTGTGTACTACTCCCCCATGTTCGTCGTTCCCTCACCCTGATGCGGAGCCTTCGCCGATGGAGCGTTGCCGGAAAGCTACATGTGGTTTGATTGTGTAGTGGTATAGCCAGGACCACGGCGTGGACCAGGCATGGATCTCCATGTACAATGAATCGAAGACCATGTACATATGGGGTATGTGTCCCACTCCCAAACTGATGAGCAACGGTGAGCCAACTGTCCATCCCCGTTTCTCGTACCGCACGAAAGGAAACTCTTCAAGAAAAAAAAACACTTCTTTACATGTGGGTTCCGTTACAGTTTCTCTGCTACCCATACAAACTTGGTGAGTTTTTTTTAAAAAAAAGGTTTTTGTAGACTTCTAAATGTCTTGTGACGAAGTCTCTAAGTTCAATTTCAAATTTCCAATGAGGCAATGACGCTTATCTAGAGTCCGTTTGGTGCGGCTCCGGCTCTGGCTCCGCCGGCAATTTTGCAGGAGCCGTACCAAACGGGGTGCTCCACGAACAGCTCAAGCGGGTGAGTTTCGTGAGAGGCGGTATCCTTTTGGCTCCACTTGCTATAGCTCCGGCTCCGCCCCTCCGAGGAACCCTCCCAAACCGGGGCCCTAGTGTTGACGGGATATGATATGCTGCCTCTTCCAGCTGAACAAATGGATCGCGGAGTGTGCAGCTTGAGTTGCTGCTACGCGTACCTCTTAGGAAGTGTCTGGTCGCAGAGGCCAGGCCCTAAAACGTCGTGCTCCACCGGCTGCGGTTCCGGACAAGTATTCCGATCAAACACCCGGGTTACCAGCTACGGCGTAGAGCAACCTGCCGCACCTTGGTCTTCCTGGAGGAGTATTGGTTGGGCGTTGGGAATCTTGGCGAGGGCTTCACTCCACGGCCGCGGCTGGCCATGTGACGCGAGCAACTGCCGCCGCCTTGGCTCTGCCGCTACCGAGAGATGCATGCCCATGCCAATGCCCCTGTCTGTCTCCTCTCCGCTGCTCCCGAGTGCAACGTACTACTCCGTTCACTTCAGTTTTTTTTTATATAAGAGTTTATTCAGTCCAGTTTGAAGGCCGCATCTGGTGAAGGCGTGAAGGCGGTGAAGCTCGCATCGCATGCACGAACCACATTAATCAGTGTCAAGATTCGCGCATCTCTAGGCAGGTGCATGAACCAACCAACCCCAGCGGGGAGCTGGGGGTTCCATGGGGGAAGGGAGGATGGGGAAATTTTACGCGGTTCGAGGTCTCGGATTCTCTGTTGTCTCCGAGCCGCTCTCTGGCCAGCGTCTGCTACGACGCTAATCTTTATTTGGCGCCGGGTTTGTCGTTGATCGATCAGAATAGTGCTCGGCAAACTAGTTAACGTTGGTTAAGAAGCGGGTTCATGCACATGCGCCCACAGATGCCCTACGTCCGCCGAGATGCGAGATTCCTTGTTACGGAGATAGTTTAGGGATGGACACCCAGGAACGGTGTGCCGTTCCTGCAGAAATTGTTGCCGCCTGCTTGCAGTCTTGCAGAGCTCCCAATTTGGGGAAAAAAAACTAACTTCAAACCAGAAGTCGCAGTTCCAATATGTTAAATGCGAATGGTGAATGAGACGATTTCTAGATAGAACTATATGTACATTGATTCAGGGTAACAACAAAGAGAGGCTATACATTATGCTACCGCCATCAGTTCCCTGGGGACGAACGGCAAACCCAGATTACTACCAAGAAACAAAACCCCCCAAGAATTTTATACACTTTCAGATGAGAAGCCCCGCCCGGTGCTGCAGCTAAACAACTAAAAGCAGCAAACGCTTCCATGAAATCTTCCTCTACAGGGCATGCACCTCTCGCAGCACGCGGTGCGCCACAACAGCATCCACCAGCTGCGAGACCAAAGTATGCTCAACGAGTGGTCGGTATCACCACAAGGAGTTCAAGTAATGATGTTGGTGCCTCTTGGTGAACTCGATCAGGCCACCGTACGTCTGGTCCGCGAGGCCAACGTAGAAGGCCTCGGTGTCCGGGCTGAACGACAAACCACCAATCTCGCCGAACAGATCAATCTCGTGAGATTTCCCGTAGTCCGCAAAGGAGTCGTATATGTGGACGAAATCCACAGGCTCGGCAGTTGCCAGGAACCTCCCGTCCGAAGAGAACTTGACACAGCGTATGGAGCCCATCCTGCCTCCAAGCACAGCTACCGACTGTGATAGGTTTCTTATGTCCCACAGCCTGCATGTAGTGTCTTGACTCCCCGTGGCCACAATGTTGCCGTCAGGATGCCAGGCTGACGCAAATGAATAATCCAAGTGGCCCCTAAGAGAACCAATTGCCTATAGGAATGTATCTTGAATGTTAGGATCACCAGATACTGATAACCTGCAAATTTAGTTGGCGACAGATACACATAGAACTTACCTTGCCACACTTAGGATCCACTACCAAGCCATCCTCATGATCTCCAAGGACAGCAAAGAGTTTACCATTTGGGCTCACAGAAACACTCTGTTGGAGAAGAAAAATTAGCAGACAGACAAGAGGATAAAACAAAAAGGGCATAAACAAGCAAGAGTCTACTTACATTCACGGACCAAGGGAAGACATAGTGCTTGAGGAGGTCAAAATACTCGGTGTCGAAAATCCTGATGGAGCAGTCATTGTTAGCAGCCACCAACCTTCTAGATCCGCTGAAATATCATTTTTGCAAACAAATTGTTAGCCCAAGTCTACAAGAACCAGATACCGACTCAGAATGCATCAAATCTTACCTGGGATCCTGATATATCTCTAAAGAGTTAGTGATGGCATTTTCATCATCTGTAACCCTCGTGCTGAAAACAACTCCATCATCATCCAGACGCTAATAAAAAAACCCAAAAGAATATGTCACATGCCATGCCATGAGTTACTAGCTATGAATCACCGATACTTCACTAACCCAGCCGTACCCGTATCCGATACTTGCGTATCCGATACTTCGATACTTCGATACTCTCTCTATACTACCACTATGTCGTTTTTTAAACTCACCTATCGCCGTATCGCCGTACCCGTATCGGTGATACATAGGTTACTAGACCAAAGACTGCAAAAGTAGGAGAATTTTTGTGCAATAGAAATACCTTGCATATAACCTCACCCTGGAAGCCACCAACTACCAATAAATTACTATCCACAGCCATCGTTGTGACCTGAACCATTGCAACTGACTGTGAACCATGCCCTCTCTGTGCCGAAAAAAAGGGTACCTTAGAACAAACCAAATAAGGATATGAACCTACTCAGAAATATTATAGTTCAGACCATGTTCAAAGTTAAACCTGTTTTGGAACAATGCAATCATCGGCATTGATCAGCTCAGTGCTTAACTGGTCCAGTGAGGACCAGTGTGTCACTGATTGGTCATGCATTGTATAAACATCATGCTTGGTTGTTGCCCATACCAGGTTCCTCAGCTGTAAAACAACACATCAATCAAATAATTATTAACAGGTAATATGTGGATTTGATCTTTGAACTTTCTGTGCAAATAAATTGAATAGCACACAGTTCTTCCCTCGGGCAATCAATAAACACCATGCGGAAGGAAAAAATCTCCTCACCAAAGGAAGAGTTTGGCAAAACTTAAATACCCTTTATGCGCAAGTGAAGTAAATGGATTGGCTAAGAATTAGTAAACACCATACAGACTGCAGAAGTCTTGTAACAATCAAACATATTATTCCCATAAGATGCTTTATCCTTGCATGCAACGAGGCAGTTTCTTGGTTATAGTATGATGGAAACAGTTTATTAAGTTCCTGGTATTTGATAAGATCTTGAACTCTTAATGTCTCACCCTGTTCCGCTAGGCGCTAGTCGGAATCTAGGCGCTGACCCTCAGCCTAGAGACTAGTCGGGAGTAATCGCGCCTAGGCGGTCCTAGGCGTTTTTCTAGGCGTTTCACAAATACACATGTATACACGTATTACATAAAAAAACGAAAACAAATAGAAGACTACGTATAGTCTGTATAGAGATGCATAGAAAGGCCCATCAAAAGCAGCCCAGCCCACCTTATCCATCTGCTGTCCTATGCATCTCCCTAGTGCTCTGCTTCCAGCCGCACGCCCGCTCCCGCACGAGAAACGCGTGCTCTGCTTCCAGCCGCGAGCCGCCCGCCTCCACCACCGCCGGCCTCCTCCCTGCCGCCTCCACCGGCTCCTCTTCCTCCTCCTCCGCCGCCGCTCTCTGCTGCGCCTCATCCCCGGGTCGCCGGATCTGCACGTGGGACCTCACCGGCAGGAGCAGCTGAGCAGGGCGACCGGCGCGACCTCACCGGCGGTAGCAGGACGAGCCTCAGGCGGGAGCAGGGAGGCCGGCGCGCCGTCGCAGGCGGAGCCGCCGAGGAGGACGTGCGGGAGTGGCCGTCTGCGAGCGGGTGCGGCCGTCTACGCCCGCCTAGGGGTCCGACTACCCCCCTAGGCCAGGCGACGGGCCTCGACTCACGATTAGTCGCGCGGAATCGCGCCTAGGCAAGCGCCTAGCGGAACAGGGATGTCTCATCGATAATGGAAGCTTCTAAGGTCTCAAACAGATTTCATAAAGTTAGTTTCAGGACAGATCTAAGAAAACATTATCTGGATGCTCCTAATTAACGCAAGAATTACCTGTAACAAATTTTGTGGACTAAATTATGGTTTAGCAAAAGGAAGAAACATTCTCCAACAGAACAAGTTCAACAAATTAATTCTCTTTTCATGTACTTTCACTAATTCGGTCATAACCCAAAATATTGGGTCTATGGAAAAATTATTGCAAGTAATATCATATTTGTTAATTGAGGCTGGCAGTTTTTAATCTAGTTTCATGAAAGCTATTTTACTTATTCATGAGATTGGAACTACACACCTCTTCATTTTCTATCTGTCATTCTGAAATCACAATCAAGAGCAAGAACCATAATAAAGTCCTGTACTCCTGTTTGAAACGACAGATAACCTGCTAGAGAGTTTGTTTTTCACTCTCTACAGATGCAAAGTGTGATATTGCACAAAAATTGTGGCCAATATAGTAATACTGCTATATGTACTGAAAAAATTTGTGCAACAGCTAATGATACAAGGCCTGCAAATTTGGTAGCATCAGATCTGCGAACAGCAATTTGGTACACAATTCTTTTTTTCCATCACATCCTACTCTAACTTGGTCAGCACATGAAGAAGAACCGCAACAACTTATTTACTTGCTTAGAGACCTAATCTTTCAATCTGTGTGATGTATAACCTTATGAATATTTGATTTCTATGTTGTGTTTGCTTTTGAGGAATGGATTAGGCCTATAATCAATTCATCACCTTCTCCGGTTTCCGGATCACCAAAAATAAAAATGATGAACTGAGGCCAAGCCAGAAACATAAGGCTCCTGAGGACACTTAAACACAGGATAACCTCCAGATGGACTAAGTTTGCGAGGACATTTTCTCAAACCAAAGAGATACATAAACAACATTCTTGATGATAACTTTGCTCAAAACGTTGTATTGTTATGCTGAACAGAGGAAAATCAGACCTGAAAATGTACAATAGATGGCCGAGCACGCCTTGTGTTGTAGTGGAAATCATAGTAAGGGCTATCCTTCTCCACTCGTTTGCACTCCTGGAAATCATAAACGAAAACAAATTGTGAGGATCTCGAAAAGTTACAATCAATAGTAAAGACTGGATAGAATTGCAAAATTGAATGCCAGTGAGATCATATGCATAAGTTTCAGCTTAAATTATTTAGGGTGAACAGATGAAACTAGAATATTAATTCAATCTCCATGTGACTACTAGCTCTTAATCAACCACAAGATCAAGGTAAACAGTATAGTAAGTTAATAACCAGGAGCCGGCGTATGTGTTTCCACCCAATAATCCAGGGTAAGCTGTCTCTTAATCTCTACCATCAAACCAATTTTTATTTACTATTCTGAACGGTATGCAAAAACCAGAATTCCAAATAACTCAAAATGCAAACTTCGACACCAAGCTTGGGCAGCATGTATGCTTGTGATGAGAAGGAGAGCAAAGAAACAAGAGAACAAGGACTTTCAAAAACAAAGTTACAATGGCTTGAGCAGCTCTCATGTAATCATGAGAAATTCCTATGCTAGATTCCTCTCCATAGCCCAAACAAATGACAGGCTGGTAGTGCTCCTAGTAGATTCACAATGTTCACAACAAGTAAATTGGGATTACTGTCCTTAACATATCAAATAGTATATTCAACTTAAACGTCTAACCCATTATCATGACATAAAATAGATGGTGAATGGTACTGCAGTGAAGATCCAATTCTTCTAGTTACTACTCCTTTCCTCACCTTGACATTGTGCACGATTACATGAATGTCAAAAAGGGAGTAGTACTCCCTTCTCCATTTTGGTGCATTCACAGACACCATACTAGTAAGTAAAAGTGGTTAAAAGCTACCAGAGGTTGGCAAGCCAATTGGATAATGCTTCGGAGTGAAGTGTAACTGATAGTCTTCAACATCGGATTTGCATTTTTGGGTTGTGACATATTCCCCACCAAACAGGTTCACACTATCTCAACCCATAGATGACATATGCCCCACCAAACCACCATCATATATGAAAAGTGTAATACCCATCCCCATCAACGAGCTGCATAAGCACATGCATCCAACCAAACCTACATACATAATCTAAAGTTGATCCATGCCTTCTGCTGCCAACCAAAAATAAAATCCTCAAACTGCAAGAGAACATTCAGGCATCGCGAATCACAACAAGCAAATGAATGTTAATGTTTTCATATGATTTAGGACATGAGATCAGCAGCTTATTTAGTGTCATGTTGTGGTGGTTAGCATGTTTTCATGAACTACTTGCTAACCTAAACAACGCACATTTCAAACAAATAACAAAGCACATTCTGCCTAACTACTGGGCAGATATTCTTATTCCAGAAACATCCACACCAACCAACCACAAAGTCATGGATATACCATCTGATATTATTTCATCTTCCTAATTTGGTGATCTTTCTATAGTCTTTTGTACTCAACCAAAAACGTCTATTCTATCACATGTAGCAAAGCGGCGCATGCAAGGGACCGCAATGTCATATTTATCTCTTACTCTCATTCCACTTAGGGAAATGAATGTTATTTTGACACTTCTCGATGTGCCTCAATGTGGAATGTCATGTTGAGAAGAGAATTAGTTAATGAATAATATACCACCAACAATTAAATGCAATTCAATATTTAGGTTAGATGTTGATACAAATTCGTGTGCATCATGTGTTTAATTCATAACTTCAGCTTGTGAATTACATGAAAGGACAACACAAGTGTTGTATAGGAGAACCTTGAAGCCCCCTACAACTTAAATGTTTGCAGTGTAAAACCAAATACAGAGTCGGAAGAGTCGCACACTATATAACCTTGTCTCATGCACACTATATTTGTACCACTGCGCCATGTTTGTGTTATGTATCAGCGAATTCAGCATTCTACCATTTGTATTGAAATCCACCATAGCCCCCTACAACTTAAAATGTTTGCAGTGTAAAACCAAACGCAGAGTTGAAAGAATCGCACACTATATAGCCTCGTCTCTAACATGATGCTCATACGTGCTATATTTGTACCACTGTGCCATGTTGTGTTATGCATCAGCATTCTACCATTTGTATTGAAATCCACCGTAATTTTAGTCAGGCATTGATCCCTCCCGAAGTACAAAACAGATAAGTGCTTAGTACCTGCAAAGCATCCTCCCGGGCGTAACTTAGGTTCTGGTAATTCCTGTAGTTCTTCATCTTCATCTCCCGGTACTGATCCCTCCCGAAGAGCATCTTCTCCCACGGGATCCCCTGCATGTCCTTCCCGGCAGCGACGTCCGCCACGGACACATCCGGCAGCATGTCCTCCTGCCAGAACAAAAAAAAAACGACAGAAAAAATAAAATCAGAATTCCCCCCAGCAAAAACAACGAAACCGCGATCCCCACAAAAATTCGGACCGCACGCGCAAGCAACCAATTCGAGAGCGTACGTGGTCGTAGTTGACGAGGCTGGCGAAGAGCTCGTTCTGGTTGGCGTCGCCGAAGGCGTTGTTCTCCCCCTGGTCCTCCATGAGCCCCTGGATGCTCTGGAGGATGAATTCGAGGTTGTCCTCCAGCTCGAACTCGTCCATCCCGCTCCGCCTCCTCGCCCCCGACCCACTCCGGCCCGAATCGCACCACCCTGCGAGAACGGGAACCACCCGCGCGGCTTGAGCGCGGATTTCGCCTCGTGCCCTAACCAGCAGCCGCCCCCGAAGGGGGAGAAGGGAAAAAAAAACGGAGAAAAGCGCACGGAATCGGGAGCGGGAGGGCGGAGACCGAGCGAATCCGGCTCGAATCTCTCGAGAACTCACCTCGATCGAGCGGGATCCAGGGGCGGGCGGGTGGAATGCCCCCGAGCAAATGAAGAATTATCTGTAGTTAGAAAAGAAAAGAAGGGGGAATTGGGGAATTGTGTTTTTGTTTTTGACTTTTTGTGGTGGGGGGCGGGGCGCGCCCCCTGGCGAGGGCGCAGCACGGGGGAATGGAGGCGGCGGCAGGTGAGGCGAGGCGAGGCGAGGCGACGCGGGGAGGCAGAGGCGGAGGTGGGCCAGGGCCACAGGCGGAGGCGAGCCGATCGACGCCTGGGCTGGAGCGCGTGACGGGCCTTGTACGCGGGCCCTCGGGCGGTTTTTTTACTTTTATATTTTTTATTTTCGTATTTTACAAAAATGTATTTTCGTTTTCGATATTTACAGGAATATACCGGCCGCCCCGCTGCCGGGCGGCTGGGACCTGGTCGCCCCGCTGCGGGGCGCCAGGGGCTTTTGTGCAAAAATTTTTATAAAAATATTTGCACGTAGATCCCTGGGGCCGGCCGCCCGGCTGCAGGCCCCTAGCCGTCGGGCGTGATGTGTAAAATTGGGCGGTGCTCGTGAGAGTATCGTGAAAGTGAAACTGTCGGCTGAATTGACATCTTCGGCATACTATAAATCGTCGTTAGGAAATATAAATAAAATAATAACTAAGGTTAGCGTGTACGGTCTTCTGGGAAACGTACTTTACATTTGCACATGACACAATTAAAAAAACAGTTGGAAACAGGCCGGAGCATGTCAGTGAGTGTCACGGGGAGTGCATGCAAGCGAAATAAGTTAGATCACGTCCAACATATTACTCATCTCTTTCAACAAAATACTTTCTACAATTTTCTAATATTTTCTAAATTTTTTTAATATTATCTTTCAATTTTTAAGACTTTCTAATACTTCTCTAACAATTTTCTATTACTTTCTAATACTTAATCTAACACTAAATGTACTGTATCAACGCTATTCATTACAAGTAACTGCACCTAAATGTACCACTAATCACTCCTAACAATAATTAAATTGATTGCTAATCTAATGTTTCAACAAAAATAATTACAACATAATCTATTTGTAAAGCGTAGAAGAATTTTGGTTACCTGCAGTTGCCGCCCTGCCGGATTTTGAAACAAGATTCTATGAAGAATTTTCGAGCCGGCGGCTGCAGGTAACCAAAATTCTTCTACGCTTTACAAATAGATTATGGCCCCGTTTAGTTCCCAAAAAGTTCCCAAACTTTTCCATCACATCGAATTTTTCAACACATGCATGAAGTATTAAATGCAGTTAAAAAAAATAACTACTTACACAGTCTGACTGATTACCACGAGATGAATCTAATGACGTTAATTAATTCATGATTGGACATTAATTACCAAATAAAGACGAAACGTGCTACAGTGACTTTTCACCCCCATTTTCGTGAACTAAACGCGGCCTATGTTGTAATTATTTTTGTTGAAATAGTAGATTAGCAATCAATTTAATTATTATTAGGAGTGATTAGTGGTACATTTAAGTGCAGTTACTTTTAATGATTAGCGTTGATACAGTACATTTAGTGTTAGATTAAGTATTAGAAAATACTAGAAAATTGTTAGAGAAGTATTAGAAAGTCTTAAAAATTGGAAGATAATATTAAAAAAAATTTAGAAAATTGTAGAAAGTATTTTGTTGAAAGAGATGAGTAATATGTTGGACGTGATCTAACTTATTTCGCTTGCATGCTCTCCCCGTGACACTCACTGACATGCTCCAGCCTGTTTTCCAACTGTTTTTTTAACTGTGTCATGTGCAAATGTAAAGTACGTTTCCCAGAAGACTGTACACGCTAACCTTATTTATTATTTTATTTATATTTCATAACGACGATTTATAGTATGCCGAAGATGTCAATTCAGCCGACAGTTTCACTTTCACGGTACTCTCACACGAGCACCGCCCAATTTTACACATCATGCCCGACGGCCAGGGGCCCTGCAGCCGGGCGGCCAGGCCGGCCGCCCCGCTGCAGGGCGGCTTGGGCGCCGGCCGCCACGCTGCCGGACGGCCGGCCCCAGGGACTTGCGCGTAAATATTTTTGTAAAAGTTTTTGCATAAAAGCCCCTGCCGCCCAGCAGCAGAGCGACCAGGTCCCGGCCGCCCGGCAGCGGGGCGGTCGGGGTATATTCCTGTAAATTTCGAATACGAAAATATATTTTTATAAAAAATGAAAATAAGAAATAAAAAAATAAAAAACCGCGGCCCTCGACGGGGGGTGGGAGTCGGGACGGGGTGGGGGGCGCGGGCCCCGTGCGACAGTGGCTGGTGGGGGTTGGTTGTGCGGGGGCGGTGGGGCGTGGCGGAGCCGTACGGGGTAAGGATTCGATCCGATCCGGTGCGCGGTGCGGCGGTTCAACGTCTCTGGGTCGGGCGGGGTCGGGACGAGACGGCTAGGGATGGCAACGGGTACAAATCCGTCAGGTATCACTAACCCGCACCCGCACCCGCCAGAATAAAATCGTACCCGTTAAAAAACACATACCCGTCGCGGGTATGATTTCATGCCCGTACCCGTACCCGTGCGGGTTTTTTTGTACCCGCGGGTTTTCCGTACCCGATAGAATAAGCAATAAAATTTAATAGAAAATATAAACAAATACACAATGCATTATAGCCAAATGAGTCTATAAATAGGTAATCATCGATGGAAATGGAAGTATATGAGCCTAAGTCTCTCTTAGCATGTGATTGGACCTTTTTTTTCTACAAGACCTTGTGACATTAGTATTTTAGGTTATATGTTGTCGGGTTTATTGTACACACGGGTTTGCGGGTTTGGGTATTTGAACAAATCCGCACAAGCAAACCCGACGGGTACGAACGGCGGGGCTACGGGGGAGGCGACCGTCCGACGGTCACGCCGCGGGGGGGGGGGCGGGGGGGGGGGGGGGGGGGCGACTGGCCCATCGCTGGTGACGTGGCGGCTAAGGATGCCCGGTTTGTTCCGCCTGGTTTTGGAAAGCGGGGCAGGTGAAGAAGCGTAGCAGGGCTCGTGGTGGTTCGATCGGGCTTGGAAGGCGGTACACGTTATCCGAGTTTACGTGTGCCCTCGGGCTCGGGCTCCTGCTGTAGGGCGGCCGGCGCCTCTGGTGCGGCAGCGAGGTGGGGCACCGCTGCCGGATCTGTAGCAGCCCCCCTCACGCGCGGCCGGAGTCTGGCGTGCGGGGCGGGGCGCCGCCCACTCGTTGGCCGCGAATCCGGATCTGTAGGTAGGTTTCCCGTCCCTCCCCTAGACTCCATGGCTACCGGAGATGAAAATCGACATAGGGAAAGCTCCGTGGAGGCGCGGGAGGGCCGGCCGTTGGCGCTGTCGCCGGATGAGAGCTCGGAAGAGGAGCTCGACATAGGGAAAGCTCCGTGGAGGCGCGGGAGGGCCGGCCGTTGGCGCTGTCGCCGGATGAGAGCTCGGAAGAGGAGCTTCTACAAGTGAGAGATCGAGGGGGGAAAATGAGATCGCCTCATCCATTTTGGATGAGATGAGAGATCAGTTGGAGGGTGTTTTTTTTATGTTTCAACCCTCAAATATGAGGTAGGGGTCAAAAAAAATCGGTTGGAGTTGCCCTAAAAGACCCGAATGAGCCTAATGTGCAAAAGATGTCTGTGGGCACCAAAAGGTACCTATTCCTATACCTACTGTATAACTGTCATTAGCAGTTGCTAATAATGCTATTAATCCTTATTAATTTATACTATAAAGAATCTTAACTTTTAAAGTCACCTTCCACCTGAAAATTTCCTACCCATCCTTACATTCCCCCTTGCTGTCTCCCCTTGTAAGAAATATGGACAAGGAAAACTAGAAGATCAAAGAAAAAAAGGAGTGTTTCTAAAATGTTTCCCGGACATTGACCTGATTTTTTTTCACCGTGGGGAACCCTACCCCCGCGTACCCGCTCGGGAATGTCGCGTGCCCCTGCGTGAAGCGCCCTCCGCGGCCAGCACCGACCCAGGATTTTGGGCGCTTCTTTTTCTTCTTCTCTGTAGCCGACTCCTGGATTTGGGCGAGGATTTCCTTTTTTTCTTCTCCGCGGTAGACTCCAGTGCTTAATTTCTTCGTTTTCCTTTTTCTTTCCTCCGCACGCCGCACACGGTTAAGGTTTTTTTTCCCGACCGATAGGTTGAAACCGCCGCGGTCCGGTAGCAGTAAACCGCTCCGGTTTGATCGGAAACCGGAAAAAACCGGCCAAATTCAAATTTCAAACAAAAAATGATAGTTCAATCGGTTTCCACCGGTTAGCCGCCCTGTTAGACCGGTAAACCGCTCCGGTTTGAGCGGTAACTGGGGCGTTGAACAAAAAAACCAACAGTTTAAAGTGGTTTTCCGTTGTGAAATAAATGAAAATTTTGGCATGAGCTATGCAAATATTAATGTAAAAACCACACCAAAACAACAATTTATAATCATACATACAAATACAATAGTAATAAGTGTGCATACAAATACCATAGTTATAATCATGCATACACTTATACACATCAATAAAAGTTCAACGTACGAATGGGAAAACCCCCATTTGGGACGTCATTTGGTATTCGACGGTGGACATCACATTCAAATCTCGCACTCTAAACAGCTCAGCCTTGTAGTCTTGCCAAGTTTGGCCCATCCACACCGATGCTGTCTCCCATTCCTGAACTAACATAGTGTAAAAATCGGAGTCTTCCCATTCGTACACCCATCCGCTGCCTGCCCGGCTAACCGTAGGCTCCGGGCGGCTGGCCGGCGGTGAGCGCCGGTCGCGGGCGTGGGGGCGGCGGAATGTGGCTGAGGTCACGGGAGTGGAAGGGGAGTGAGGGTTCCAGGGGGGAGGGGGTATATGGGTCGCCGACGCATCTGGTCAAAGTGGGCCTTAATGGGCCGGCGTATTTTTTTCTTTTTTTTGTTTAACTTCAAATGCCCGCAAAGTATATTAAATGAACGAATATTTGAAAAAATTTGATACCTCCACCCTTCTAGGGTTTGGAGGAATACATCTGATTATTCTCTCCTACAGTTTAAATGGATTCTGCAGGCGGAAGCACTGAAGGATGCATTATGTAAAAAAGATGTTATAAAAGATGTCCAGCATCTGCAGCCCCAAAATTGGAGAATTAGGTAAGAATGATGGAACTTCAACCGTCTTCCATCCACTGCTTCTCCTGCTCCCACTCCACACCACGCTCTTTTCGGTACCCCTCCTCGCTACGACCACCTTCGGGTCTTCGGGTGTGCGTGTTACTCTAACACCTTCGCCACCGCTTCTCACAAGCTGGTGCCCCGTTCGACTCGTTGTGTGTTCCTTGGGTACTCCCCTGACCACAAGGGGTACCGATGCTTTGACCTCACATCTCGTCGCGTCCTGATCTCCTGACACGTCGTCTTTGACAAGTCGGATTTCCCCTACTCCACCTCCTCCACACCTTCTCCTGACCCCGAGCTGGAGTCTCTATTTCCGACTGACTCGGTGGTTGAGCCACCTTTTCATGTCTGTCCTTTCCCTGCAGGTTATCCTGGCACACCGACGCCGCTTTCCGGTGATCCCTGCTGTGCCACGCGCGGCCCCGGTGCCTGCGGTCGCGCCACGCGCGGCGCCCGGACCTCCGGTCGTGCCGCGCGCGGACCCGGTGTCTCCTGCTGCGCCACGCGCGTTCCCGGTGCCTCTCCCTGCACCTGTGCGATACGCTCAGCTGGTGCAGGTGTACCAACGTCGCTCGGCGCCGACACCGGCGCCGCCGCGGTACGCTCAACCGGTGCAGGTGTATCGGCATCATTTGGCGCCGACACCGGCGCCGCCTCCTGCTCCGGAGGCTCCTGCGTCGCCTACACCGGAGCCGTCGCCGCCGCCGCCTACGCCGACTCGCTCTCGAGTCGAGCCAGAGGTGTACCACCCGCCAGTCATCCATCGGGATCCTCGCCATATCCATCCTATGGTGACTCGGCGGATGGCGTCTCAGGCCGCGACTCTCTCCGCTACCGAGGGGGAGCCGCGAGTCTCTCCGGTACCCTCCTCTGTCCGCGACGCCTTGGCGGATCCTCACCGGCATCGTGCGATGGAAGAGGAGTACGCGGCTCTTCTTGCCAACCAGACGTGGGACCTCGTGCCGCGTCTGTCTGGTTGCAATGTGGTCACAGGCAAGTGGATCTTGACGCATAAGCGTCGAGCTAACGGCACCCTGGAGCGCTACAAGGCTCGCTGGGTTCTCCGGGGTTTCACCCAGCGGCCTGGTGTGGACTATGATGAGACCTTCAGTCCAGTGGTGAAGCCCGCTACGGTGCGCATGGTCCATTCGCTTGCGCTCTCTCGCTCTTGGCCTGTGCACCAGCTGGATGTGAAGAATGCGTTTCTTTACGGCACTCTGTCAAAGACAGTCTACTGCTCTGAGCCAGCGGGATTTGTGGACTCCAGTCGTCTGGACATGGTCTGCCGGCTCAACAAATCTCTCTATGGTCTGAAGAAGTCTCCTCGGACTTGGTATTCTCGGTTTGCCACGTTCTTGCTGAAATTGGGGTTTACCGAGGCCAAGTCTGACACGTCTCTCTTCATCTACCGCCGTGGGGATGAGACTGTCTATCTGCTGCTCTATGTCGATGACATTGTGCTCACAGCCTCCAGTCAACAGTTGCTTCAGAGTGTCATCTCCTCTCCGCAATAGGAGTTTGCTATGAAGGATCTTGGTCAGCTCCACCACTTCTTGGGCGTCACTGTTGAGCCTCGCCCGTCTGGTCTTCTCCTTCACCAGTGGCAATACGCACTTGATATTCTGGAACGGGCTGGGATGACTGATTGCAAGCCCTGCTCCACTCCTGTCGACACTCAGGCGAAGCTGTCTGCTGATTTGGGTGATCTGGTGGCTGATCCTACTGCCTACAGGAGTCTGGCCGGCGCTTTGCAGTACCTCACCTTCACCAGGCCGGACCTCACCTACGCTGTTCAACAGGTCTGTCTCCATATGCATGATCCCGGGGAGTCACACCTTGCTGCGCTAAAGCGTCTCCTCCGCTATGTCCGTGGGACTGTGGACCTCGGCTTGGTTCTTCACCGCTCATCCTCTGCTGAGCTGGTTGTCTACACCGACACTGACTGGGCTGGCTGTCCGGACACTCGCAGCTCCACTTCCGGCTACGCCGTCTTCCTGGGCGGCAACCTGGTCTCCTGGTCTATTGCGACAATGTCAGCGCTGTGTACCTCTCCACCAACCCCGTTCAGCATCAGCGGACGAAGCATGTGGAGATCGACCTACACTTCATGCGCGACAGGGTCACCATCGGCGATGTTCGGGTACTCCATGCCCCGACTACCTCCCAGTTTGCCGACATTTTCACCAAGGGACTACCCTCCTCGACCTTCTCAGAGTTTCGCTCCAGCCTCAACGTAGCAGGTGGCTAATTGTGGCTGCGGGGGGGGGGGGGGGTATTTGCCATTTGTACTCTCTTCTTGTCCAGTCTTGAACACCGCTGCGCCGGTTGTTCAGACTGTGGGGGTGTTGGCTTTCTTGTTGTCCAGTCTTGAACACCGCTGCGTCGCTAGTTCAGACTGCGGGGGGGGGGGGGGGGGGGTGTTGGTGTATATGGAAGCCCATGTATAGAGGCCCATCTAGAGGCCCATGTATAGGATCTATATATTCCACCCTTCTAGGGTTTGGAGGAATACATCTGATTATTCTCTCCTACAGTTTAAATGGATTCTGCAGGCGGATGCACTGAAGGATGCATTATGTAAAAAAGATGTTATAAAAGATGTCCAGCATCTGCAGCCCCAAAATTGGAGAATTAGGTAAGAATGATGGAACTTCATAGTACTACTTTTCTATTCTAAAAGGCTGATGCTCAAAACAAAATTTAAGTCAAATATTTGATACGTTCTTTATTAAAAAAATTCTGGTATTGCATTGTGATTTAATTTCGGAGGTCCATGGCCCAATTGCGCTTGTGTGATTGTAAGATTACTACCTAACATGTATATTTTTTATCATTATACTCCCTTTGGCTGTTTCAGATAAAGATTATCCATGTTTCTCCTTTTTATTTCCAATTTTGTCACAATCTGATTGCAGGGTAGAATTGATGAAAAATTTTGCATGAAGCTGGAAAATTTTGTCACAATCTACCTCTTTTCTGATGTTTATTTGACTGTTTGATTAGTTTATTAATTGTTTGGTTCACCTTGCATTGAATAACATAAGTACAAGATAACTTTAGCTACTTCATTTGCAGAGGTTCCTAGAGGGGAAGTGTTGGGTGACTGGCTGACTAACGGTGGAGACGACAAGAAAGGTCTATGCCAATGGGGAGCTGAATAAGCATGGGACTCTCCTCGACACCACTCTGCAAGAGATCCATGCCATGCTGTGTTGTGCTCGAGGACAATATTGATGGTGCCCTGAGCCTGCTATTCGTTTGGGTGATCTAATCTGATTCTATTCTGGTTGGCTTTCTCAAGTTGGTGTTTGCATATTGGGTTAACTGCAGATGAAGCTCGGTAAGGAGCGGAATGCTGGTGCTGCCATCTAATAGGCTGTCAGGAGACCCGCACAAGGTGCCCTCTTTAATAGTTCTGTTCTTCTGTCGGTGTCCCGACCTGGGGGCCTGGATCCCAACTGGTAAATGCTGCGTGTTTCCTCGTCCCAGATGATGATGCAAGAGGCAATCACAGTAACGCACGGTTTATCCTGGTTCCGGCCGCGGGGCCGTACGCCCAGCAAAGGGGGTGTGCGAGAGCAGAATTATCTTGCACCCGGAGTGCTTGTAGTAGGGGATACAAGCAAGGCGAGAGAGGGAGGGATGCTCCCAAGTCTCTGTTAGGAGTGGAGTCGGTTGAGATGAGTGCTCAGTAGTCCCTGAACATCCTCTTGGAAAAGAGAGAACCAGAGAAGGTTTAGCCAGAGTCCAGTGTTTTCGACCCGGCTAAGGGGAGCCCGCCTCCTCCTTTTATAGTCACAAGGAGGGGCGGCGTGCATGAGTGGGGCATGAAAGTCGTTGTTTTCCCCTGAATTGCGGGGTACAGTGGTCGAACACTGTAGGAATACACTGTGGGAAGGCGGCGCGCGTCGCAGTCGTCCTGGATGTTGTCCTTGGCCCTGCGAAGATCGCGCCGGTCGTCCTGCAGTGTCCCTTCAGGCAGCATGGTGGTGGTGTGCAGTGGGCCCTGCGAACTAGGGTCCTGGACACTCCAGCGGTAGTGGTGGCGCGACGGCCCCGGACCCCCTGGTCGGAGTGCGGGCGTGCACACTAGAAGGTCCGGGGGACACGTGGAAGTCCTGGACCCCTGAAGGGGAAGGTCCAGGACTCCGTCCATCTTGTACTGGGCGCCCCTCCCGGAAGGACACGTGACGTTACCGGACCCCTTCCCCAGCGGGAGGTGAGTCCGGATGGTCGGAGTCGGCAGAACAGTAACGGGAGCAGTGCCGAGCCTGTCTTGTCCCGCGTTGCAGGTCCCAAGGCGCTGCTACAGCATCCGGGATGGTGGAATGGTGACCGGAGTCAGCGGATGGGACCCCGGTCATATCTACTAGGGGAGTGGCAGCTTGACGCCGCCCGTCCTTTGAGCCGTGGCGGAGTGGCTGGCTTTTAATGCCTTCGTACAGTGCGCGGTTGGGCGGCGGGATTGTTTGTCCCTTATGCCGAGGGGTGGCCTCGAGCGAGGCGGAGATGAGCCACCCGCTCGAGGGTAGATCCGCTAGCCTCGAGCGAGGCGGAGATGAGCCACCCGTTCGAGGGAAGATATGCTACCCTCGAGCGAGACGGAGATGAGCCACCCGCTCGAGGGAAGATCCGCTACCCTCGAGCGAGGCGGAGATTGCCCAGCGGACCAAGAGGGACCCTCGAGCGAGGCGGAGATCGTTCCGCGGGTCCGAGGGGAATATGAATGGGCCGTACGATGGGCTTCCTTGAGTCCTTTCCTTTTTCCCAAGTAGGAAGCAGGCCGTGGGCCTTTGTGGGCCCAGTTGTTTTAACAGGTGTTTGCGTTTTTAGGGAGATCTTAGTACCCCGGTTAGGGTGTCCCTAATCGTGGTACCCGACAGTAGCCCCCGAGGCTTTGGTCGAGTCAGGGGATTCGGCCAAAGGGTGATTCGGCGATTTCCCCTTTGACGTGATCGGTCAATGCCGCGCACCCGTCAGACGCGCCTGAGCGCCGGCCCGGCGGATGTGACAACTCATCGATCGGGGTAGTACGCTCGTGGGAGGAGTGCTTCGAGGTGCGTGCCTCTTTGTTTGTTTGTTTGAAGGACAAGACGTGTCCGCGTGATGAGGGGGGCCAGGGTGACGACGGCGCCTGCTGCTCGGCAGCTGGCGCTCCCGTCGTGCTATCCCGCTCGCATGGTCTGGGCCCTGCCTTCCCTGGTTGCTTTGCGGCGCGCCGTTCGAGGGCGGTCAGCCTGAGCCGACACTGCACCGCTTAGTGTCCAGGGGCTCAGCTCCGCTTTGTTTCGTCCGGTCGTGTCTCGGCGCAGTGACCGAGGACATCCTTTGCTCGTGGAGGGCCGCGTCGTCACGGGTGACACAAGCCTCCGCTCTTCGCCAAGCTTGAAGCTTTGTGCTCGGCACATCTATAAATAGGGGTCGTGGGGTTCCCTTTCCTCTCCAACCTCCCAACTCTTTCTTCCAGCATTGCCTAAATCTTGTAATGTTTCCTTTGCCCTTTTGTGACCGGCCCCCAGATGGGGAGGCCTGGCTTTTTTAGGCTTTTGGCGCTAGAAGAATGCTTGCGACCGGTAGGGGAAGACCGGAGTGGGCGTGCGCTCCATCCCTTAGGTTCAGTGGGATCAGCAGGAGAGCATTGGGCCCGTGGGGTCCTGCTTCTGTGATGTCCCCTAGCCTGAAGGGGGATGGAGACGCCTGACCATGGTGTTAGTGCCAGGTTGGGCGGCTATTCTTTGCATCGTCCCCCCAAGCGACGAGGTTGCCCTCGGGGAGACGGTGCGGAGGGCGTTGTCCGCCAGCTCGACCCCCCGCATGGTTTTCGGTGGAGGAGACGCCAGAAGAAGGCTTGCGAGGAAAGCATCCCGCTGGACCCGTGTGGTCTGGGGGCTGCTCCTCGCATCCCTAGCAGCCTCTGTAAGGATCGATGGACCAAGAGGGGGGGTGAATTGGGCCTTTTTCAAAATTCTAAAGCAATAAAACAACCTTAACCTATGCAAGGCTAGTAAGGCTCAATTCACCAACCGGCTAAACAAAGCAAACTACACAAGCTAACAAAGATATGAAACTAAGCAAGGTAGAGCTAAGCTATGATCTCTAGGGTCAAGCACATGAAAGAAAGCATGAAAGTAAGTGCTTGAAATGAAAGAGAGTGCAAGAGACAACCGGATTTTTCCCGTGGTGTCGATGTGTTGGCACACACCCCTAATCCACGTTGTGACACTCACTAAGAGTCTTGTCACCTCCCATGTCACCGAGACTTGGGTGCTCACTAAGAGTCTCCGTTCACCATCCCGGCGTGGTGGAGCTCAAGCCACGTACAATCTTCTTCTCCGGGCTCCCACAATCCTTGGCAAGCTCCGCGAGAAACACTTCGATCACCAAGATCGTCTAGGTGCTGCCAAACACCAAGAGTAACAAGTTCCTAAGCCTTCACTTGACCTACACTCAGTTGGCCCTAGCTCAAGCACACTTGCTACACTTGCAATGGATGAGTTCTTCAAGGTTGAAGCACAAACTAAGCACTAGATCTTCTCTCTTTTGCTCAAAGCTCTTTTTCTTCTTCTCAAGGGTGGCCTCAGGTTTTCAAGGTGTCAAAGGCAACTGAAATGAACCAGGAGGTACCCTTATATAGAGTGGAGGAGGTCACATAGCCGTTGGAGGTTTTCTGCAGAAAAACCGTGACCACCGGAAGAACCGACGATATAGAAAATATGGGCATCGGTTCAACCGGTCTCTCTGTGTCAAAGAAGTAGCCGTTGGAGTTCTGACACAGTATCCACGCTTGCGTTATTGCACCGGTGCATGCTCCGTAGGGGCATCGGTTCAACCGGTGCTGAAGAGGTTCACTGATCAACTCAAACAAGCGTTCTGGAACAAAGTACATCCAATGCACCGGTGCTTTGATTCTGAACCGTCGGTTCAACCGGTGCTGAAGAGAAATTGGAGTCAACCAAACATGCTCTCTGGAACAAAAGACTTTCATTGCACCGGTGCTTTAATTCTGAACCGTCGGTTCAACCGGTGCTGAAGAGATGTTTAAATCCATCAAAACATGCTCTCTGGAACAAAGGACTTTCATTGCACCGGTGCTTATCTTCTTGACCATCGGTTCAACCGGTGCTTTACTTGATGTCTGCCTTCATCCAGAGAAGATAGACCGACAGGGCATCGGTCCTTCCGCCATGCATCGGATGCTCCGATGCTAGAGCACCGGTTCAACTGGTGCTACTGATTTTCTTTGTTTTCAGCTGTTTTGACTTGGATTCGAATGTGACTTTGATTGTTTCTTCTTCCAAGAGTTGTGTTGACTTTTATTGACCAACTTTTGCTGTTTTTGAGTGAGTGTGTAATATTTCTAGGGCCAACTCAAGTTTGATCAAGCTACTAACTCATGAACCCCTCTTAATAGTGCGATCACTACAAAACTATAAAACCTATACTAACCTAAGTGTCCTTCTCAACCTTGTGACACTTAGGACTAGAAAGATCCTTAGCCTTGACAAATATAAGTTAAAAGCCGAGATCGCCTTTTTGAATGACCGAAATTGAGGGGCCTCTTTTGTCATATGACCAAATGAGCGATAATGATTTATTAAGCTGCACAAACTCATTAGTCACAATAATGGTTGTCATTAATCACCGAAACATACCTTGAGGGCCTAGATGCTTACAATCTCCCCCTTTTTGGTGATTGATGACAACACAAACATAAATAACGAGAGAGAGAGAAAGATAAAGCAAGATAAACACAAGCGAACTCGAAAAGAAGGACCAAAAAGCTCAACAGCTCAAACGAAATTCATAGATATGTCTCAAAGCACGGCATACTCAAGCGACAAATGTACATATCCATGAATTAACACCAAATGATACAAAGAATCAAAGTCCTGATAACTACGAGCTCTCTCTAGCTCTACCCTCCCCCTAACTCTGTACCCTCCCCCTAAAACTTCTCCCCCTTTGGCAACAAAGCACCAAAAAGGAAGGCGATCTAATCCTGAGCTGGAGAAGGCGGGGTCTTCCGGCTGGGTCCGGTGGAGAACTGAGCGGCGGAGTCGTCGGCGTCGTCGTCTGTCCAGTCGTCGTCGACCGAAGAAGACTTCTGCTCGACCGGAGTCGTCGGAGCGGCAGAAGTAGCTGGAGTAGCGGTAGGAGCTGGCGCGGCGACGATCGTGGAGTCCGTCGGAGGAGCAGACGTGACGGGAGTCAGGTCTGGCTGAGTGGGGCGCACGACGGACGGACGGAGCACCTCGGGCTGAGAAGGAGAGTCGAACGTGAGTGACTGAGCCGAGGGGTGCTGGAGCTGGTGTAGGATCTGCTGCTGTCTATGAAACTCTGCACGCTGCTCGGCTGTCCAGACACTAGGCTGTGGAGCAGGTGCCGGGGCAGCAGCAGGAACAGGACTGGCAAACAGCCCGGTCGGTAGAAGTGGTGACACCGGGAAAGATGACAAGGGTGTCTGCATGAAACCGCCAGCAGGTGGAGGAGGAGCAGTGGGGTCGAACTGGAGCTGCTGGGGTGAAGGGAGCTGAGGCTTTGTCAGTCCAGTGTGTCGGTACAGCTGACCGAAGCATCCCGAGAAGAAGGTAAACATCTGCTGCTGGATCTGGGACTGCTGCTGAAGCTGTAACCTCATGGCCTCCTGCTGCTGTCGAATCCCCTCAAGCACCAGAGTCTGGGCCTCCTGCTGGCGAGCCTGCTCGGCCTGCATGCTCAGCTGAGCTGCTGCAAATCTGTCCTGCTGATCTGAGAGCCGAGTAAGAATAGCAGCGAGTGCATCTGGCTGAGTGACCTGAGCGGTGGAGACTGGAGGAGCGGGGGCTCGTGCTGCACCAGAATATCCTGCCTCATCATCATGAGCTCCTCGAGGGATGGTAACAGTGGGAATGAAGTCCTCGTCATCCTCCGAGTCCTCCGAGTCAGTGATCAGGTAGTGTGGGAGCTGGGCCTCTGCAGCTGCTAGTGAAGCGTCCTCGGCTGCTGTCGGATCATCTGCAACTCTGCCCTCAGCCAAGAAACGCTCATCCAGAACCCGCTGTGCTCGGCGCTGGCCTCTCGAGCCACGACGACCGTCTCGAGGAGTAGCTGGTGAGTAAAAACTGAACTGTGTCCTCGAGTGCTCCAGCTCATCCATATGCTCATTCTGACTTAGCTGAGCCAGAATCCAACAGATCCAATGAGCAAACGGATGCCGACGGTGAACTGTCATGCCATCCAGAATCACATCCTCTAGCTCGCAGATAAAGAAGTCGACTAGGTCAAAGTCACGACCTGTCATGATATAAAGTAGAAGCCACTGCTGCAGAGCTGTGATCCCCTCGTTGTATCCAATCCGAAACAACAAGCTCTTCCTCAAGGCTAGATGGATAGTATGTGCCATGGGAGTCAGCCTGTCTGGAGTCCTCGGTGTGCCAGGCAGGAAGGGCTGCTGAAACAGAACACTGATCTCCTCATCGGATGGAACGTGAGACTCGTGAGGACGTCGAGGAGGTACCGTGCTGCCATAAGCCTGATAGTGTATGAAGTGTGGCTCCTCGGCAATCTGAACTCCAAGATAGGTAGCCAGTCGTGCTCGGGTCAAGCGATAGTGCCTTTCCTGGAACATGAAGTCTATAAACTGCCGGTCCTCCTCAATAAACAGAGTGGCGTAGAAGACTCGAACCCACTCTCGAATATACCTGGACCTCTCACTGAGTAGAGCAGGCAATCCAACATATCTCTCAAAGAGAGGAAGCACTGGAGTCCCACCTGCTGCTACACGCATAGCTACCCAGTGGAGCATCTTGTGCTCA
Organism: Panicum virgatum; assembly: GCF_016808335.1. Classification (NCBI taxonomy): domain Eukaryota; kingdom Viridiplantae; phylum Streptophyta; class Magnoliopsida; order Poales; family Poaceae; genus Panicum; species Panicum virgatum. The sequence goes on along the minus strand of NC_053141.1, from coordinate 34,193,715 downwards.
CTAATCTTGATGTCCAACTGGCAGTAGGTGTGGTAAAAGACTCCTGAAGCAGAGTGTAAAAACGACGATCAACTCCGACATCCCTCTGCTCGGGAAACCACTGCTCTGGGGTCACATAACGCAATCTCTTCACCCTAGGTCCTGGAATACCCCTGAGATCGAACAACTCAACCTCGGGCAGCTCCTCACCACTGTCCTGACCACCTGTCTGAGTCTGACTGTCGGTGTGCTGCTGCGGTGCATGACCTGCTCCCCTCTGAGTGCCACCACCTCGAGTCCGTGGACGTGAGCGGGACTCAGGTGTGGCCTGAGCTGTCTGAGTACGTCCTGAGCGACGTAACTGCTGCTGTGGCTCCCCCTGAGCCTGAGGCTCTCTGATCCTGAGTGAGCCCTGCCTGTCAGCTGCATCTGCCACTGCCTCGGCCTGCTCTCGCTCGCGGTCCTCACGGGTACGGTTCTTCTTTTTCTGCACAACCATCTTGCTCTTGCCCTTCTTGTCACCAGCCATCTGACATAGAGTCAAAACAAAGATTTGATTTGAGCCTATGACGTGAAATCTAGTGGATAGCAGCCTTGATATCGATGACATGCTAAAAGATTTAACTATGTGAGCATGTGCAAAGATAGGTGACAGGATTCTTATGTGTGTGATCAAGGGAATGATATATGTAAACACATGTGCAAAGGATGATATACAAAGGAATTTCACTTTGCTACAAGATGTAAAGGTCATACCCTTGCAAATCAGGGAAGAAAACGAAGAAAGAACCTAAGAGGAAATTCCTCGAGCACCTTGAGAGCGCCTAAGCAAAGGGTGGATGGATCAAATCAATCTTGAATGCTTGAGCGTGGGAGGCTTAATCGGAGCAGGGGAGGCTGCACGTGTGTTGGAGTGTGCGTGCTGGCGCTGCAGGCGGCGGCGCAGAACTTGGATGGCGGCGGCCTGGTGGTTAGCGGCGCACAGGTGGTGCAGGCACGGCGCGGGCGCACGAGTGACTGTGGAGCAGCAGCGCGGAAGAGGTGGGGTCGCGCGCGGGCGGCGGCGCAGTGGAGAGCTTCGGGCGCGGCGGCAGCGTGGAGTGGCGAGCAGGCGGCGCATGAGCGGCGGCGGCACGGTGTACGGGCGTGGGTGCAGGCGGCGGTTTTGCGAGGAGGAAGAGAAACAGGACTGAGACTGACGCGTGGGCCCGCGGAAAGATTAAGTGAAAACATAACGAGCGGGCCCGCCAACCCTAAGCACCGGAAGGTCCGATGGTGCAGAGAAAGGACCGTCGGTGTAATCACCGGTGTAAGATTGACCAGATCTGAACGAAATTGAAACGTGGTCAGAAGGGCACCGGAAGATCCGCCACTGAGGCACCGGAACATCCGATGGGCGTCGGTGTATCTGCAGGAGTAAGGTCCAGAGGCTATGCAAGGCCCATTTACTCCACGCAGTAGCACCGGTTGAACCGATGCTGAAGCGTCGGTTCATCCGCCATACATCGGAAGCACCGGTGAGCCATCGGAGTAACGGCCGGAGGTTGTTCCAGAGGCGTTGCAGAAACCTAGCCACGAAGACTTAAGCACCAGTTGAACCGATGATAAAGAAAAACACGGCGTCGGTTTAACCGGTGGTTAAAGAAATTTTCTGCTGAACTACAAACTCTACTTCTGATCCAAAAACTCAAAGCCAAAGCCATAAACACTCAGTTTTGGATCATTTTCGAGAGACAACCTAACCCCTCAAACACTCAAACTAAATGCTCGCAAGCTTTTATATTAACTTAGGCAAAATAAGAACCAAGCGAGGTTTAAACACAAAAACCAAATGTATGAGCCACTTTGCCTATGAACTTAGAGATTTAAACTTTAAGTTCGATAGGACGTGACTCAATAGGCATGAAAGCACAACATTGATCTTATCACTCTTGTGGAGATGATATATCATATTTAGCATGAATATCTTTCTCGAAGTGTGATTTGCTCCCTTGTGATGCTACTAACGTGATGCAATGCCAATGCAAAGCGTGAAATTAAACATGGATGCATTCTATATGACAAGCACATGCATTGCAAAATTTAAATCTAACTTGTCAAGTTTGAACCCTCGTCAAGCTTCTTCATGATGAACCATTCTTCATGCCATGAGCAAAACCAAGACCACCGGCTCATGCAAGACCCATGTTCATCACTATCTTGACAAGGTTAGACAAGCCCCTAGCACATGTACATATGAAATGCATCTATATGACAAGGCAATTATATGACGTTAGAAGCATCTAGAACGTTAAGCTCACTCCTTAGCCTAACAAAAGTACTCTCGTCTAAAGGTTTTGTGAATATATCCGCCAATTGCTCCTCGGATCTCACACCTTGTAGAGATATATCTCCTTTGGCTTCGTGATCACGCAAGAAGTGATGGCGAATATCAATGTGCTTTGTGCGAGAGTGTTGAACCGGATTTTTGGCAATTTTTACGGCACTTTCATTATCACAAAGGAGCGGGATCCTATCTAGTTTCACACCAAAGTCCAAAAGGGTTTGCTTCATATATAGGATTTGGGCACAACATGCACCGGCCGCTATATATTCCGCTTCCGCGGTGGACAAAGCCACGGAATTTTGCTTCTTACTCGACCAAGAAACTAGAGAACGCCCAAGCAAGTGGCAACCCCCGGAGGTACTCTTGCGATCCACACGGCTTCCGGCAAAATCCGAATCCGAGTATCCCAAGAGATCTAAACTAGCGCCTTTGGGGTACCACAAGCCTATGCTAGGGGTGTGCTTGAGATACCGAAGGATCCTATTCACAGCCGAAAGGTGTGACTCCTTTGGGTTAGCTTGAAAGCGGGCACACAAGCACACACTAAACATTATATCGGGCCTAGATGCGGTAAGGTAAAGCAAAGACCCTATCATTGAACGATAGAGGGATTGATCAACCGGTTTACCGTCCACATCCAAGTCGAGATGCCCATTGGTTGCCATGGGTGTCTTGATTGGCTTGCACTCATCCATCTTGAACTTCTTCAAGATATCTTTAGTATATTTTTCTTGATGGATGAATGTCCCTTCCTTCATTTGTTTGACTTGGAAACCAAGGAAGAAGGTCAATTCGCCAATCATGGACATCTCGAATTCCCTAGACATCATGGTAGCAAACTCATGGCTTAGTAAATCATTAGTTGAGCCAAAGATAATATCGTCAACATAAATTTGACAAATGAAAAGATCCCCGTTGACGTCTTTTGTGAACAACGTGGTGTCCACCCTCCCGATCTTGAAGCCTTGCATGATTAGGAAGTCACGAAGCCTCTCATACCAAGCCCTTGGAGCTTGTTTTAGCCCATAGAGTGCCTTGTGCAACCTATAAACATGGTTAGGATTCCTCGGATCTTCAAACCCGGGAGGTTGCTCAACATAAACAAGTTCGTTAATAACGCCATTTAAGAATGCACTTTTCACATCCATTTGATACAACTTAATGTTATGATGTGAAGAGTAAGCAAGAAGGATACGGATAGCTTCAAGTCTTGCGACCGGAGCAAAGGTTTCACCAAAATCCAAACCTTCGACTTGAGAAAACCCTTTTGCCACAAGTCTTGCTTTGTTGCGTATCACCACCCCATGTTCATATTGCTTGTTTCGAAAGACCCACTTGGTGCCGATGATGTTCTTGTCTTTTGGAGGGGCTTCGAGAACCCAAACTTCAATGCGGGTGAAGTTGTTCAATTCTTCTTGCATGGCCATTACCCAATCCGAGTCCTCAAGCGCTTCCTCTATGCTAGTGGGTTCAATACAAGAAACAAACGAGTGATGTTCACAAAATGAAGCATGCTTAGAGCGAGTTCTTACTCCCTTGGAAGGACTACCAATGATTTGACCAATTGGATGATCCTTGGAGATGCGACCATACTTCACTAGCGGTATTTGCGTGGATGGTTGTTGGGGTGGATCTTGTGTGACTTGTACTTGTTGTGGAACACTTTGCTCTTCTTGTTCTTGGACTTGGGGTGTTGGTGTTGGCACATCTTCTTGAGGTAGTGGATCATCTTTTTCTTGATCTTTATCCACTTGGGGTGCCTTGGAGGTGCTTGGTGTAGATGAGGAAGGTCCTCCCCCTTGATCATTGCCTTTATGCACCTCTTCCGGCTTGATATCCCCCAATGGACATATTCTTCAAAGCTTCATCAATCTCTTCATCACCTACATTTTCATAGCCAACAACCTCCTCTTGGGAGCCATTAGATTCATCAAACTCCACATCACATGTTTCTTCAACTAACCCGGAGGTTTGATTGAATACTCTATATGCTTTGGAGTTTGATGCATAACCAAGAAAGAAACCTTCATCACATCTACTTTCAAACTTACCGAGCCTTTTCTTCTTATAGATGAAGCATTTACAACCAAAAACTCGAAAGTAGGATATATTTGGTTTCTTCCCGGTGATGAGCTCATATGGAGTTTTCTTGAGGAGTCGGTGGGGATACACTCGGTTGGATGCATGACACGCCGTGTTGATTGCTTCCGCCCAAAACTTCTCGGACGTGCCATAATCATCCAACATTGCTCTTGCTAGGGTGATGAGTGTCTTGTTCTTTCTTTCCACCACTCCATTTTGTTGAGGCGTGTAGGTGGCGGAAAACTCATGCTTGATGCCCTCTTCATCGCACCATTCTTCAATCTTCATGTTCTTGAACTCGGTGCCGTTGTCACTCCGGATCTTCACAATTGGGGAGTTGTACTCCCTTTGAGCTCTTCTTGCAAATGTCTTGAAGAGTTCCGGAGTTTCACCCTTATCGCCTAGAAACATAACCCAAGTGTAACGTGAAAAATCATCAACGATTACTAGGCAATAGAGGTTACCACCAATGCTCTTGTATGTAGTTGGACCAAAGAGATCCATGTGAAGTAGCTCGAGCGGCTTGGAGGTAGACAACATCGTCTTGATGGGATGATGTGTTGCAACTTGCTTCCCGGCTTGACATGCTTTACATAGCTTGTTCTTGTCAAACGTGACATCCTTCAAGCCGGTGATCATCCCTCTCTTGTGGGCTTTCTTGAGGTTGCTCATGCCAATATGAGCAATTCTTCTATGCCAAAGCCACCCAAGAGAAGACTTGGTGAAGAGGCATGTCATGGTGCTTGTTTGCTTTGAAGAAAAGTCCACTAAATAGATGTTGCCATGCCTAAACCCCGTGAATACCATTGACTTGTCTTCTTCAAGAGTTACTACAACACCATTCTTGTCAAAGGTACACGTTAGTCCAAGATCACACAATTGAGCAATAGAAATAAGATTAAAACTAAGTGCTTCTACAAACAAGACATTAGAAATGGATAAATCTTTAGAGATAGCTATTCTACCCAAACCTAAAACTTTTCCCCTTGAGTTATCACCATAGGTGACATGTTCATGATCGACGGGGTCTTCAAGAGAGGTGAACATGCTATCATTGCCGGTCATGTGTTGAGAGCAACCGCTATCAAGTACCCAATGTTTTCCACCGGCTTTGTAGTTCACCTACACACATGAGAATTCACTTTTGAGTTTTGGGAACCCAAACAAGCTTTGGGCCTTGCACATGTGTGACAAGAGCTTTTGGGACCCAAAGTTGCTTGGGGAGCTTTTTCTTTGACTCCTTAGTGAGTTTGCCAATAAACTTGGCCTTCACCTTGCCCTTCACTTTACTCAAGAGAAAATGGTTATTTTGAAACATTGAAGAGTAATTCTTGGGTAAATTAGGAAGAGGACGTGATGGTAAAGTGCACTTCCTAGTGTGGTGCCCGGTGACTTGGCAATGTTGGCAATATGATCCAACTTCCTTGATGAAGCTAATCTTGATCTCCGGAGAAGGAGTAGTGCCTTGATTTGGCTCCGGAAATGAACCAAGACCTCTCTTGCCATAGTCACGTGCATTGTTGAAGAGAATTTCCTTGTGGATGTATTCTCCTCTTGAGAGCTTCTCCACACTACTCTTGAGGCTTGCCACTTGATCCATCAATTCCTTTTCCCTAGAAGGTACAAGCTTGGGCAAAGCATTAGTGGCATTTGCATTAATGAGTAGGTCATCACATGAAGTAGAAGCATTGACCTTCTCAATAGTTTCATGAGCAAAGTTCTCAAGACTTGGGTCAATTGCTTCATAGGCAAATTCAAGTTCTTGATATTTGTGAGCCAACTCCCTATGCTCTTGTTTAAGCTTTTTGTGGCTCTCTTCAACTTGCTTAGCAAGTACAAGTGACTCATTGTGCTTTTTGAGCAAGTCATTGTACTTGCCAAGCAAGTCGGAGTGGGCAAGCTCTAACTTGGCATGAGTGCTCTCAAGAATCTTGACTTTGCCCTTTTCCCTCTTGATGACGGACGTGTACTCATTAATGAGATTAGTGAATTCATAAGGATCAAGCTCTTCATCACTTTCATCTTCACTATCTACCTCACATACCTTGGTGTTACCTTTTGCCATGAGGCACATTGGAGGTGGAGGTAGTGATGGTTCTTCATTTGTGAGGGCGATGGTGACTATGTCTTCTTCATCACTTGAATCTTCGCTTGATGAGACATCGGTCACCCATTCTTGTTTTTCCACCAAGAAGCTTCTCTTGGTGTGCCCTTTCTTCTTTGGGAAGAGCTTGGTCTTCTTGTCATGGCTCTTCTTCTTCCCAAGCTTCTTGTTCTTGTTCTTCTTCTCATCTTCTTCATCATCACTTGAATCATGGCGATGTTTGCCTTTGTTGTCCTTCTTCCTTTTATCCGGCTTGGGGCAATCGGGAGAGATGTGGCCTTTTTCTCCACAATTATAGCAAGTTTTGTTCTTGACATCTCCCCATGGCCGGAACATTCTTCTTTTGGGGTCAAAGTTGAAACCCTTCTTGTTGATCTTGTCATTCAAGCGTGTGAACTTCCTCATCATGAGAGCAAGTTCTCCATCATCTTCTTCATCGGATGAGCTCTCATGATGATCCTCTTCTTCATTGCTTGAGCTTGATTCTTGCTTGACCATCTTGAGCTTGCGGGATTTGTTAGCCTTGGTTTTGAGAGCAATTGACTTGCTTGTTGTTGGCTCTTCGGTCATACCAAGGATACTCATTTCATGAGCGCGAATTTCGCCCACAAGCTTCTCCCACTTCCATTGTATCAAGATTCTCCTTTTGAAGCATAGCATTGATAATGTTGTCCTTGGGCTTCGGAAGGAGCATGAGAATCTTGCGGTTGATGGAGCCACTGTCAATTTTGGAAACTTCAAGAGCATTAATGTCCTTGACAATGACATTCAAGCGGGAATACATATCATTGCAATTTTCATGAGCAAGCATTTTAAAAGAATCATATTTTGCTCTAAACAAGTGATATTTTTGTTCACGGACTTTTGTGGAGCCTTCATGAATTTCAATTAGCTCTTTCCATATATCACTTGCTAAGTCCATGCCATTTACTCTAGCAAAGACTTCCTCACTAATGGCTTCGAAAATTGCATTTCTAGCCTTTGCATTCCATTTTAATTGCTCCGTGGTGGGAGTTCCGGTGAACCCAGTCTTTGTTGCCAACCACACTTCGGGGGCAATCGCATCAAGGTATGCGGCCATACGAACTTTCCAATAGGCAAAGTTCTTGCCCTCGAAGTGAGGCGGCGAACCTCCCATCTTGGCCATAGCTCTAGGCGGTGAAGCCTAATGATCCAAATGAGCAACGAGGCTTTGATACCAATTGTAAGGATCGATGGACCAAGAGGAGGGGGTGAATTGGGCCTTTTTCAAAATTCTAAAGCAATAAAACAACCTTAACCTATGCAAGGCTAGTAAGGCTCAATTCACCAACCGGCTAAACAAAGCAAACTACACAAGCTAACAAAGATATGAAACTAAGCAAGGTAGAGCTAAGCTATGATCTCTAGGGTCAAGCACATGAAAGAAAGCATGAAAGTAAGTGCTTGAAATGAAAGAGAGTGCAAGAGACAACCGGATTTTTCCCGTGGTGTCGATGTGTTGGCACACACCCCTAATCCACGTTGTGACACTCACTAAGAGTCTTGTCACCTCCCATGTCACCGAGACTTGGGCGCTCACTAAGAGTCTCCGTTCACCATCCCGGCGTGGTGGAGCTCAAGCCACGTACAATCTTCTTCTCCGGGCTCCCACAATCCTTGGCAAGCTCCGCGAGAAACACTTCGATCACCAAGATCGTCTAGGTGCTGCCAAACACCAAGAGTAACAAGTTCCTAAGCCTTCACTTGACCTACACTCAGTTGGCCCTAGCTCAAGCACACTTGCTACACTTGCAATGGATGAGTTCTTCAAGGTTGAAGCACAAACTAAGCACTAGATCTTCTCTCTTTTGCTCAAAGCTCTTTTTCTTCTTCTCAAGGGTGGCCTCAGGTTTTCAAGGTGTCAAAGGCAACTGAAATGAACCAGGGGGTACCCTTATATAGAGTGGAGGAGGTCACATAGCCGTTGGAGGTTTTCTGCAGAAAAACCGTGACCACCGGAAGAACCGACGATATAGAAAATATGGGCATCGGTTCAACCGGTCTCTCTGTGTCAAAGAAGTAGCCGTTGGAGTTCTGACACAGTATCCACGCTTGCGTTATTGCACCGGTGCATGCTCCGTAGGGGCATCGGTTCAACCGGTGCTGAAGAGGTTCACTGATTAACTCAAACAAGCGTTCTGGAACAAAGTACATCCAATGCACCGGTGCTTTGATTCTGAACCGTCGGTTCAATCGGTGCTGAAGAGAAATTGGAGTCAACCAAACATGCTCTCTGGAACAAAAGACTTTCATTGCACCGGTGCTTTGATTCTGAACCGTCGGTTCAACCGGTGCTGAAGAGATGTTTAAATCCATCAAAACATGCTCTCTGGAACAAAGGACTTTCATTGCACCGGTGCTTATCTTCTTGACCATCGGTTCAACCGGTGCTTTACTTGATGTCTGCCTTCATCCAGAGAAGATAGACCGACAGGGCATCGGTCCTTCCGCCATGCATCGGATGCTCCGATGCTAGAGCACCGGTTCAACCGGTGCTACTGATTTTCTTTGTTTTCAGCTGTTTTGACTTGGATTCGAATGTGACTTTGATTGTTTCTTCTTCCAAGAGTTGTGTTGACTTTTATTGACCAACTTTTGCTGTTTTTGAGTGAGTGTGTAATATTTCTAGGGCCAACTCAAGTTTGATCAAGCTACTAACTCATGAACCCCTCTTAATAGTGCGATCACTACAAAACTATAAAACCTATACTAACCTAAGTGTCCTTCTCAACCTTGTGACACTTAGGACTAGAAAGATCCTTAGCCTTGACAAATATAAGTTAAAAGCCGAGGATCGCCTTTTTGAATGACCGAAATTGAGGGGCCTCTTTTGTCATATGACCAAATGAGCGATAATGATTTATTAAGCTGCACAAACTCATTAGTCACAATAATGGTTGTCATTAATCACCGAAACATACCTTGAGAGCCTAGATGCTTACAGCCTCGCTGTTGCGCCGGCTAGAGGCTCGGTGCCATTCTTCGTCGCTTGTTCCTCCCCAAGACAGGGAAAATTGCCACGTAGGTGGCAACGTGTTTGTATCTTTCGATGGCTTCGCGCCGATGACCCTTTGTAATCTTTATTTGCATTGAGCAATAAAGTTCCCTTTCTCCTCTGCGGGGAGGATCACCGAGGGTATAGGGGTGTACATAGAGTCAAGACCCTCGAATATGTGTGAAGTCACCTTCGCAGGGGCGCGTCAGCGCACCCACGGGTGTAGCCCCCGAGGCCTTGGAGGAGAGTTTGTGCTCGTCCAAGGGCTATAAACGCCGTCCCCCTGTGTAGCTTTACTGGGGCGGCTGCCCAGCATCTTTTTTCAGCCGGCATCGGCACTCTTTCAGCCGGCCTCGGCATTCCCAGTGCTGGTACAGTGGCCCGGCGCTTAGCTTAACCATCTGGAGAGCGCACGTTAATAGCGGAGGGTTTGGTTTAAACACGTGGAGTCTTCACGATTGACGGTCGTCGACTTATTCGAGGGTGTGGTTTGAACCGTGGTGCGCGAGGAGCCCCCGAGCCCCGGCCCGTGTAAATGCGTTCAGGGGAACTCTCGACTTCGATTACGACCCTCGTCGCCCTTCCGCAGGGAGGAGGGGTGAAGCGCACCATGGTACCCATGCCCGGGCCGCGAGCTATGGCTTCTTCAGTGAGCTATTAGCGGGTTCTTCAAGCGGACGTTCGTGCCCCGTTCGATAGGGGTCGGCTCGTGGTCCATAGGCACGTCTCATAAAGCGCTCGCGAGGGTTCGCTAGGCGGGGCTCGAACCCATTCGGTAGGGTTCGAGGGCTCGATGCTCTCCCTCGATGGGATCCCCCTCTAGGCACCCTCGCCTGGCCTTGAACACTGCGTAGGATGTCTCGAACTCCGCGTTCGAGGGTAGCTTGTATGGCACATCCCTGCAGTCCCTGACTCTGGTGATCTGGGGCGTCTGTCGAACCCCCTGAAGGGCCAGGCTTTGACCCCCTGATCAGTAAGGTCTCGAAATGCGATTCCTTCGAGGGTAAAGAGACCCCATGAAGGAATATTCCATCGTGATATGAAAGCGTCGCAGAGTCGCGAGCCACGCGCGCGCGGGTCTTCTGCCGGTAGTGGGCGATGTGGCCCGATCTGTGCGGTACGGTGTGGGTGCGCCTTTTCAGGCGTCAGCCTCGGGCAGACGAAGCGGCGTGGGCGGCGGCTGACGGATGGGATAGCACAACAGTCGCGCCGCGCCCGCCGATTACCGTGCCGCATTTATTGCTGCGTGCGTGCGTGGGAGACTCCGCGGTCATGGGGCCCATCCGTCGGTGATAGCAAAATCTAGCGCATTCAATGCGGTAGATTTGGCCATGGCTACGGATGCGCCCGTCATGGTGAATAAATATGAAGAGAAAGGGGATGTTTTGGGTTCACATGGCCATTTGCCTCCATCCTGCTTTGCCTTCTCCGCCTCCGTCGCTTCCTGAACCCGTAGCCAAGAGCGAGAAGGAGGAGGAAGAAGGAGAAAGAGAGAAAGAGAGAGAGACTTAGCCGTTTCGGTGCCTCCTTTCCCGCATCCTCCCTCGACTCGCGGAGATGTCGGACATCCAACAGCCTCTGCCGTGGGGGAAATCCTCCGCCACCGTGGCGGTTCTGGAGCAGCTGGTCGCCGACCGGCTGCTGCCGCAGAACCCCGACTCGGGAGCGTCGGCGTGGATTTCCCCGCACCCAGACGAGACCGAGCCGAAGCCCCCGCAAGGCTACCTCGTAAGCTTCGTGCGCCTCCAAGAGCGAGGCTTCGGCATCCCCGTCAGTACGTTCATGAGGGCCTTGTGCGAGTACTACGGAGTGGAGCTGCACAATTTCAGCCCCAAATCCATCTCGCAGGCGGCGGTCTTCGTCGCCGTCTGCGAGGGGTACCATGGCATCGAAGCCCACTGGGACCTCTGGATCCATCTGTTCCGCGGCGAACTCTTCGTCGAGAACGCGCGGAACCAGCCGAGGCGGTTCGGGCGCGCCGGTGGCCTGACGCTCCACGTCCGCCCGACCCGGAAGAACTTTTATATCTCGAGCAAGATGACGACAAACAACTCCGGGTGGAGCCGAGGGTGGTTCTACCTTCGGAACCACAAGGGTGCGCTCCCGGCGTTCACTAACAAAGTTCTCCGGGAGCGACCGCCGAAGTGGGACTGGGGGGTGTCGCCCCCAGCACAGCAAGCCAGGCTCGAGGGCCTCACCGACGCGCTGGCGCGTTTGGTGAGGAAGGGGCTGACGGCAGTGGCCGTTATCGCGAACTTCTACCGGCAGAGGGTTATCCCTCTCGTGGAAAGGGCCCTGCCGATTTTCGAGCTCACCCCCGGGAGCAAGGTTGAAGGCTCGAGGACATCAAGCAAGCTCCTCTCCCACACCAACGCCGCCCGGAGGGCGAAGTACGCGGTGGCGGAGTTTCCCCAAAATCCCGAGGATCTTTGGAGGATCAAGATGCGCCCTGAGCCGGGGTATATTTCCCTGGTAAGTTTTGGCTTCGAACTCGTCGTGTGTCATGTAGTTCCCTTTTCCTGACCCCATCTCGGGTGTGTTTTACAGGGGTTGAGGTGCAGCATCTCGAGGCCCCCGGTCCTAGAACAGTGCCTGATCAATCGCCTCCACGCGGAGAAGATGAAGAGGCGGAAGGACGCGGCGGAGGCGAAGGTCGAGAGGAAAAGGAAGAGGAAGGCGAGGCACGACAAGGCGTGCAAGCTCGCTCGTGCGGAGGGGAAGCCGCAGCCCGCCACTCCCGAGTCCTCGGAGGAGGACGAGGAGGAGGCCTCGGGTGCCGAGGACCACGCTTTGAGGAGCGACGGGGAAGGTGCGGGCGCGAGCCCCCCTCCGTTCTACCTGTGGGATGAAGAAGAGGGAGCGCCCATGGCGCCAGAGGAGCCGAGGGCCGTGGCGGGGTCATCGGCGAATCCCTCCCTCGAGGGCGCGGCGCGGGAGTCATCCCCGCCGGCGGCCGGCAAGGAGACGCCCGCGCCCCAGGTGCTGATCCGTGGCGACGAGGCGGCGGCGGGAGAGGAGTTGTCCGTGCTGGCAGCCTCGAGCCACCAGGCCGACACGACGGGGGCGCCCTCGGGGCAGTCTTCGAGGGACAGCACCATGCCCCGGGCTCGAAGAAGCGCCGCGAGGAAGCGGAGCATGAGTGCTCGATCTGGGTAAGTATTTTGGATTTCATTTTTGTCACGTGTTTGGTGGATTTCTCGATCCTATTGTCCTCAACTCGCGTCTCTTGATTTCCAGCCCCGGGGCCGTCCCCAAAGATGCAGTACAGCTTGCCCCGGCCAAAGCTCTCAAGACCGGGGCACGCAGCACGCCGCACACGGCGCCGCAGCCCCTGCCTGCCGTGGATCTTGAGGCGGCAGCCGCGAGGCTACGAGAGGCCATGGCTCGAGGGGCCCAGGCGGCGCAGCAAGCTCGGGCACAGGAGGAGGGCGACATCATGCAGAGCGACGCCGGCCAGAGCGGTGCCGAAGCGGCTGCTCAGGCTGCCGATGCCGAGGAGGCCGGTCAGGGCGGCGTGGACGGCGCCACCCTGGCAACCGCAGAAGTTGAGGCCGGTCGGGGTGACACGGCAAGCGCCGCCCGACCGGATACGGAGGGAGAAACTGGCGGGGGCGCGCAGGAGCGCCCTGCCGGCCAAGCAGATGGTAGAAGGAGCCCCCGTCCCGGGGCCCACGGAGGTCCGGGACGAGGGTACTGTCACGGTAGTGCCCGTGCCAACGGCGGTGGTAGAGCTGCCGGACAACAGTGAGGAGTACGGGGACTTGATGGACATCGACCCCGCTACTGGGACAAGAGCCGCCGCGCACATTGCCGAGTTCGCGTCGGCCGGCGTGGGCATGCTCGAGGCGGGGACATCTGAGGGGGGCCATCTCGGGGCGATCGTCCCATCCGGGGTCCCCTCGGCGTTCCTCCGCAAAGAGCAAGAGAAGGAGGAAGCCTGGAACAAGCAGATGGGCGTGGGTCGGGAGATCTTGCAAGCCCTCGACCGCGCCTTCCAGCTCCACCAGGATGCGGATTACCAGGTCAGCCAGGTAAATACTTCTCCCCCGAGGATTGCTCAGATTCGGTTTTAGCTTTTACGCGTCTTCACCCACGTCCTTCCCCTTTGCAGCAGCTGAGGGAAATCTCGCGCGAAAAGAGCACCGAGATGACCCGGTTGTACTCCCAGATGAGCCAGCTCGGGCAACACAACGCCGAGCTGGTGCTCAAGAATATCGACGCCAACACAAAAATGGCCGATCTGGGGGTGCGTCAGCGAGCGCTGGAGGAGGAATTGGCGCGGGTTGCCGATGAGCGGGACGCCCAGAGGGCGGCAGCGGAGTAGAAGGCCCGGGAGGCCGAGGCGCAGGCCTCCGAGCTGCAACGCCTTCGGACGGCGCTCGAGGAGAGTGCTCGCGAGGCTGAGGTGCAGAGCGCTGAGCTGCAGCGCCTCAGCACAACGCTCGAGCAGCAGAAGGCCGAGCTCCTCCATAAAGAGGTGACCATGGTTGCGCTCACCGGGACCCTCCGGGAACAAGGCGAGGACCTCGAGAAGAAGGAGGTGGCCCTCCAGAACATGGGGGCTACCCTTAGAGAGAAGGAAGCCTCCTTGTCCTCGCTCGAAGAGGCCGCCCGAGCCCAGAGGGAGGAGGCGCAAAGGAACATCACGGGTGAGTACCTTCAAGTTTTTCGTTGATTTGTTTCTTTTCGTAGTTGACGTTGATTTCCTTTGCTCAGAGCTGAGTCGGAAGGTGGCGGACGAGACCGCAGCGAAGGAAGCGGTCCACACCGCGCTCACGGCGGCACATATGGAGTTTGCTGAGCTGGAGCAGACCGCCGTGAGCGCGTGTCAAGAGCTCGAGGGGGAGGGTGCCGTCTCGGGCAGTTCGGTGATCAGCCGCCTGCGCGTGCTAGGCGGTCGGATTGCCGAACATGCCAAGAGCACCTTCCGCCTTGGTGTCCTGCGGGCTCTCGCCGTGGCCTCGACGCACTACCTCATGGATCTCCAGAGGGTGTCGTCGGGGTACGTCGGTCCCGATGATGTGGATGCGGACGCCGCATCGGCCATCATGGACGAAGCCGATGCAGCCGCGGAGGAGTTCGCCACGGTCCTCGCCGGCAAGCTTGAAGCAGACATCCCTCCCATCGCCGAATTCGATGCCCCTGAGGGCCCGCAAGGGGGGATGATAGCCTGTAGGAAAACTGGGCCTCGGAGCCCATGTAAATAGATTAGTGTTTACATCATAGTCACGCTTTGTAATCGCATCCTATGAATATAAGAGATTTTATTTCGTTGAATTGACTGTGTGGCCCGTCGAGGCCTTGTGCGTTCGAGCCTATGTTTCTTTACTTTATTTCCGTGTTCTTCGTTTGCGACTTAGATAAACATCTGCGAGGAAGTTTGCGTTCGTAAGCAACGTAGGCATAGGGTGGTGAGGGGGGTGCCGTATCCCGGAGGCGTAGGCGGCCCCACGACTCGGCCGGCCCGTACCGTAGTTGCTTACACCTCGCGTCCATTTTCTCCAAGGATACGAGAAGCTTAGGGTCGAGACGGAAATTTTTCGAAAAACATTCGCGACTTTTTGGGGACGTTCGGGGGTTCCCCCCATAGTAGCCCCCGAGGGAAGCTCGGCTTTGCCGAGGGTAAAGCCGAGCGTACCTCAGTGTCAGCGCACATCCTAGCCCTCGAGGGCCCGGATGGTTCCCAAAAATAAACCAGTAAAGCGTACTTTATTATTTCGGGAAATTGAAGATGTGAGTACAAATGATGTACGAATAGCTTGAAATTTTAAGGATAGAAGTGACGTAGCTGTTGTATATTCCAAGCGTTGGTGAGGACTTCGCCTTTTTCGTTTGCCAGCTTGTATGTGCCGGGTTTGAGCACCTCAGCGATTATGTACGGTCCTTCACATGGAGGTGAGAGCTTGTGGCGGCCCCTGCTGTCCTGTCGAAGCCTCAGCACCAAGTCCCCTTCGTTGAGATCTCGGCGCCGGGCCCTCTGCGCTTGATACCTTCATAAGGACTGCTGGTAGCGCGCAGAGTGGAGGAGCGCCACGTCTCGAGCCTCGTCCACTTGGTCCAGCAAATCTTCGCGAGCTCGCTGGTTTCGTTGCTCTTGGTATGCCTTGAGCCTCGGCGATCCGTACTCCAAGTCAGTGGGGAGGATGGCCTCGGCGCCATAAACGAGGAAGAACGGGGAAAAGCCCGTAGCTCTGCTTGGGGTCGTCCTCAGGCTCCAAATGACCGAGGGCAGCTCCGCTGAGCCACCTCCGGCCGAATTTTTTCAGCTTGTTGAAGATCCTTGGCTTTAGTCCTTGGAGGATCATGCCATTGGCACGCTCCACTTGCCCGTTCGTCTGTGGGTGTGCCACAGCCGACCAGTCCACATGTATGTGGAAGCTGTCGCAGAACGCCAAGAACCACTTGCCTGTGAACTGGGTGCCATTGTCGGTGATGATCGAGTTTGGGACCCCGAACCTGAAGACGATGTCGGTGAAGAACAGAACTGCTTGCTCGGATTTGATATTGCCGATGGGTCGAGCCTCGATCCACTTGGAAAACTTGTCGACCGCCACCAGCAAGTGGGTGAAGCCCCCGGGCACTTTTTTCAGCGGACCGACGAGGTCTAGTCCCCACACGGCGAATGGCCACATGATGGGGATGGTCTGCAGAGCATGGCCCGGGAGGTGTGTTTTTTGAGCATAGAACTGGCAACCCTCGCAGATCCGCACAACGTCGGTGGCGTCGGCGACCGCGGTGGGCCAGTAAAAGCCTTGCCGAAACGCGTTACCCACGAGGGTGCGCGGCGCGGCATGATGGCCGCAGATGCCAGCATGGATGTCGTGGATCAGCTCCTTGCCGTCGGGGATGGGGATGCATCGCTGCAGGACACCCGAGGGGCTGCGCTTGTGTAGCTCGTTGTCGATCAGAACGAAGGACTTGGCCCGCCTGGCGAGGCGCCGCGCCTGAGCGCGGTTCGAGGGTAGGTCCCCTCGAATCATCCAGTCTAGATACTGGACGCGCCAGTCTCGCGAAGTGGGGGCCTCGTCGACTTCCATTGCTTCGGCCTCGTCTGCGGAGGTGGTCTCGAAGTCAATGTCCATGGGCTCGACTTCGTCCACCGGGGAGTTCCCGCCGGAGGGCCCAGCGGACGAAGGGCCTGACTCCGTCGGGTCCTTGAACTCGACGGAGGGCTTGATGATGTCTCGAGCGAAGATGTTCGGGGGGACGGTAGTCCACCCCAACGCGATCTTCGCTAGTTTGTCGGCGTCCTCGTTGTACTTACGCGGGACATGATTGAGCTCTAGGCCATCGAATTTGTCTTCGAGGCGGCGCACTGCATTGCAATACGCCTCCATCTTCGGGTCGCGACAGCTAGACTCCTTCATTACTTGGTCGACGACAAGCTGAGAGTCACCGCGTACGTCGAGGCGTTTGACGCCGAGCTCGATGGCGATGCGAAGGCCACTGAGAAGGGCCTCATACTCCGCCATGTTGTTTGATGCTGGGAAGTGTAGGCGTATCATGTATCGCATATGCTCTCCAAGGGGTGAGATGAAAAGGAGACCGGCACCGGCGCCAGTTTTCATCACCGACCCGTCGAAAAATATGGTCCAGCATTCGCCCTAGATCTATAGTGGGGGCAGCTGAACGTCCGTCCACTCGAACACGAAGTCAGCCAAGATTTGGGACTTGATCGCCTTGCGGGGGGCGTAAGTAAGAGTTTCCCCCATCAGCTCCACAGACCATTTGGCGATTCTACCCTCGGCTTCCCGGTTGCGGGCTATCTCTCCTAAAGGAAAAGATGAGACCACGGTGACGGGATGGGCCTCGAAGTAGTGGCGCAGCTTACGCTGAGCCAGAACCACTGTGTAGAGCAGTTTCTGAATCTGCGGATAGCGTGTCTTAGTTGCAGACAACACCTCGCTGATGTAATACACCGGCCGTTGGACGGGCAATGCATGGCCCTCCTCTTGTCTTTCGACCACGATCACCGCGCTGACCACTTGGGTCATCGCGGCTACGTACAAGTAGAGGGGCTCGCCGTCCGTGGGTGGTGTGAGAATAGGGACACGAGTGAGTGATGCCTTCAGCCTTTCGAGGGCTTCTTGAGCTTCGGGGGTCCACGTGAAGCGCTCGGTTTTTCTCAAGAGCCGATACAGGGGTAAGCCTTTCTCGCCGAGGCGCGAGATGAACCGGCTAAGAGACGCTAGGCATCCCATGACCCTCTGTACCCCCTTTAGGTCTCGGATCGGTCCCATCCGAGTGATGGCCGAGACTTTATCAGGGTTGGGTTCGATGCCCCGCTGGGAGACAATGAAACCCAAGAGCATGCCTCGAGGCACCCCGAACACGCACTTCTCGGGGTTAAGTTTTACCCCTTTGGCCCGTAGGCAATCGAATGCGATCCTGAGATCAGCAACCAGGTCGTCCGCCTTCCTGGATTTTACAACGATGTCATCGACATATGCCTCTACGCTGCGCCCGAGATGGTCTCCAAAAACGTGGAGCATACACCGCTGGTATGTGGGTCCAGCGTTTCTGAGGCTAAAGGGCATCGTAACGTAGCAGTACATGCCAAAAGGTGTGATAAAAGAGGTCGCGAGCTGGTCGGACTCTTTCATCTTGATTTGGTGGTAACCGGAATAGGCATCAAGAAAGGATAGGAGTTCACATCCCGCAGTAGTATCTACAATATGATCAATTCGTGGCAAAGGAAAAGGAACCTTCGAACATGTCTTATTTAAACTAGTGTAATCTACACACATCCTCCAGTTTCCACTCTTTTTCTTCACTAATACTGGATTAGCTAGCCACTCGGGATGGAATACCTCTTTGATGAATCCGGCTGCCAGAAGTTTCTGCAACTCCTCGCCGATCGCCCGGCGTTTGAGCTCATCGAAGCATCGTAGGCGCTGCTTCACCGGCTTGGAGTTGGGTCGGACATCAAGGGAGTGCTCGGCGACCTCCCTCGGTATGCCAGGCATGTCCGAGGGGCTCCACGCAAAGATGTCTGCGTTGGCGCGGAGGAAATCGACGAGCACCACCTCCTATTTGTCGTCGAGGGTGGCGCTGATCTGCAACGCCTTGTCGTCGGAGTGGCTCGGGTCGAGGGACACCTTCTTGATACCCTCGGCGGGTTCGAAGCTCCCGGCGTGTCGGTGCGTGGAGTCCAAGGCCTCGCTAGCCATTTTGTCGAGGGTGGCTGCGAGGGCCTTGTCCTCCGCTTGAGCTTCCGCACGCTCAACGCACTCGACGTCGCACTCGTAGGCGTGCTCGAATGAAGAGCCGATGGTGATGACACCCTTCGGACCTGGCATTTTGAGCTTGAGGTAGGTGTAGTTGGGGACGGCCATGAACCTAGCGTAGCAAGGACGACCAAGGATGGCATGGTAGGATCCTCGAAACCCCACCACCTCAAAAGTGAGTACCTCCTTGCGAAAGTTGGCTGCCGTGCCGAAGCAGACGGGCAGATCAATATGGCCGAGGGTTGGATTTGCTTCCCCGGCGCAATGCCATGGAATGGCGACTTGCTGGGCGGAGCTTGTCCAGTCCGATCCCCATGAGCTCCAAGGTGTGGGCGTACATGATGTTGAGGCTGCTGCCTCCGTCCATGAGCACCTTGGAGAAGCGGGTGTTGCCGATGATGGGGTCGACAATGAGCGGATACCGTCCCGGGTGCGGGACATAATCGGGGTGGTCCTCTCGGCCAAAGGTGATGGTATCCTTCGACCAGTCGAGGTAGGATGGCGTGGCTTTGGTGACGGAGAAGACCTCGCGGCGCTCACGCTTGCGCTGCCGGGAAGTCATATTCGTCGTTGCTCCTCCAAAGATGAAGATGGCGTTCTCCACCGGGGGGAACTCGTCATCTCCACCTTTGTCACCAGTATCCTTCTTCTTGTCTTCGTCGCGATGCGCGACGCGATTGTAGTATTTCTTGAGCATTTCGCACTGCTCGAGGGTATGATTGACCGGGCCCATATGGTAAGGGCATGGCTTCTTAAGCATGTCGTCGAATTGGCCACCACCACCTCGAGGGGGGCCACGAGGTCCTTTGCGGTCTGGGGCGGCGGCGAAGGCCTCCTCGGAGTCCTCTGCCTGCCCCGACCCGCGCTGGTTCGGTGGGACCAGCTTCTTTCCCTTCCTCCCCCGCTTCAGTTTCTTGGCGGGGTTGTTGGGCTTGACGTTGCTGCCCTCCGCGGGCACATCGTCCTTGCGCTTGCTCGACTTGTCGTCGAAGATGGCACCAACGGCCTCCTCTCCGGCTGTGTAGTTGGTGGCAGCGTCGAACAGCTCATTGGTGTTGACGGGTCGGCTTCTCGCGAGCTCATGCACCAGGTTCCTGCACGTCGTACCCTCGAGGAAAGCGCTGATGACCTTGACGTGGGTGACGCTGGGGAGCTCGGTGCACTGCTTGGAGAGCGTCGCACGTAGTCACGCAGGGACTCGCGGGGCTTCTGATGACACCCTTTGAGGTCCCAGGAGTTCCCAGGGCGTACGTACATGCCCTGGAAATTGCCCACGAAGATGTGGACCAAGTCGGCCCAGTTGTGGATCTGATCTGCAGGCAGGTGCTCGAGCCACGTTCGTGTGGCGTCAGCAAGATGAAGAGGAAGGTTGCGGATGATGACCGCGTCCTCCGTCGCGCCGCCTAGCTGGCACGCTAGGCGGTAGTCGTTAAGCCAGACTGCAGGATCAGTCTCGCCCGAGTACTAGACGAGGGTGTTGGGTTGTCGAAAGCGCGGGGGAAAAGATGCTGTTCGAATCTCCCGGCTGAACACCCGGGTGCCCGGAGGCTCCGGTGACTCACCCCTGTCGTGCTCGGGGTCGAAGCGTCCACCCCGTCGAGGGGTGTACCTCCTGCCGTCGATGACGTTGCGGGCGTCGCCGTCGCCGGCGTGCCCGCGAGTGTCGCGGATTCGCTCCCTTACGGGAACTCTTCCGATGCGCTCGTGCACCGAGGGTGCCCTCGCGCCGGGCGCTACGGCTGCCTTGCCCTTCCGTGCTGGTGGTGTGTGCACAGAAATTTCGTGCTCCTGGTGCGCAGTCCCACCAGGCTGCTCCGGGGCCTTCGAGCGCATTCGAGACGCAGAACTCTCGGCCTGCTGCACAGCAGCTTGCTCGATGAGCTCCTGTGCTTCGCGGCGCAGGTGTTACGCATCCCAAAGGGGAAGGGCGACGGCGAGGTCGAGCCCCCCCCCCGAGAGACACTGGTGCCGTAGCAAATGATGTTGCCGGCGCAGATGGCGTTGGGGCACGTGATGACGAAGCGGTGGCCCCGTTGGCCATGATGCTGAGTTGCGACATGCCAGCCTCGACCCACATGGGGGAGCTGTGGCGTGCCACACGACACCGCTCCGCGCGTGCTTGTCCCGAACGTTGGCCCGAGCGCCTGTTGCGCTGGGCTGGCGAAGTCGAGGTGATGGGGTTGCGTCTGGGCGAGAGGAGCCGCATGAGGTAACTGTTGCCGGTTGCTCCGAACTCGAGACTCCCAAACCAGATCACGAATCCCGCTGGGAGCGGATTCGAAGCACCCATAGGGTATGGGTTGGATCTGCCCGCCATCCCTGGAGATCAAATGGGAAAAAGAGAGAAAAATGTCACGCGGCTCCCCTACCTGGCGCGCCAACTGTCGGTGTCCCGACCTGGGGGCCTGGATCCCAACTAGTAAATGCTGCGTGTTTCCTCGTCCCAGATGATGATGCAAGAGGCAATTACAGTAACGCACGGTTTATCCTGGTTTCGGCCGCGAGGCCGTACGTCCAGCAAAGGGGGTGTGCGAGGGCACTGAATTATCTTGCACCCGGAGTGCTTGTAGTAGGGGATACAAGCAAGGCGAGAGAGGGAGGGAAGCTCCCAAGTCTCTGCTAGGAGTGGAGTCGGTTGAGATGAGTGCTCAGTAGTCCCTGAACATCCTCTTGGAAAAGAGAGAACCAGAGAAGGTTTAGCCAGAGTCCAGTGTTTTCGACCCGGCTAAGGGGAGCCCGCCTCCTCCTTTTATAGTCACAAGGAGGGGCGGCGTGCATGAGTGGGGCATGAAAGTCGTTGTTTTCCCCTGAATCGCGGGGTACAGTGGTCGAACACTGTAGGAATACACTGTGGGAAGGTGGCGCGCGTCGCAGTCGTCCTGGATGTTGTCCTTGGCCCTGCGAAGATCGCGCCGGTCGTCCTGCAGTGTCCCTTCAGGCGGCGTGGTGGTGGTGTGCAGTGGGCCCTGCGAACTAGGGTCCTGGACACTCCAGCGGTAGTGGTGGCGCGACGGCCCCGGACCCCCTGGTCGGAGTGCGGGCGTGCACACTAGAAGGTCCGGGGGACACGTGGAAGTCCTGGACCCCTGAAGGGGAAGGTCCAGGACTCCATCCATCTTGTACTGGGCGCCCCTCCCGGAAGGACACGTGACGTTACCGGACCCCTTCCCCAGCGGGAGGTGAGTCCGGATGGTCGGAGTCGGCAGAACAGTAACGGGAGCAGTGCCGAGCCTATCTTGTCCCGCGTTGCAGGTCCCAAGGCGCTGCTACAGCATCCGGGATGGTGGAATGGTGACCGGAGTCAGCGGATGGGACCCCGGTCATATCTACTGGGGGAGTGGCAGCTTGACGCCGCCCGTCCTTTGAGCCGTGGCGGAGTGGCTGGCTTTTAATGCCTTCGTACGGCGCGCGGTTGGGTGGCGGGATTGTTTGTCCCTTGTGCCGAGGGGTGGCCTCGAGCGAGGCGGAGATGAGCCACCCGCTCGAGGGTAGATCCGCTACCCTCGAGCGAGGCGGAGATGAGCCACCCGTTCGAGGGAAGATCCGCTACCCTCGAGCGAGGCGGAGATGAGCTACCCGCTCGAGGGAAGATCCGCTACCCTCGAGCGAGGCGGAGATTGCCCAGCGGACCAAGAGGGACCCTCGAGCGAGGCAGAGATCGTTCCGCGGGTCCGAGGGGAATATGAATGGGCCGTACGATGGGCTTCCTTGAGTCCTTTCCTTTTTCCCAAGTAGGAAGCAGGCCGTGGGCCTTTGTGGGCCCAGTTGTTTTAACAGGTGTTTGCGTTTTTAGGGCGATCTTAGTACCCCGGTTAGGGTGTCCCTAATCGTGGTACCCGACATCTTCCTTTGTAGAAATTGGTCAGATTAGAGTTATGCAACTCCCTATGGAATACTACAGCTTTTAAACTTTTTTTATGGGAAGATTAGAGTAGTTTGGTGAAGTAAGGGGAACAATCTATTTGAGGTCTATCACTATATTTTAAGAGTAATGGATTGTGATTCCTTCACTATCTTTTATGTCATAGCTTGGTTAACTTCTTGCAAATAGTAACATAGGAACATAAGTGTTAAAGCTTTTAGCTGGTTATGGTTTAGAAACTGAAAGAGACTCATGGGTATTGAGCTCCAAATAATTGTACTTCTTTGTTCTATTATGAAAATAATGCTGGTCTAACCACCTGGCAAAGGCAGTTTGCTGAGGCAGTTTACCTATTTTTATAATTATATATTTTTTTCATGTTTGGAATATTTTGTCTATTTTCACCGCAATTGAGATTTCGCTGCTTATTTTCACCCTATATAGTTTCTAAAAATGCTTGTTGCCACTAAAATTTAGTGTGGTTATTTTTTCGCAACATTGTTTTTTAGACACGTGCGATGTCGCACGTGCACTCTACTAGTCACTATTAATTAATCCTAACACTTAGCAATCAGCTGCATGTTTATTCTTCTAACAGAACCTGTACTCGTACAAGCATGCATATTTTTCCAACAGTTAATTCTAGGCTCTGCAACGTCTCCACATGGGTTTTTTTTTCTTTCCCTTTTTGCGAACGCAGGTGCGCCATTGATTTCCTTGCACGAGCCATGCCTCCGCGGAGCCACAGCCAGTACATGAGCTGCCCGTTGCTTAGTGATTTTTGTACAAGACGCACATCACTGTTTTCTTTTTTTTCCTTTCGTCTTATGCTTTTTTCCCAAACATGATATACGACATGCTACAAACTTTTCATTCAGGTTATACTTTCTGTTAGGGACGCGCGCTTAGAGAGGAGCTATTTCAAAACTCAAGTAAAGCTTCTACTGCAGATCCTCATGATTCCCCATTCCAACAATCATATTAGAGAGTGCTTAATGCTGCTTAACAGATTCCATTTAACTTCTCTAATAATTATTGGGACGCAGGGGCGAAGCCAGCCCAGCTGATCATTGGGGTCTTCTTCACAATAAAGCTGGGGTCTAAGCTGGGGTCTGCAGACTCGGTAAACACACCTGGCTCCGCCACTGTTGGGACAAGTCAATGACTATAGTAGGATCAAGATGAGATTATTGGAGAACTGCAAAACAACTTCTCTATCTAATACTAAATAATACCCATGAAAAAATATTAGAACATCCATAACTGAATATTTTGAAAGATTTATCAAGAAACTGTCGGGAGGCTCCCATGCACACACGTGTCGCGCGCGAGTTACTGTAACCAAACCATTAGGAGATAACGGAGCGAGGAGGGTCCAAGCCAATCAGCTTCACATCTGCCGTGGTCGATGCTCATCGGAGACATAGGGTTGATTCCAATTTATTTTTTTATAATCTTGTTCAAGTGCATTGGGTGATGTTGTAATGTGACCTCCCGTTGTTCTGGTGACTAATAAACTGCACCTGAAGTCCTGCTGAACGGTACGCATGTGAGAGGCGTACCAGTACCACCGTACCAGCTTCGATCTGTGGATCCATCGTCGTACAGATCCGAGCTAAAAATATCCACTACTATAAATGGAATAGTGCCACATTCATCAGTGGGCACACACACACCTGAGACGGTAGGTCAAAGGTCGCTTGCTATCTGCAACTTGCATGCAAATAACCTTGATGGACCCAAGAGTCCCAGTCGCATTATTTGGGCTTCTAATACTTATCGTTTTTTTCTTAATTTTAGTAATATATAATGAATTTATTATGGCCACTGCATCGCGCACATAGAGCCACATATTCTTTTCTCTGCTATAAACTAGTAGACTAGAGAAAAAATGGCATCAGATCCGAATAAAGCATATAGAGAAAAAAAGGAAAGACATATAAGAAGCCAATTTTCCTTGCAGCACTTGTTTCCAAAGTTAGATTTAAAAATATTAATGCATCAAAACTCTCAGTTAAGTTGTATGATGATATAGCTGCTAAAAGAATCAATACATCTAATTATGTATACTTTAGAAAAACTATCTTGCACTATATTTAAACTTTCAAATCTCGTCATTGCTGGCTATAAGGTGCGTGCCCTTTACAAGTGTACAAGCAATTGTTTTTTTTCTCACGACTGTACCTGAGCATGTTTTTAGTAAGAGAAAGCAATTGTGCTTTTATCGCTGCTCATTCTCATATTGATAAATACCTCCCAAAACAAAAACTCATATCAATCAATCAATAACGCAATCAGCAAGTCGAAGACAAATAGCGTAGGGGAATAAAAACCCCTGGTGGGTGCTGACGTGGATCCGATGGATCTGGAGATTCCTTTCAACGGCCCCGATTCCTCCGCTCCCCTCGTTTTATGTCACCCCGCCTCTCCCCCGTTCCCACCACCCACACCCCTACTGCTCTTCCTCCGCCTTCACCCACCTCTCTTCCTCAGCTCCTCCCCCTCCCCACGGCCGTAGCAGCCATGGCGACCGCCACCTCCTCCTCGTCTTCCCGGCGCAGCTCCGAACCAAGACACCACCTCCTCTAGCCCTCCTCCAGCCGCTGCCAAGGATCACGTAGCCGTACATAGGTTCGGAGAGGGTGGTGTGCAAGTGTATAGAACTACCATACGAGTTGGAAGATACAAACAGCAGGGGCGGCGGAGTGCTAGCGATGATGCTGGGGAAGAGGTCCGGGAGGCCGGCGCCGGCGCCGGTGCGGCAGAACATGCGGCGGACGACGAGCATGACGGAGTTCGCGCCGCCGGACGCGCTGGCGGGCGTGCCCGAGGAGGAGCTGGAGGACGAGGAGGCGGAGCTGCAGCTGCTGCCGCCGCCGCCGCCGGCGCGCGCCGCGTTGCAGGCGGAGGAGCCCTACACGTGGGCCGTCGGCGGCGGCGGCGGCGCGGCTTCGGCTGGCGGGAGGGCGGACTGGCTGGCGGCGTACCGCGCCCGCGCGGCGCCGGCGCTGGCGGGGCTCCGGCGGAACTCGGCCGACTTCTCGGCCGCCGAGACCGCGGCGTTCCTCCGCTCCTGCGGGCTCTGCAACCGCCGCCTCGGCCCCGGCCGCGACACCTTCATGTACAGGTCTGGTCTCGTGCGCATCCCCATCCATCAACCGATTCAAGAAGAAGAAGAAGAAGAAGAAGAAGAAGAAGAAGAAGAGCTGAAGAAGCTTGTGGGTCTGGGTGTGGGTCTGGTGTCTAACTGAGTTTTCTTGCTCGGCGCGCAGGGGCGACACGGCGTTCTGCAGCCTGGAGTGCCGGCAGCAGCACATGACGATCGAGGAGTGGAAGGAGAAGTGCGCGCTCGCGGTCGCGGCGCCGCCGACGGCGGCGCCCCCGGCGGGGGACCCGGTGGTGGTGGTGCCTCCGGCCGGCGCGGGCTCCGACAAGCCCGGCGAGACGCTCGCCGCGGCCTGATGAGGCGACCGGCCGGCCGGCGGGAGCACGCTGGCTGGCGCGCCACGCACGCACTACTACTACCCATCTACCCGCACAAACCTATGCCCGCAGCCTGGTGGGCTCCGCCATCACCAGCCATGTAATATGCTCTCATCAACGATCAATGCAAAAGCACTACTTGATCTTGATGCTACTGTATTGTTCGTCTGCGCGGATGAATTTCTTTGATCTCATCAATCCGGCGCTCACCACGCGCGCATGATTTTATTTTATTTTGTCGATCGCCGCGAGATCGTGTCAGTTTCTACGGTTTCCACCAGCTGATCGATCTCGAAGTCGGATCGCCGCCCATGGCGCGCGGCCGGTGGATGGAGATCTGGCTAGATTCCCCTCTCGCTCACCAGGATGCGAGGCACAGCTGGCCCACATGCCATGCCATGTAGGAGTATGCTCTTGTTTGTTCGCGCGCGTGACGGAACCGCAGTAGAAAAGGTCTTTCTTTACACATCGATCGACGCGCTTGCTTGCTCTCTTCTTCGTTCCAGTTCCCTGTGTCTTCCTTTCAGAGATCTTGCTCTTCTTCAGCTCCGGAAAAGGTACACGAACATCTTGCGAGAGGTGAACTGATCGATTTCCTATGCTCTTGGGTCATTCCTGGGACATGGTGAGAGGACTCACCCCCACATATTATTGTCAAACAAAAAGAAAGTTTTTTATATACATATATGCGTGTAAGATAATTGTGGGGCATGTGCGGGCACGAATCTTCCACTCGGCTCAGCACCACACTGACGACGGGGGAACGAATCATTTTCTTTTCGCTCATGCGTGCTGCTAGATATTATCTGACCGTTCACGGGCTTAATTACTAGTCGTGCCGCTTTTTTTTCTTCTTCTAATAATCCGGGCAAATAATGGAGCTATTTATTATTTTTGGCGCGCATGCACCAACCGGGGGTTTGCCGTGCCTGTGCTCTCCTCACATGGGCATGCAATTTGGATGTACCAAACGCCAACATACAGTTGTAGTAATATATAGGGGGAGCGAGGCGAGCCGTGCAGATAAAGATCTGATTGAACTGCTGGAGTATTTGTGAGATCTCTGTACGCATGCATATGTGTGGTTGTCAAACTTTAATTAGCCTTAATTACCTTATTTTGGATGTCATCACTATATGTAATGCAGCTTTTTGCCAAGCATTTCAGCCTTTTCCCCCTCCAAGCTTTGGCTTGTTGAAGTTATTGAGTTCTTCTTTATTATCATGCTTTTGGTTGCATTTTCTTTCGGAACATATATATGAACACCTACAAGAAAGACAGGGTCGACAGATGTCTTGATACTGACGAAGTTATCATCACAAACATCTCGTTATCAACTAGCTCATCACCCGCCAATGAATGAAATAGACATAATTTTCTAGTAGTCTTTATAAATGAACACATCTCTCATGATAGGCTAGCATGTGTTGCAAAACTATTGAGTTAGTAGCTCAAGGAGATGTTTGTAATGGTGTCTTGTGAGAGGTGTGCCAATTTTTTTCGTGGTGGTAGATGGTTGTGTATAGTTGCCTAGTTGGCGCGTTGTTTCTTTTTCCCAACTACAGCACCACATCACTATATTCTTGTATTTTTTTGTCCTTGTATATCAATGTTTACGGGCACTGCTTGGTATCCTTTAGGGGGTTAAAAGAAAATATTGATTAAATTATGGTCTTAGATTATGAAATCCCCACAAAAATGCAATAAGACACATCAATTGTATGACAAAACTTCACAAGTTGTTCAAAGTAATGGAAATGATTCTCCATAGTCCCGGCGCACAACACTTGGATGATTAGCTCGGTTGATGGGAGTACTGAGGCGGAAACCACCAGGTCGGGAGTTCGACTCCTGGTTCGTACAAAAAAAAAATCTTCTCGCTTGTCCCATGTCCAAAGCATAATTGGAGTCCGGACCTTCTCACGGGTAACATGCCACTATGTATGGGTGGGATAGGGGTTTCGGAGTTTTCTAGATCTGCGTGAGAAGGATATTCTTTTTAGTGTAATGCCGCAAGGGCGGTCTCCATTGCAGGTCTTGTTTTCTTTATGTATTTATACAAGGTATAAAATAAAACTTCCGTTCTTTCGTCTACAAGGTATAAAATAAAACTTTCGTTCTTTCGTCTACAAGGTATAAAATAATCGTTCATTCTTTCGTCAAGTGTGGAATTGGTGCCTGTGGGATGAAAATTATGTATTGATTAGGACTAGAGAGGATGCAAGTTGGTATCTGGGTCACCGCTCGATCAGTTTATTTTTCGTTCTATTTTTCTTGCTTTGATGGGTTTCGGTCGATTCAATGCTCATATGAACTTTCATCCCTAGTTAAGTTACGTAATTAGCTAGATACCCGTGCATTTGAAATAGGCCATGTGCATGCATGTAGTCGTGCCTGCAGTTCTGCACTCCATGCGCAATGGCCACTTTGCATGCTTCTCTAGGCTTTTGGCTTGGTTTTGAAAATTTTTCATAATTAGGTTAGGTTAGATAAAGTTTAGTGCATCGGGAGTAAGATTCAGGATATAGTGCTAAGACTGTGACACCGAACCTACGAATGTTGGAAGCGTATGACCTCGTAGTAATTAAATGCACAGTTGTATGAGAAGATAGTATCATTTTTCTTTTGAGGAGGGCAATACCAATGTATATGGAGCAAGTAGTCCTTAGTGGTGGGCCCATTCACAATAGATAATACTATTGCAAAATTCACAATGTTCATTGTGAAAGTAGGTAGCAGTGACGAGTGAGGTGACATGGAGAAAGAGAAGAAAAGAGAGAGAGTGGAGGTGGGAGTGAGATAAATTGATATTTTATTTTTTATGAGCAGAGCTTATGGACACCTTTAACTAAGAATTACTCTATAGATCACCTCCATTGACTTAGGTTGAATAAAATATTTTAATTCTTAAGGACTGTTTTTGAAGCACATAATGGTCGCTCTAAGTAGGTGCTCTGTTTGTGCATTAATAGTAGGAGAAGATATCCTAATAAATTCATGATTTCAACTGTGCATCCTCCTGAAGGTTTCAAGGACGAGAGTACGAGGCAAGGAGCTAGACATCCATATCGATCGTGGGGCAGACTGCAAATTACTGTGTACCACCATTTTTTTTTGAAAAAGTTGAAAACTGCTGTATACCACTGGCCATGTCGACACCATGTCCACACTCCCACTCCCAGTCATCACGGTGCTTGCGTGGTTCCGGTCCACAGGACCCCCTCGTGGACCAGCCCGTGTCGTCGTCGTCAACCTGCAGCAAGGCGCCAAGCAGCTTGCTGTCTCGCACGAGCAGGAGCGCCGACATGGCGGGCCGGGGCGGCCAGGCTTCACGCCGTGGGCCCGCGTGCCAGTGGAGCAGCTGCCGCGTTGCAGTCTTGCGACTGGTGGGCGATGGAAGGCGACGGGTAGCGCACTAGCGCTAGCGCCCGCCCCCTCACAACAAGTTCCTGCCATTTTTTGCAAACAGTGGCGGCCTCTTCACGATGATGGTGTTGGCGGCTTGGTTTGTGCACATCCATCGGCTGATTCTCTCGAATCCTATGCGATCGTACCACCCAACAAAAATATTCTGAAAAAAAATTATCCCAGCAAGCGCGTAATAATAAGTTTGTGCTATCTGTTATTTTCTCGGTTCCTCTAACCAGATACTCCAAGAATGCAATTCTTCTTTTTTGATAAGTCAAACAGTATAAAATTTGACTAAAATTATATTAAAGAAATAACAATATTCATGATACAGAATAAGTACCATTTGATTAGTACAAAATAAGTACACTTTAATTAGTATAAAATAAGTACAGTTTGATTAGTTATATATATAATAACATTCATGATACAAAATAATAATATTGTACTTATTTTGTAATAAAGTAATAACATTCATGATACAAAATAACAATAACATTCTGAAATTTGTGCTATTTCGGAGATATAGTGCTGCATGCACGTCCTACAACTAGCCTTGCAATGTTTTTTCTCAGAGATATTGTACTATGAATTATGTTTTCATCATATATATAACTCTTTTGTATTTAAGATAATATGGTTGCGGATGTTTGTACTCAAAAGTTTAAAAGTTTGGTTTACGACAATTCTAGATGAACTTTATATATACAATAAGAGAAAGTAACTTCTGCGAATTGAGCAACTCAATTGGCAGTGGCGGAGGCAGATGTTCAGCTTAGGGGCGGCTGACATCTTCTTCTTCTCCTCCACATTTTCTTCCTCTTTTCTTCTTCTTTTCCCCTCACTTCTCCTCCTCCCTCCTCTGTCTCTAATGGTTTATTCATGCTTGTTGAAGTGATGCACATGCAGTGACTATTATTAATCTTAAAGTTTGTCGGCTCGATCAATTTTCTCTTTGAAGCTTGCATAAGGGAAGGATATATGTGCATATCAGTCTCGCAGAGGGTAATGGTGCGCGTGCGTGTGCATATGGGAGAAAGCAAGTTTGTATCCATATTGTGATTCATTTACGTCTCACTATGGAAAATTTAGTAAATTACTTCTCCAAAACACAAGCAATTGGTGCTTTGGGCATTGCAATTGACATATTGGACAATCTCAACATATATCTAAGATCCTGCAACATGTATTGTTTTCATGTTTTCAACCAACCAATATATATTCATGGACAGTGTTGTAATTCAGCAGTTGACATTATGATGCATATAGCCACTAGAGTATGATCAACAAATGCTGTTTAGAAGCTCTCGTAATTTCTGATCCCAACTAGTATGGCCAGACATGTTTTCAAGGCTAGACCCTTTTGACTTGAAACAGACTAACGAACGAGCTCTGGTTTGATATCAACAAGTCTGAATAGAAAAAGGCATATCTACTGATCTGGCTCAAACGGTAAAACTTCACATCTGATAGAGGATCGGAGCCCTCAACAGAAAACTTGGAATGAAGAGGCAACCTGTCAAGTAGCACAACACAACGCTGATCGATTTTAATTTGACTCAGCGCTAACGTACACAAAGCATAAGAGAAGTACCTCTAGGGCAGTTGGTAGAGCTCCTTAGAAGGAGCATGTCCAATTAAACCCGGGTTTGCATTCATGTGGGCTCAGGACCTCCTTAATGCCTTAAGCTGGAGGATATGAGGAATCACCTTCTCCTTTATTTGTAGAGATCCTGTGATATAAATGGGTAGATCGAAATCAAAGTAGAACCACATCAAAAAATTAAACACACTAATACAGGAACGCTAAATAGTACTTCCGAATGGAAAGGGACAACTAAATCCTTCGTTTTATGAGGATTGTAGACGTTATATTTGACATGAACGAGGGAAGAGGTTATTCAAGACAAAACCTAATTAGTTTTGTGTTTATGTTTAGGGAAAAAAAGGAGAAAAAATTGAGCTCGATGAAGCTTTATATATCTAGTAGCTAGTAAGGAGGATTCACATGGAAACGATTCCGGATATCCGTCTTCTTGTTTCCTTCATTCCCGTTCCCATCCCTAGGATGGAAGCAGATCGTATTCACATGGAAAAAGATTCGAATAATTTCAGATATTTGTCTTCCTGTTTTCTTGCCGTTTCCATTCCTAATAGCTAGGCTTACTTCCTTTTCTACTGTATAAGCCTTTGTTGATATTACTGTGGATTTTTTAAAGCACTTGTGCATTTTAAGTTTTGGATTTGATATACAGTTCTCACTGATAAACATCTACTGATCTGTCTGTCCCTATGACAGCAAAATCTTTCAGGAAGT
This sequence comes from Panicum virgatum, assembly GCF_016808335.1. Classification (NCBI taxonomy): domain Eukaryota; kingdom Viridiplantae; phylum Streptophyta; class Magnoliopsida; order Poales; family Poaceae; genus Panicum; species Panicum virgatum. The sequence goes on along the minus strand of NC_053141.1, from coordinate 34,161,911 downwards.
AGCAAGGTTTCCTGGACGACAACAACAACAGCAGTCAGCTTGAAATTAATATCAACAGTTGATTATTCTTCACTCCAAACGTCACGAAAATATATGCGGGCTTTGATTTTCAGGAAGAAAAAACGCTGGTCGATGCATGAATCATGATAGCCACAACCAACAACGACGCTCAGATCTGCGAGGTCCCTTTCAGCCTCGGCATCTCGACAGCCATGGTGATGCGTATGCCACGGACAGCAACACGCGGGCCTTTCCAACGGAAGAAAGGGCGTGCATCTTTGGATGGAGTGCCGCATTGCTTTCGATCGAGCTTACAGGCTGCTAGCTAGCTTCTTCGTCACTGACCGGAGCTGTGGATGCACTAGCTAGCTGCTGATCGCCGGTGGTGCAGTGGTCCCTCAATTCCTTTGGCTTGCCGGGAGACGACGCGCTCTCCTCCAACCACCGCGCGCTATCGCACTCCTCACTCCAGCACCGTCCACTTGTCCATCTATCCCGCCCCAACACTTTCGACCTCCACTACTCTCTCTCTCTCTCTCTCTCTCTCTCTCTCTCTCTCTCTCTCTCTCTCTCTCTCTCTCTCTCTCTCTCTCTCGTCCCTGTTCAAATTCCATGCCCGTTGGCTTCAGGTAAGAGAAAGGGATAGGAGAGAAAGAACAAGCTACAATTACAGAGACGACGGCTTTCCAAGCGGGCCTTTTTCTGGTTCGCAACTTGCCAACATGCAAGTTGCTTGTGAGTGACTTTGTTTGCTCAGAAAGGGTTTGTTTTCTGAAAGGGGAAAAACAGAGAAAGTTTGCTTGTGACGATTGGCAAGTGGCTGCCTGGTGCCTGCTGGTCCTATGGTAGCTAGTGCATGTGTTGTTCCGAGATAGCGGCTGAAAGGAGACGGAGACTGCGCAAGTTGGCTACGAATGATCTGTTCACCGGAGGATCGGCCGCGCGAATATAGGGCAAGATTAATTCTGTGGAAGAAATGAGTAGACTACTACTGATACTGATTTTTGTGTGATGTGGTTGTTGAACAGGAACTGATCTTCAAGATAACAACTGATTACCAGTGGTGTTTATATACAAAAAAAGATACAGTCGATGTGTTTGCCATGATGCACAGAGCTCATTACATTGGTGCCTTTACAGAAAAGAAGATCATGGCGCAGATGATGTGCCACCATTTCTTACCTGAAGTATGCATGAATCCAATCCAGCCACCTATCAATTGGGACCTATCCGAGTCAGCATTCGCTTATCGTCCATCAGACTCTGGTAGCTTTCGATCACCTTTCGGCAAGAGCGTCCACAATGGTAATGGCTAGTAATAGCTATATAGTTTATTGATGTGGAGGTGAGATATAAAAGAAAAAAAACTACTTTATACTACTGGACTCATACACTTCTCTCACATGTTTTTGGGATACGTGAAATAAATCAGCAATTTGCTCGTCGTTAGTGACGACACTCTCTCCTATTTTTTTATTGCCACGTCAGATCTTATTAGCTAAATAGATAATCATTGCGGACGCCTTGAGCATTAGGCACTCACTCCAAAGCGACACCCTCCAACCGGTCACAATATACAAATGGAATGATGATCGATGCACACATCGGACCAATTTGTTTGGAACGAACAGGCGTGATGTCAGCTCTGATCTGAGGCAGCGACGCGGACCTGAATTTGTTTTAACGGGAGGCAGGCAAAGCAGTGACAGGCCGAAAGAGCTGCCTGATAATGCAGGGGTTAGAGGGAGCAGCTTGAAGGTGGCATCATCATTGGCAGCCGCCTGATTGTATATTCGGTGGATTGCCTGTCGCCAGATCACTGAAAGCTTCGCAAAAGGAAAAAAATAGCTTTGAGGGTGATCGCTAGCTAGGCTCTAGCTAGCTAGCATCCATCACCTAGGAGCATTATAGTAGCACTAAAACCCTGCTCCTGATGGAAGATGACATTTGTTTTATGCTGGTACTCCTCCCCATTCTGAATTATAATTCATTTGACTTTTTGATCCCAAGTTTGATCGTTCATTTTATTCAAAAAATTTATAAAAACATAGTCAAATTTAAATTATTCTTGAAAAACTTTTATTAATAAAACAAATCACAACAAAAGAAGTTATATTTTATATAAATTTTTTGAATAAAACGGGCGTTTAAACTTGGGGTTAAAAAAGTCAAATGAATTATAATTTGGAACTGAGGGAGTAGTATTAGTTCACTAGTGGACTCTGTAGCTGCAGAATTGCAATTTATTTCTGCACGCTTCGTGCGTTTTAGTGGACCAATTCGTGTGGTACTGTGGTTCAACTTCCGAAACATCATGTACGTAAAAGAGCAAAAATGTTACTGTCTGTGTGTCTCTGTGAGTGAGGCTACAAGTCGGTGTGATGTACACGCGAGGATCTCAGCAGCACAACTACCAAATTTGCAGATACTTCTATATATACTCGGTGCAGTGGTGGGAGGACCATGATGGCAAGGTATGGCATCTGCCATACCTTGTTTTTCCTACGGTAGCCCACAGCTCTTGATTCCAATTTAGTTCGGCACTTCTGCTAGCAAGTCTGATTGTTTGAGAATCAATTGACTCCGTCACACCTCAGGTCTTGTTTAGTTCGCAAAATTTTTTGAGTTTTGATACCGTAGCACTTTCGTTGTTATTCGGCAATTAATGTCCAATCATAGACTAATTAGCTTTAAAAGATTCGTCTTATGCTAATCATTTAAACTGTGTAATCAATTTTTTTCAACTATATTTAATGCTTCATGCATATGTGTAAAGATTCGATGTGATGGGTACTGCAGGAAATTTTTTGGAAACTAAGGCCCCGTTTAGTTCCCAAAAAATTTTCTGCAGTACCCGTCACATCGAATGTTTGTACACATGCATAGAGTATTAAATGTAGTTGAAAAAAATAACTAATTACATAGTCTAACCGATTAGCATGAGATGAATCTTTTAAGCCTAATTAGTCTATAATTGGATATTAATTATCAAATAACAACGAAAGTGCTACAATGTCAAAATCCAAAAAATTTCACAAACTAAACGAGGCCTAAACGGGGCACAGTTTTTTTCCATCCCCCGACACTGATTCGGGCGTTTTTTTATTTTTTATATTTTTCAAAATCGTTTTTTACAGAAATATATTTTCGGTTTCATAATTTACAGATTTATTTTTAATGTAAATAAAATTTATTTTTAATCACATTTTTACTAAATCTGTAAATTATGGAACCGAAAATATATTTATGTAAAAAACGATTTTGGAAAATATAAAAATAAAAAAACGCCTGATTCGGTGCTTGTTTACCGGCGAGGAATCATGCATCTCCCGGTGAACAAGTCTAGGCCATACGCTGATGTGCATCTGGAAGCCAATGACAGCTGAAACCGACCGTCGCGCGTGGCACCAAAAGGGCTGGGGCCCATTGGCGAAAGACCCTTGTTTTGTGTCCACATGCAGCCGGAACCAGTCAACTCTTTGAGCATTTTGAGCTCGACTGGCTGATTTTGTAGCCTTCAATCCCCAAGTCTAGGCGAGGCAGAAAGGCTTATTTATATTAAAATGAAATAAACACAAAAGATATGAATAGTTCATTGTTTCATTAGAAAAAGACAAAAAGATTAAAGAAAAATTCACAAAAAAATTATCAGACCTGCCGGATTCGAACCAGCGACCTAAGGATTGATCTGCATCGACTACAGTCCTCCGCTCTACCAACTGAGCTAAGGTCGGTTTGTGAAGGAAATTGTAAAGAAACATATATCACTTTTGTATGTTTGGTTCTGAATGAAAAATCTAGCACTTCATCCGTTCAAGGAAACGTGCCTGCTCCTGTTTCAGCAACCATGGACCATGGTACCATGTCTAGGAAGGTAAGTTATCGATGCCCCTGATGTCTCAGGCACACGACATATTCACTTCTAGGAAAAATGGAATGGACCGATCATAAACACACGGTTTGAAGTTTTGAGCGACAGAATCAAAATCAAACCAGTTAGTTACCATTTGCTCATATATGCGCTCGACCGCTCATGATACGATGATCCCATATTTCCCCAAGAAATATGCACTATGCAGTGAGTTCAGGATGCAGTCGCCCGTACAGGGCAACAAGGCCCCATTCTTTGTGCTCTGATCAGCAATCACACTTGGTACCAAAACTCTTAACAGCTACGCGAATGAATGAAACAGTATATTCTTACTTTGATCAGAGATAAAAGTTTCTCCTAAACATCATCACGTATACAAGCTCCGACACCAAGCCAGGAACTCAGCATCTTTGCGACGCGCGCTAAGGTGGACAGTGCTTCAGTTCCTGCAACGTTCTGTATCTGGAACTTCAGAGAACAAGCGTGCCCGTTCACCATAGTTGCATTGTCGGTGCCAGTCAGTCAGAGTCTGCTGCATTGTGCTCTGAGTTGAGGAACAAGCTTCAGCTCAAAAATATTGGATGCACTCATGCACCATCTCTGAGAAGGCAAGTTAGGATCTGCAGGACGTGGAGCTCATGTATCATTTCCCGATGCAAAATTTGCTGAATATGCTGCTCAATACTTCTTCAGAGATGTCCTCTCCACTGATTGTTGCGAGAGCAAGTGCGGCTTCCCTCAAGTCTATGGTCCAAAAATCCATTGGTAACTGCTCACTAATAGACGATTCTAGCCGTGTGAAAGCTTCTTTAGTCCTCAAGAGCTGCTCGAATTGCCTCTGCATAATATGACGCGAAATGAGAAAGCAGTTGGTGATCTTTCACATCAACACATGCAACATTTATTAGGGCAACAATACTCAGGGGACAGCAGTTTGGTCATGTTCTTGAAGTGATGAACACACATAGAATTACCTGGTTTACAGTCCATCGTCGTCCCCCAGAAGGTACGTGCTCAATACCCCTGACCTCTATTACAGCACCCTCCAACTCGGAAATGCCTTTACTAGTGACCGCACATGTCTGGACTTGTTTTGTGAAGACGCCACTGAACTTTTCAAACTGTTCTCCAGAAACAAATGGTGCACAATCGACCTTGTTGATTACAAGGACCATCGGAACTGAAGAACCTGAGGATTTCTATCTCAAACAAGAAAGCAAAAAAGAATAATTAGTACAATAGTTAACCAAGGAGTAGCTCAAAAGTTCTCAAATGGAAATATATATATGTTAATAGTAGGAGGGACGGAGGACATAGTTTTTTTTGGATAGTGGGAGGACAATAGTTAAGCATACAGGACAATTGATAACAAAGCAAAAGAAAATGTACCTTATTTATCAAAACATGCTCAATAAGTTTAGTGTCATCATCAGTCCATCCATCAACTGCACTTATTGTCATTATAATCAGATCAGCTCCCAATGCAGCAGCCTCAGATCTTTTAACGCCTGTGTAAGATCAGAATTGAATATAGATGTCAAGACTAGGATTATCATTAGTCCCTAACTCCTATCAGATACTGAATGCATATTCTAAGGAAAAACAACTTACCAATTTTCTCCACAACATCATCAGTCTCTCTTATACCAGCAGTGTCTAAAAGAGTAACAGGGATGCCATGAATCGAGACATTTGCTTCTACTACATCCCGCGTAGTTCCGGCTATTTCAGTAACAATAGCCCTTTCACTCTGCAAGCTAAACATTTAAATTCCAATATCAACTAATATGGGTGCAATACAAAACAAATTCATCTATACACAACACTCCTTAAGTATACAGTCAGAATTATAGGATTATTGATTTCCAGATAAACTAGGCAACAAGCAGAAATTTTTCTTTGTTCAGTGCAGAATATGTTAAGCACTAGCCTAATTCTTCACACAAATTGCCTGTCATTAGGGTATCTCTAGCTGATTTTTTATAGCCTTTGCAAGTTCATTGAAGAAAATATTAAATACTTTTCCTAAAAAAAATATGAAATACAATACATTTCATGTTGTTGCCCACATGAAGGTACAGCGAATAAGAAGGATCAGTACTGTTAACATAACAAAAAGACCAATAATACATGCTAGTTCAACACGAAACAGGGATATCCATGTACATACCTTACTCCAAGCATTAAGGAGGCTTGACTTGCCAACATTTGGGCGGCCAATTATTGCTATCTGCAATATATTTTAAATGCATTTATTTAATCTTCATTATGTTAATTTCTAAAATCTGAACCTTAAGTATTGCCAACGTATAACATGAATAAAATACCTGCAGACCAGATTGTAATAGCTTATCATAATTGGAAGTGTCCAATGCATCCTGAACTTCCTGCCTCATACAATTAATTTTGCTGATAAGCATCACTGGGTCCAAGGGAGGCATCTCATCTTCAAAATCTAGACGAGCCTCTATCTCCGTTAGCAACTCAATGCACCTTGATCTCAACGACTTTACTAGAGTAGAAAAGCCTCCCTACATTCAAACATGTCAAATTCAGACCTGTTCTGAAGCATTTAGCTCCTTCATGGAGCCTCCGACTTTGGGCTTCTCAAAGAAGCTGACATAGATGAATTTAAGCTTCCAATACAAAAGGAGTTTATCCCAATAAGAATCCGTTTCAGCTGCAGCCAATCTGGAATGGCTTAAGCTTCTGGGGTTCCACGTTTAAGCTCAAAGGCGTGATTGGAAATGCATACTTAGGCCATGTTTAGTTCCCCTTAAAATTCCAAAAAATTTCAAGGGCTACAGTAATTTCGAACGTTTGACAACTAATTAGAAGTCTTAAGTGTGGATAACTGACAAAACCCATTCGATAGCCCCTGGGTGTAATTTCGAGACGAATCTTTTAAGCCTAATTAGACCATGATTGGACAACGTCGCACTACAGTAAATAATCTCTAATGATGGATTAATTAGGCTCGTTAGATTCGTCTCGCGATTTAGAACCCATCCGTGTAAAAAGTTTTATAAATAGATTTCATTTAGTACTTCTAAATGCCAAGATTCCGTTTCCAAATTTTTGGAAAACGGAACTAAACACAGCCTTAAAGGAAATAGTGCTTCCCCATATTCTACCTCTTTACAGGTGCATCAATATAAGCCCATGAACTAATTACCTGGATGCCAGCCAAAGCTGAGTCGGCCGCAGCTGCTGATTTAGCTGAAATGAGCCGTGACACGTTTTCTGCTTGGGCCAAGTCCAATCTCCCATTCAGAAAGGCACGAAGAGTGAACTCGCCTGGAAAGAAGATGCAAATTTGGCAGATTAGAGCATAGCATTTGGTACCACAAACTAAGAATCCATAATCGATTGAAATTATTTCTCAATGACCGATTAACCTGCAATCATGGTACAAGGCACAATGGCAGTTCAATAAGGAGAGGGTAAGTAGCAACTGACCAGGATCAGCGAGCCTGGCGCCCGCTTCCAAGCAAGCCCTGAGCACGCGGCGCAAGCAGAGGTCGTTGCCATGGCACTGGAGCTCCACCACATCCTCTCGCGTGTACGACCTCGGAGACAGCATAGGCACCACCAGGACCTTCAGCAACACACCAAGGTGAGTTTGCAGCTAGCACAAGGAGAAGCATAGCTAAAGCTAACGAGAAGCGGAGCACCGAGCCGCGTTGCCTACCTCATCGATGACGCTGCCGTCCGCGTCGAGCGCGAGTCCGTACTCCACGAAGTGGCTGCGCGGCTGCCACGGAGCCTGCTCCTGCGCCTGCGCCCTCCTGGCGGGCCGGAACACGCGGCCGGCGACGGCGACGGCGTCGGGGCCCGAGAGCCGCACGATCCCGACCGCCGCCGGGCCGCCGCCGAGGGAGGTGACGATGGCCGCGATGGTCTCGGGAGCGCCGCCCCCGCCGCCGTAGTCCTGGCGCGTCTGGTGCGGGGGCAGGCGCGCCGGCGTGGGCGAGCGCTCGTCGCCGGGGAGGACGAGGGTGTCCGGGCGCGCGGCCAGGGTCCTGGTGCTGCTAGGGGTCGGAAGGAGGCGGCGGCGGAGGAGGCGGACCGGCGGCGGGCGCCGCCATGGGAGGAAGAGCGGGAGGAGGCGGGCGGCGGCGCGGGCCATCGGATTGGGATGAGCTGCGAGCCGTGGCGATTGGGGAGGGGTTCGCTCGTTAACTCGGCTGGGTGGCCGGAGCCGGACAGGAAGCCAGCTCCAGCTGCAGGTTTTCATCACTGTCGGATCCTAAATCGACGGGTTTCATCCGTAGAGAGATTTCATGCCATAACATTTTAGAAGTAAACAACCGATTACCGATGTGGCTACTGTGTTCGAAGTTCAAATTTTGAAACTTTCTCAGAGTTTCATGGCATAACATTTTATAAGGCAATAATATACAACACAGACTTTTTATTGGTCCTCCAATATTTTAACTGGAAACTCCTCGTTACTAGTACTATTTATTGCCACAACCTATCCTAATAGCAAATATAGCTATTATTTTTGGAGATTTGAATTTTTAAAATATATCTATCAAAACTGGATGGAGGGAGTATAAGACAACAATTAAGATGATTACTTTCTCATTTTGTGTACAAAGTAACTACACCTCTTTCCAAGAAAATCTCCACACCTTTTTTTTGGCACAAAAAAGTTTTAAAGAATACAAACCTCCATTTCTGTAACATTTTGGGTCACATCGTGAAAACTTCCATCGAAGTTCTAACAGTGCGTTAAGTAGGTTCCTTTTCAAGGAATTACTCTCTTGCTACCTTCATAAATCAATGACAAATGTCACAGAAAGTTGAAACAAAACAATGATGCACCAATTAATCGTGTATATCTAGTAATTTTTCTTTCTTTCATTCATTTCGGAAACGAATGAGGGACTCAGATCACAGCATTTAGCTATACATTAACCCTATCCACTTGTCTGTAAGCAGTGTTCAAAAGTCAAAACAACAGAATTACATCTGTTTGAAATGTTATCGCCCACTCTCGCGTTAAGCAACAGCCGGCACCACCTTCGAAAATATCCTATGATTTGTGATCTTGTAACGTCATTACATGATTTATATACTAGAATGCAGATGTGTAGATAACCAAATTTGGCACAAACATCAGCAAGATGCCTGACGTAAATCCATTTCAGTTCAGGGCTCTTGCATCGACTTTGAAGTGCAGAAACGCACGGCGTCAGCAACTGTCAGGAAAATGTGATTGCTTCCGATGTGCTCAGTTAGTTTCGACGACTGGAGCTTCTCAATGACGATGGAGCCAGGATTTGATAGGAGGAGCTGCCGCATGCACAAACGCACACAATATATCCATTAAAATCAATGCACAGATAATTTCAATTCTTTTATAACAGCTCCTAACCCATATTTTTCCATTCTCAGGTTTCTTGTGTAGGATTTTAGAATGTTCCTCCAATAAGATACTTTGATCTTTTGAAGTGGAATAACAAGTCCTAACATTGACTGAAAATTCTTGGAACTACTTTTAATCAAGTCAGTCAATTTTAGTATCAGTCTACATACCTGAATGCTTCTCTTCTGAAGATTCTTGTGCAGATCTTCAAGGGCATGTATACCACTTGTGTCAATATCTATAACAGCTGTAAGAAACATTTTCATTGGCTTTAATCATTACAATCAGAAGAACACTGATCATATCACATTAACAGGTGATTCTACTTACGTGACATCTCCACTATCAAGAAATTGATTCTAGACAGTCCCTCTGCCTTGACTTTCTCTTCTTCAGCTGTTAACCACCTAAGAATTCTGAAATGGAGCGCATGAAAGTTTATGAGAATACTCAAGCTATACATGAAACATGGTGGTTTTATATTTATACCTCTCCCGGATATAATTGGAGTTGGAGAAATAGATAGCGGAATCAACCCTCACTATTACCACCCCAGGAACATGCCTTGCATCTGGATACTGATCCGTGTTCCTGTAAATTGTGGTGCCTGGAAGGTTTCCGAGCAGTGCAGTCCTTGGTCTTGTTACTTGAAGAAGTATTTTGGCAAATGAAATTGACACCTTTGAATATCGAAAATGTCAAGTAAGTTTCACTTATCCCTACAAGATTGGATAGTAAAGACTGGGATGGGTACTTACAGCAATTAAGAGGCCTATCTCAACAGATTTGAAAACCACACCAAAGAATGCTCCCATGCAGGCGATGAAATCCATTTTGTCAACTTTCCAAATGAGAATTGCTGCTTCATAGTCCACAAGGCCAATCACAGCAGAAATAATGATTGATCCAAGGATCGCATTTGGCGTATACTTAAACAATGGTGTGATGACCAACAAGGTGAGAAGCACAACCATTGACATAACAACATTAGATACTGGTGTTCGGCACCCAGCCATGAAATTGACTGCAGAACGTGAGAAAGAACCTGGAGAATTGCAGCAAACAGGTTTCAGCACAATATTTTCAGAAATATCAAATATCACTGCAACTCCATTCAGAAAAGAAGATATAGTTACCTGTTGTGACATAGCAAGACGTCATTGAGCCTACAATGTTCATTGTTCCAAGTGCTACCATCTCCTTGTTTCCATCTAACTGGTAGCCCTTCACAGCAGCAAATGTCCTTCCGATCGCCACGGCTTCCTGATAAGGCACACAAAGATTGATGCGCATTCTGTCTGGAAAAGAACATGAAGGACCAAGATGGATTTTCATGGCATACATACCGTCAAACCGATCATGCCGCAGACAACACCGATCTTGAAACCTTTTGCAACAAATGGACCGGTGAAATAAATCTTGTGCAGAGATGATGGGTTGATGCCCTTCTTGATATTATTCACCTGGGTTCACCGAGTGCCAAAAATGATTCACTACTTAAAACATGATCTATATGAAGTTGCGGGGTTCATATGATTCTTGTGGTTGAGGTCATGCAAAAATAATTGAGCTACTAACTTGAGTACTTACAATTTGAACACCATGTTTGTCAGCACGGAAAAGGTATACAAAAAGGGTAGCAAGAATGACAGAAGTTATAGGAGCAATAGCTGGCACCCAGAAATACTTCTTATTTCTTTTCCCCTGTGTATAGGAAATATCATTATTAAGTTATAGTATTTCCAAAATCTAAGAAATATTTAAGGTAAATAGTATGGAAAATAAAGGGATTCTCACAATGTACTTTGCAAGAAGAAGAAAAGCGAGGAAAGAGAAGCCAATCACAACTGTCTGCCAGTTCCACTGCATACAAAAGATCACGCCTTATCAGATAACTATAGGAGTCAGTCTGATGGTAATATTTTATTCATACTGTCTTAAGTTCAAGTTAAGTACCCCATGATGAACCGAGCCCCAAACAGACTTCATAACAGAAATTATATCAGTTTCCTTTGTGAAGTTCCTGATTCCCAACACATATTTGAGCTGCTGCAGGGCAATAGTGATTGCTGCTCCTCCCATGAATCCGACAATTGCAGCATGCGACAAGAACTCTATGAGGAATCCTAACCTGAAAAATAGCAAGTCTGAGATTGATTGACCTACATGTGTCTTGCTTAAAAGTACTGTGGTATACCTTAGAAATCCCAGGGCTGCTTGAGTAATACCAGCAAAGAAGGTTGCTGTAAAAGCAAGACACAAGTATTCTTCCTTGTTCTTTTCATGATCAACTTCATTTTGTAGGAGTGAACCTATTAGAAGAGATACCACTGCAACTGGCCCAATTGCTATATCCCTTGAGCTACCCATTGCAGCATATATCAATGGGGGGACAAAGCTGGAGTCTGAAACCAAATAACAAAAAATAATGACAATAGCATTGATAAGAGTCACCAGTCAAGAATTAAATCAAGATTCATCAATGGAACATCTGAATTGATGAAACTTACAAAGCCCATACTGTGGATCCAGATAAGCAAGCTTTGAGTAGCCAATATCCTATTTAATCCAAGACTAGATGTCAGGCACAATAAGTAGCCAATTTATAGTGATAGGTGTAGTCAACCTGATACCTGAGGGATGCAGAGACTTGCGATTGTCAATCCGGCAATCAGATCACCTTTGAACTTGCTCAAGTTGTAAGTCCTACCCCAATCAAAGACTGGGAACAAGAACTGCAAGCCCATTTTAAACTTTGTCGATCCAGATTGGTCCTTATACTGCTTTAGTGGATTGTCATGGAAGAATGTCTCCCTCAGTGTGTTCGTAAACTCTGTGGTGAGGTTCTTCTGAGGAGGATACCCGACTTTGTACACAGGTGGCGCTTGAGATAGATTATAGGAGGGAGGCTGTGTCGAGATGCTGGTTTCATCTGCTGTCGCCTCATCTCGCTTTTGATGAACCATCTTTGGGTAATAAAATAACTGAATTAAGATTAGAAATATAAGATTCTGGGTTGTAAGTGAGACAGTCAATGGATAAAACAAAGTAAATATTATTCGAATTGGAAGGGAAATTATGTATTGCAAATGGGAACAATAAAAACTTTGAACAAATTAATGAGGTGCAACGAATTGCACAAAACTCGATCAATCAACCAGAAATGTTTAGTAAAATTGGAAGAAGAAGAAGAAGATGCCCATAACATTAATGCGCGATGTACTAAGATGAATTGGAGGTATCAATTAAACTTGTATTTTTTTAGCACATTTGGTATGGGCAAAGGATGCTAAATCAGCCTGCGTGTTCCTAATGGACTGAAAACCAGTAGTCTAAGTTAAAAGCAGATATACTGAAATAATTCTATCCAGTTACATGAAGGATGGTGTTGGAGGAATTGACTCGGTCTGAAAAGCCAAGCTTGGTCTTCCCATTTCCAGAACTACATATCTATAAAATCCAGTACACAATTGTAAACTGTGAAAGTATCTTTCGAGCCAATTAAAATGGTTCCCAACTTTGCCTCCATGTATTTTAAAACGCTGAGTGCAGTAGCAATGGCTGACTGTTTATATGTTTGAAAAATCCCAAGTTTCTGGGTGAAAACACTAACAAATGAGCAGCTGAGTTAAGCAACACCGAATCATGACAACCTTAAAATATCGCTAACTGCTCTTCAGGCCAGAGGAGCTGGGAAAAGTTGAGAACAGTATGCAGTTTGCATCGATGGATGAACCAACTTTTTCCCTGAATCGTCAACTACCTACTACTAATATTGTCCATTCTACAACGTTGCAGGGGAAACTATCAGCAGTTAGGTCCGGTACGAAGCCCGAGGTGAAGAGGCTGTTTCTGACAGTCATGCTAATTCGATCAGCACGCTGAAAGACTGAATGGCTATCTTTGAACCCTGAACCATGCTGTTATGTTCCCCAGCTGGGGACAAACAAACAGTAGGTGATTAACGCGATTATGAATTGTGTAATTTTTTTAGAGAAAATTATGAACTGTGCAGTGTGCAATCGATTGTGAAACAACGGTCCACGAGACAGGAGATACTGTGACGCAGGAACAGGTAGCGGGGCTTCTCCGAACTCCACACGGGGCTAGAAATATTGTTCTGCCAAACAGAAAGATGGAGAAGGTTGCAGGAAAATTCAACAAAGGGAACCAGCCCGGGAACCCGAAGAGAAAATCGTAAAATTTCCAAGAGAAAGGATCCCCAAGATCGCAATGAACCGCAGTCCAATCCAAACACCCCCTGGGAACGAGCGAGACGAACTTAAGAGGAGCGCAACGAAGGACCGGGGGTGCGGATTTTACCTGCCGGGCGATTCGGGGGAGGGAGACGGGGAGCCCTTGGGCGCGCGCCCTGCGAGCAAACGGAGCGCCGGCCGCTCAAGCGTCCCACCGGGGCCGCCGCATTTGGCCCGAGGCCGAGGACGCCGCCGGGTCCCGCCGGGCGCGCGGGGATCGAGCGCCGCCGGCCGCCGCGTCCGCGAGAGTAGTAGTATGTATGAGCAGCGAATCTGCGGGGTCAAATGAATGATTTTTCCTTCTCGGAATGGAGAGCGGCGATGATCAATTCATTCGTGGGAGCCTTTCGGGGATTTTGCGCTGCAATTATACCCGAGCGAGCGAGCGACGGAGCGAGCGAGCGACGGAGCGAGCGAGGACAGTGGTATGGTCGGGAGCGGGTGGTGGTCGAGCGGCAAGCGGAAGTCCGCGTGGGCTCCACGGATCCGGGCCCACTACCCCGAAGGCCCAGACGGAGGGGTCGCTGGCAGGTGGGCCCGGTCCGCCCTGGTCAACTGTTTCGCGGGCCACGGAGTCACGGACGGTCGCGACTCGCGCGAGTCGCCGTGGAATGGTAAGCGGGACGACTGGCGCTCATGTCCCTCTGACATGTGGGTCCACCTAGGCGTGATGGCTGCGGTCACGGTGTCTGGTCGCGGTCGCCGTAAGCTTTGCCGGTGGAGCGAGGACTCGCGTCCGGGGTCGTTCGAGGTAACAAACAATCGGCCCGGCTACTGTCATTGGTCACTAACCGATGGCACATCGACGACGACGGCGAGCCTCTCCATACATGGTCCACTCTTATGGCGAATCTAGGATGTAAATGCAGAGTTCATTTTGATCTCTCATTCTTGGAACGATGATACCAGATCTGTTCGGAGGGTTGGAAGTGCAGAGGGAGCACGAAAAGTAGCTAGTAGTAGAATGGTCCTGACCTCTAAAGTTTCTAAGAAAATAGAAGGGACGAGGGACTAGTTGCAGCACAAGGTGCTGAATGCAAGGTTGAAGTTAGAGCGTAAAAGAAGTTTGAAGCTTAGACTTTCTAGCTTTCTTTCTTAGTCTCTTTCTTTCTTGTTTCTTAGAGGTGTGGAGTCTAAGTGCTAATGTATCTTCTGCCTATGTGGTCAGATTTGTTTCGTTGTGATCGTAGACAATCACTTGTGAATAATGTTCAAGACTGAATAATTCCCTTAATCTACTTTTTTTTTTTTTGCTTTCTTCCTCTTCTTTAAAGGGTATTGGGGGTTCCATGGACTGCATGGGGCCGGGTAAGGGCTCCGAGCCCCTCCCCCTGTAGGATCAAGAACACCGACTAGAGGGGGTGAATAAGCGGTTTAAATTCTAAAATCAACAATACTAGAGAAATTTAATTAGTAACAAAGGAAAGCCCTATGTCATGCTACTACTATCTCTAAATGGGTTTGCAACCTAGGGTGACAAGATACAAATCAAGCTCTAGTAAAGTAAATTGCTCAAAGTAAAAACAAGAATTAAAGTGAGCAAGAGAGGTAACCAAGCTTGACACACGAATTTATCCCGTGGTGTCGATGACTTGCCAATCACCCATAATCCACGTTGAGGTAGATTCCAAGAATCAACCGCTCATCTATCAAGAACCTCTTGATTTTGAGCCGGCTTGAATCAAGGAACCACTCCACACCTCGATTCCACTAGAGTTGCTCTTCACCACTCTGGTGAGGTGAGCACAAGACCTCTCACAACTGAAATCGGGGCTCCTCAACAATCTCCTTGGAGGAGCTCCACGAAATCCTCTTCTCCAAGCCGTCTAGGGAGCGGCAACTCCCAAGAGTAACAAGTCGATGACGCTTGCTTGAAGTTTCCCTAGTGCCACAAAGCTCAAACTCTTGATGCAATGCACTAGGAAGCCCCCACACTCTCAAGAATGCAATCTCTAAGCAAGTGTGTGTGTGTGAGAGATGCCTTAGCACTATAGTGTCAGGTATGCAGTCCAAATAGCCAGGAGAGCCTCCCAATGGCCGGGCATTGGATATATATAGACATCCCCTCAAAAACTAGCCGTTACACTCTTTTCTGCGAAGACGCGGACTGTCCGCGGTTCAAAAACCGGACCGTCCGCCATTATAAACCAGTGAGTCAGAGTGCATTTAATGTGTGTCAGAACTATCTGTTACAGCCCTGGCGGACCGTCCGCGCCCCAGGGGCAGACCGTCCGCAGTTATGTTTTCCACACCACCAGAGACGGACATCGTCTCTGGTACAACTTTGAAATTAGCTGGCGGACCGTCCGCACCCCAGGGGCGGACCGCCCGCCGTTCATCCTTGAAAACCACCAGAGACAACACTGTCTCTAGTACAAATAGTCAAATAGCCGGCGGACCATCCTCACCCCAGGGGCGGACCGTCCGCCGCACAGATCATCGCCTCAACCAGAGAAAACACCCTCTCTAGTACAATTTGAGTTAGAGCGGCGGACCGTCCGCCCAGCTGGGCCGGACTATCCGCCAGTCACATCTAATTTCCACCAGAGCCAAACATGCTCTCTGGTACGGGTGCGGACCGTCCGCGCTCCAGGGAACGGACTGTCCGCGCTTGTGCAGTCAGCTCTCAAACTTGTTCCTTTTCAAATCTTGTCAAAACGTCGTTAGCCCTCATGCATGCACCTAGACATTTTGAGCAAAATGACACTAAAGACCCGTCAAGCACGAGTACACAACCCCTCTTGATAGTATGGCTATCTATCCAACAAATCCGGTCACTTTTCATCCACTAAACGCCTTGTGACCGGTAAAATACAAAAGCCCTATTTTATACCTTTGCCTTGAGCCCGAGCTTTGCATATCATCTCCAAACTTCACACGTTCACAACCAAATCCCTTTTATCCGTAGATCAACTTATGCTCATTATCTCGAATGAAATTATTAATCCACAAATCGATGTCATTAATTACCAAAACTCGAATTAGGGGCCTAGATACTTTCAACCCCCCATCCGTCCTTGGGTCCACTTGATCGTTAACGTTGCATTCATTAGTTTCCTTTTTTTATCTAATTGCATTGTATTTCTATTGACAAAGGTCTATTGAACAAATAGAATTTTTAGATAGCAGGGTGTTTTTATCGTCACTCCATATTAGATATTTCTGTCTACACTTGGCTTAAATGATAGAGTTGCCCCCCTGCATGTATTCTCATAGAAGATTTCCTTATTTAAAGAGACTGCCAAAAAAATAAATTTTTGCCATTGTGATAGGGACCGCTCCTTTTTTTTTGCCGTTAGTGAAATTTAATGGGATCAGTTCATTTTGGTATTTGAGTGTTTTTATGGGTGATAAAATCTTTCTTTTGATGTCTTGCTAATTCCAAGTTTTGACAGGAGGGTCCGGTGTAATTCCATCGATTTTTGGATTTCGATCGTGTCTAAGAGATCCTATTTTATCTGGGTTGCTAATTCAATGGCAGAGTGCTCGGCTTTTAAGTGCAACTATAATCTTTTATACATTTGGATGAAGCAACAAATTCGTCTAGACTCTTGGTAGGCACACCTATGAGACTATTGAATGTTCCTTCACACGTACGGAATTGCTAGCCCTTGCTTAATTTTTTTCATCTATCTTTTAGCTCTCGAGATTTTGATTTTTTTTAGATAATAATAATTAGGAAGCCACGATCAGATCAGTGTCGTTGCAACGAGAAGCGATGAAAAAACCTTTTGGAGGAGATTTTGACCATGTAAATCACTTGATCCTCCGCAATATACATGTACATATGGTTGGGACGCGTTAGATTTCTTCTATTAAACATCGCCATTGCCCAGCATATTTTTTGGTTTCCAAGATTTAATGCAAGGTAATTAAGCACAAGTTTTCAATTCAAATATCATGTACTAAGATTGGGTTAGAACTATTGCTTGTTGTGAAATTAGCCTTCACCTTTTTATCCTGATTTCAAGTTGTTACCAGCCCACCATGCATTTTAGTGTCTGTCAAGAGGTACCTTCTTGGCTCCTTTTATGGTCCGTTTGTTTTAGAGCAAATCACAAGAGCTTTATTGAATCATGGCAGAATTACAATCTTTAGTTACAACTAATGATGCAGAATTTCTTGGGTCGACCCAATAACCCGGAACCCAACTCCTGACTAGTAGGGTAAAAACCCAAAGACCTGACCCAAAGAAACGTTTAGTGCTACACTGGTTTAATCTCGTGGGTCATTGGGTTAACCCAAAAATAACCGCCGCAATGGACTACAGAACCACGCGTCTGCTCTTCCTCTCTCTTCACAACGGCCAAGATGCTAACCCGTGCGTTTGGGTGATCGGCCGATGAAGAGTTACCGATAAAGTCAGGGAAGGATAAGAGGACCCGGACTCTACGAAGATCTTGACGATTCAGTTGTAATATTTTAGTATAGTTTAAATTAGGAAGTCTTTTCTTTTTAGTTAAGTAATGTTTGCCGTAATCGGCTAGGACTCAATAGCGCTAGGCTATATATATCGGTTGTAAGGGATCGGAAAAACTTGATACACATCCAATACAACAAACACTTTACAATTCCTTTGCACTTTTTCGGCGACTTCGCCTTTTCTTTTCTCTTTTCGACGAGTTCTTTCAAGTTGATCAAGGACGCCTCACATTCGAGCGACTTGGTTTGCTGGTGAGTTTTTCGTTTTACCGAGTATATTTGAGCTTTAGCTACCTGGCGCATCGCTGTGGCTTCGTTCAGATCTACTCAAAACTTATCAACTTTATCTAGGCTTTGATCTCGGGCGCATCGCTGTTTTCTCGTCTAGATTTATTCATAATTTATTGATATCAGCTAGATTTGTAGATTTTCCTATGCTTTTTGGCCATTATCATATCTATTCGCTAGAAGCATATTAGATCGGCTTTAGGTTTTTGGATTAACATCTTGTTATCTTAAAAGCCGATTTAGATCTGTTTCGAGCATCACATTATCTGAGTTACACATTCGTAACTTAGATTTTGTTATATACGCACGATCGGCTATCTCAAGTTGATTTTGTCGTTTTCTGCATCGGCCGATCCTGCTGATGCGTCTGTTTATTACATGCACGTATTTAATATTCTTTTGTCGTTATCTGTATCGGCAAAGCCTGCCGATATGCTTGTGTGAGAGATATTCGGAATCCCAACTGATATGCTCTCAAATTTGACTTTGTTTTATCTCTAATCAATTACAGGTCAAATTGACTGGCACGCTTGGTTGACTTTCCGGAGCTTGGCGAACACTTGCCTCGGATTCCAGTGTGTTGATTTTTGCGTCAACAATTTGCTTCCCGGTGTACAAACGAAACGCGAAAAGACAAAATGGATCTGCCTAGCTGTTGGATCCCTTGCCAAAGATCATTGATCGTTGATCTATCATCCTCCATCGACTTCAAGGAGTTAGCTAGAGATTGATTGTCCAACTCCAGGATGACCTTGTTGTTGCCCAATAATGCCACAGCCAACAACATGCCATTTTTTGCAGCCAAAGCTTTCACTGTCAAAACATCAGCTAAATTCTCATACTTCCGTCCTTCAGCTGCAAGTGTTTCTCCCCGTTCATTCCTCAAGATTGCACCAGCAGCACCTTTCCCAGATGCAGCATCAAAGGCCCCATCCGTGTTGACTTTAATCCAGCCAGTATCAGGTGGTCCGTAGTGTTCCAACTATGATACACATATCTTGCTAGCGATATCCCCATATTCTTTCAAAAAAAAAGAGAGAACTATGACCCACATAACTTGCAAACATCCTTAAAAAATGTCACGAGTATTTGCCAATTATAACAACTTATGCATTTCAGTGTGCTTGGTGATTAATTTCTTGGAACAAAAAACCCTACTCATATATGTTTAAGATGAAAGACATTTAAGTCTTGTCATAAGTAGAATTTCTTTAGCTTTGACCAAAATTTATAAAAAAACTTATTGAAATATACAATATCAAATAAATGCAGTATCAATCTTTCAATAGTAGGCGACTAGCCCGTCGACAGCGAGATGACCATAATGACTTCGTCAATTATCTGCCGGCTCAATCTTCCGGAGGTGCTAATAAGGGTAATGTTGCATGTGATATCCCCACATGCTATTGTATTCCTTCTCCCCCTACCTCAGGCTGCCGTCATCGTGCCCCTGCCCGAGCAGTGGCCCGCACTGAGCTTCGCCCTCCGCCCGGGCCCTACACTGAGCCACCCACGGCCGGGCAAGAGGCATGCACTGCTGGCCTGCGCCGCCGCTCCCTGCCACCACCATGGCTAGCGCAGAGGCCGCACGGAGGATCCCCATGGCGCCTCCACCTCACCGCCGCCTGCTCTTCCTCCCTCCCCGGTCGGCCCCGCGCCGTTCCCCGCCCCTATTCCGTGCTCGTCTTCTTTGATGTCGCCTCGCTCCACTCCAAGCCCGACCTCCACCTACCCAACTCCGCACTGAGTTTGCACTCCTCTCCGCCTCCTTCCACACCCACAACCCCGGCTCCCCGGCGACCTCTTTCTTCACCAACATCGAGTTCGCCGAGTCACAACACTCCTTCGACCAATTCGGTGTCAACATGCTTCCCCACATCCGCCTCCTCTCGATGCCGCTCGAGCTCCCCGCTCAAGTGCTCCCCAAGATGAGGCCGGGTGGCACGGTTGGAGACGAGGCGGTCGGCGGTAGGGCAGAGCGGTGGGAGGGAGGCGGCGGCGCTGCGCGGCGAGTGGGCAAGAGGCGGCGCTGCAGGTCTGAGGATAGACAAGTCATTTTACCCACAAGACAAACAATCTAATAGGAATAATCAGGGTTGCCAAACGTATCCAGTCAGCAGATTCTCCAGTAGATTATTCTCAGCAAATCCAGCTTCTTATTAGACAATCGATTCTCAGAAAAGCTGAAACAAACGGGCCAAAAGTGCCAACGGATGAGTCAGGCAACGGTCCATGTCGTTGTCCGCAATTGTGCACTTTGAACTGTGAATTACCAATAATGCATAATATAATACATTACAATTGAAAACGGCCATTTGGTTTCATCATGTCATCAACTTGTGAAGGAAGAATTTTATTCCTTTTACACGAGCATATATACTCACTGAACACATTAGTTAACAAACTAACAGTGCGAGTCTGTTACATTATACTATTATAGTGATTGAACAAGGAATTTATTAATTTAGTGTTCTTGGTGTACCGTGCACAATTTTTTTCCACGGGATGACGGTGTTGTCATGCGCGTTGAAAGTTGTTGCCTGGAAGCATGCCATCTCGCTCATCACGTTCAGACGAAAGATGACTGTTGCATACATTAGCTGTACTAGACAAACATGCCCTTGCGACATGCAAAATTGGTATAAGTATCAAATATATATTATTATCTATATGTTAATTTGTAGAAATCTACGTAATTAAATTGTGAATGGAGGTCTGGTCCAACTCACAAAGGATGGACTAAAGCCTATATGGGAATGACATAAGATAGACCAAACTAAAAATTTAGATGGACGAAACTAAAAATTTAGATGGAAATCTTACGTGCTTTAAAAATAGATTTATATTTAGCTCCAAATGGAAGATTGGCAGGCCAATAGCTATACAGAACGGTCAACTACTATGCATACATGCACAATAATCTTATTGACACGTCATGTGGATCGGCATGTTTGCTTGGAAAGGAACGGTCATGTTGCGTTGCCGACTTACGACAAGTCTGAGCCGGATGATAGCTAGGGATTGCTTGCCCAGATTGGACAATTGTGTTCGACGCATATATATGAGCCAGTCCTTGCCTTGTTCTGTGGCGTTCACTACTATAGAAAAGATTTCTAGGAACATTCTAATTATTTTAGGAGCGGACCAAAAATCAACCCGTAACTACAAATAAAATGCGGGGTATTGTGCTAATGAGCCACCCCTTTAAATGCATTTATAGGGGCGGTTCATCCCCTCGGCTGCCCCTAAAATAGGGGCAATTTTCAGGGGCGGCTTGGCTGGTGAGCCGCCCCTACAAATTAAATTTGCAGGGGCGGCTCATCTTACCACCCGCCCCTGAAAATGCTCGCCATTTTCAGGGGCGGCCGAGGGGGTGTGCCGCCCCTGAAAATTTAATTTGTAGGGGCGGCCTATGGGGTGACCCGCCCCTAAAAGGGTGTATAAAAATCTGGGCACTTCTTCCTCCTCTCGACCCCCCCATTATTTGGTCGGGAGAGGAGCTCCCCCAAGATCCAAAAAAAAAGAAAAAAAAGGGGGTGGGGGGAGGTTTTCAAGTTGAATTCCTTGGAGTTGGAGGGTCTAGGAGGTAAGTTGACGCTAATTCTCTCTCATTTCTAAGCTCTTTTGTTAGATTTATGGCTCAAATAGAGCTCTATTAGCCTCTAACTAGATTTAGATCTTCACAGTGTGGATTAGCCATTTGAGACACCATTTCCCTCAAACTTTTGTATGAAGTTGTGCTATTTTAGTAGGAGAACAAGATTATGTCATCATTTGCACTCAATCTATAATTTTTAACCTCATTCTTAAGAAAATAGTGCCCAAGATCTATGGAGGAGAGAGAAATTTTTTTATTTTTTTCCTATTTTACAAAGATACCTGTTAGTTTTTTTTCAATATTTTGTGGTAATATAATATGATCAGTTTTGATTGTTTGTACTTAGTAGTAGTTATATCAAAAAAAAAATTCAACACATATGCATATATATAAGCATATATTTATTTAGATTTAGGGCACTTGATTTATTTGTTTTCATGTATTTACATTAAAACTTGATTGTGTTAATGCATTTTATTTATTTGGTGTTGTTCAGATATGGAAAGCACATGGATGTACAAGGCAAATAGGACGGAACCCTATTTTCGTGGAGAGCTTAATAAATTCATTAAAGTTGCGCAGAACCATGCAAGAAATGAGAAGACACAATGAATACATTGCTCATGCAAAGCATGCAAGAATTTGAGAGTGTTCGGCGACCCAACCATAATTAGATCGCATGTGATAGTAAATGGATTTGTTAAGGACTACATGATCTGGAAGAAACATGGCAAGACGGATGCTCCCCCTCCGGCGAATAATCCACCGGATGAAATGATATTAGACGAGAAGTTTGACAGAATGTTTGATGTTTATATTGATGATGATGGCGAAGGTGATGATGACGGTGTTGGTGGATTCTATGGTGATGATGTTGACGACGGGCCCATCGATGGTGAGAGCAGTGATTTGGAAATTGACGATGGTGATTCTCTGAGCCAGTTGTTGCGGAACACCGAAGCGGAGGTCGAAAGTGTTGGGGCGGGATAGATGGACAAGTGGACGGTGCGGGAGTGAGGAGTGCGATAGCGCGCGGTGGTTGGTGGAGAGCGCGTCGTCTCCCGGCAAGCCAAAGGAATTGAGGGACCACTGCACCACCGGCGATCAGCAGCTAGCTAGTGCATCCACAGTTCCGGTCAGTGACGAGAAGAAGCTAGCTAGCAGCCTGTAAGCTCGATCGAAAGCAATGCGGCACTCCATCCAAAGATGTACGCCCTTTCTTCCGTTGGAAAGGCCCGCGTGTTGCTGTCCGTGGCATACGCATCACCATGGCTGTCGAGATGCCGAGGCTGAAAGGGACCTCGCAGATCTGAGCGTCGTTGTTGGTTGTGGCTATCATGATTCATGCATCGACCAGCGTTTTTTCTTCCTGAAAATCAAAGCTCGCATATATTTTCGTGACGTTTGGAGTGAAGAATAATCAACTGTTGATATTAATTTCAAGCTGACTGCTGTTGTTGTTGTCGTCCAGGAAACCTTGCTACTTCCTGAAAGATTTTGCTGTCATAGGGCCGGACAGATCAGTAGATGTTTATCAGTGAGGGCTGTATATCAAATCCAAAACTTAAAATGCACAAGTGCTTTAAAAAATCCACAGTAATATCAACAAAGGCTTATACAGTAGAAAATGAAGTAAGCCTAGCTATTAGGAATGGAAACGACACTACTAGAAAATGGGCCATCGGTCCAGGCCAAAGGACCTTTGGCCTTCGACCGACCTAGTGGAGGACAATTGGCACCGGGTGTTGGTTCCAACCGGTTCCAATGCGTCAGCATAGGAACCGGTTTGAACCACCACCCGGTACCAAATGAAGGCGGCGCTATAGGCACCGGTTGATGGTAATAACCGGTTCCTATGGTGATGAAACGTGGCAGCTGACAGGAGCTCGGGCCTAAGGCACCGGTTGGTGCCTTGACCCGGTGGTATTGAACAAAATTTAGCACCGGGTCATTGAAACCAACCGGTGCCTTTGGCCCGAGCCTATAAATACCCCAACCTCTCCCCCCTCAAGCTGTCGTGAACTCACTGTTCATGGCAGCTGAGTGAGGTGAGGGGAGACGAATTTTTGTTTTTTTAAAAAAAGATTAGTTATTTTTCTTTATAACTTAACAATTAATTTTTAGAAACAGTTATTACTTGATTTAGTTTATACATGTGATAATTATTTTTATTTGTAGCATCTTATTGTAGTTATATGCGTTATCAATTTATTTGATATTTGAATACTATCAAATTATTGTATTTATATGTTTTATTAATTTATTTGATAAGTGAATAGTATCTATTTATTATAGTTATATGTATTATCAATTATATAAATATATTGTTATAAATTGGTAGTATGAATGAACTATTTGTACAGTACAATGATGTATATAAATGTATTGTGGACCCAGATGAGTCGGCAATGGATGTACATGGCCGACCGGCGTTCAAAGGAGTTCATGGATGGCGTGCATGAATTCATAGAAGCGGCCGAGAAACACAAGTATGGCGGTTTCGTTCGTTGTCCATGCAAATTCTGTAAGAATGAGAAGGATTATTCATCATCAAGAACCATCCATAGTCACTTGTTCAATAGTGGTTTCATGCCGAACTACTATGTTTGGACCAAGCATGGCGAAAGAGGAATTGTGCTGGATAATAATGTAGAAGAAGAGGACAGGATTCCTGACTTTGCAGCCAATTATAATTCCTTTTTCAACGACACTGCAATGGGTGAGCCTGAAGAAGATACTGAAGGATATGTTGTAGAAGATGATCTTGGTCAGATGCTGCGCGAAGCTGAGGAAGGTTGCGAAACAGAAAAGAAATCGAGAGATCTGAAGCGTATGTTGGAGGACTACAGAACATTGTTGTACCCTGATTGCAAACAAGACCAAAAGAAGTTGGGTACCACATTGGAATTATTGCAATGGAAGGCATCAAATGGTTTGTCTGACAAGGGATTCGAGGAGTTGCTGAAACTTATAAAAAACTTACTCCCTGAGGGTAACACCTTGCCGGAGACAACATACGAGGAAAAAAAGTTGTTTGTCCTTTAGGATTAGAGGCATAGAAGATACATGCTTGTCCTAATGACTGCATCCTATATCGAGGTGAGTATAAAAATTTGGATTCATGCCCTGTATGCAACGCATGCCGGTATAAGATCCCTCGAGATGATCCAGGCGACGTTGAGGGGATGCATGTCAAGAAGAGGGCGCCTGCCATGGTGATGTGGTATTTTCCTCTAATACCACGTCTGAAATGTTTGTTCATGAACAAAATGAATGCTAAATTGATGCGATGGCACAAAGAAGAACGTAAGCAAGACAATATGTTGAGACACCCCGCTGATGGGTCGCAGTGGAGAAAAGTGGACAGAACATTCCCAACATTTGCAAATGATGCGAGGAATATAAGATTCGGCTTAAGTACGGATGGCATGAATCCTTTCGGTGAGCAGAGCAGTGGCCATAGTACCTGGCCTGTGACACTCTGTATATACAACCTTCCTCCCTGGTTGTGTATGAAGCGGAAATTCATTATGATGCCGGTGCTTATCCCTGGCCCGAAGCAACCCGGTAACGATATAGATGTGTATCTGAAACCACTGATTGAGGATCTTATATTGTTGTGGATAGAGGAGGGTGTTCGTATGTAGGATGCGCACGCAGAGGATCATTTTAACATTCGTGCATTGCTTTTCGTAACCACCAACGATTGGTGTTGACGCTCCTTAGCGCCCCAATTTATATACCGCAAGTGCACGGGATCGTGTAGTTTTTCCCTTAGAGTATTCCCCAAGGTTTATCAATCCACGGAACCAAAGATACAAGAAACAATCTACTAACATAGAGAATCCTTTGTGTTGAGGTGGTGTAAAACGAATCTAATCTACTAAAAACAGCAAACACCGAAGGTAGCAAGAGAAAGTTAGAGATAACCAATCTAGATCACCTAGATCATGCATATGTTGTAGTTCAAGCCAGATGTAGTGAAGCAAGACAGATGTGAATCTCAATGAAAAGCATCTTTAAACCCAAAATCTCCAATCCGATCCTTCGATACCCCATCTACTAAAGCAATACCCGGTCACGACGCCCCCCTTCGGACGAAAGCACCTTGAAGCATGTCGAACCCCCTTTGGTAGTTCCGCCATGAACCTCTAGCCACCATGACTACAAGATCATGCTAAGCGATCTATCTCGATAATAGATCTAGGATGAAGCAAACCTAAAGAAAAGAACGAAATCGAAAGAGAGAACATAGTCGCTAAAAATTCGGAATCACAAGTAACTTCACCATGAATGATTGTACATCACAAGATCACAACCGGGGCCCTACCTTGATCTTGATGATCCTAGCTCCAGAACTCCGACGTGGTCTTCCTTGCAAGATTCCCACGTCGGCTAGGGAAGCCCCTAGACAACTAGCACGACCCTCGGCTCTCCGAGAGGTGTCCCTCTATCTTCTCTGCTCCTTGGCGTCGTCTCCCCGAATTGTCTTCTGCGTGAGCCTGGGGGAGGGGTCTTTAAATAGCCTCAGGAATCCCTAGGTCGAAGGGGAGGCTGAGACTCCCCGAAAAGGGACTGGGCCGGCCGGCTCAATGGGCCCAGGCCGGCCGGCCTGGCCCATTTTCTCGCCGCCTCGCGTCCTCCTTTCTCCCCAAGTCTTCTGGAGTTTATACCTTTCACGATTGCACCCCGTTGGACGTCGTTATCTTCGAGATTTCTTCGAGGGAAAGGATAGGACGGAGAATCCTTCCTTAAATCTCTATTTGCTTTGCTTAGCCGCGAAGTATCACGATCTCATCTTGTGGGCTTTGTCCTTTGGGCTTCATTGGAGGGTGGATGTGCATGAATGAGCTTCTAGTCGTCATGGCCTTTGGTCCTTTGTTTGGCCTTTGGCCTTCGTCTTTCTTCGTGTTATTTCGTGATCATGGGCCTCGTCATTTCATGCTCTAAAATTGTTCAAAAACCTGCTAAAACGAAGTACCTCCAAAATATATGTGCAAATGCGAAAACGACCAATAATCGGGCCTGAGGTTAGGATGGTTAGTGATTTTGATATTAAATTCATGCCATTATCAAAGTTAAACAGGGGATAAAATGGATACTTAAGGAGCGCCAACATTCCCCCCATGCTTAAACCTTGCTCGTCCTCGAGTAAGTCTTTGATAAAAATCAGTTTTGCCTTTCGGTGTCCAATCCCTGCACTTGATCATACACGAGAAAACACAATGCTCCCAAAAATATTTTGCAGTTAATAGTTCAAGTTGTAACCAGCTTTTTCAATGTGGAGGGTAGATACAAGTTAAATGCTTCACCACAATTATAAAACACATGCTCTCAAAATTAAACAAGTCTCAGAATTAAGAAAGTAAGTTCCATAAATAATGCTAAACCAAGATCAATAATTTAAACCTCATTGCAATTTGCTCATGGAAACTCTCAGCTCATCTTGTCTCTCAAACTTGCTAGAACTTTCTCCTTTCTTTCTCTCATATATATGTGTGAGGCTTTATCTAGAGCTCTGGAAAGGTTAGTCCTAACAAAAGATATTATAATCAAGATATTTTCAAAACAAGAAATACTTCTTATGGATTTACCGAGACTCGTCAAAAAGACCATTGGAAAATAATTTCTTTGTGGAGAGGGAGAGAATGAAACACACACTTTAGATGGTGGACATGTGCAAATGGCAACAGTTGATCCCAAGGCACAACTGAAGTCCTTGTTATCGGATTGCACATGGTTGGAGTTTAATGAAGCAAACGGAACCGAGGAGCTTTTCATCATCATATATTTTTTATTTTCTTCTCTTTTTTTTTCTTTTTTTCTTTCTTTTCCTTTCTTTCTTTTTGCCCCTCAGAACCATTGGCAACACTACGCACTTACTCCACCTCCCCCCATGCTTGAACTTTTGCTTGTCCCCAAGCAATGAAGTGATGATAATTTGGAGTGAGTGCACAAAACTCGTATCAATTCTCTGAACTCAACTTTGGAATTCAATGGGGCACCTCCTCGTAAAAGATTGAAGCCAACAGAGGAGGAAAAGGACCAGGCCGGCCGGCCTAGGGGTGTTGGGCCGGCCGGCCTACTGCCTGTATATAGGTTGTGGTCAAGGAGGTGTTTCACAAAGAGATGTTTTTGGTTAAGGGTGGATATCCAGCGAGGTTTGCGATGTTCCCGGTATAGAAACTCACAATGTATGGATAGAATGGCTAGCAAAACAGAGGTACACAAAAATACGGAATGGTCAGCTTCTTAGTCTCGTACCAAAGAAGATAATTCTTGAATTAATTCACCTGAAAATAAATCTTGCTCTATGGTTTGTCCTGATATAACATTTAGGCTTTTAGAAGGGTAGAGCAATTGCAAAAGGTATTATTGACAAGGTTAGCTCAAAATTAAATCCGAATTAAATTTTCCTTGACAAGCTTAAGTAAGAGAGCAAGAATAGAAAGATGTGGGTCTTAATTTATTATAACCTCCACAATTGAATTAGCCGACATTTAATTAATTTTTCAGATTATGTTAGGGAGAGCATTAGTTTAAACATGCATAAACCAAGCACAAGAATGTAGACAAGGCGGAAACGATCATCATATTTTAACATGACACAAACTTTCTATCATCATTACTAACCATATCATTAAAGCATGAGTGATGCATTTATTTATCATGGTGATTAAAGCAAAAGAAAGCAAATTGCACATATGCTGAAATAAATAAAACAGAAAATTGCTACGCACACACAAGCTTGCACACATGCTGAAAATAAATGAAAAGAAATAGAAAAATCCAAACCACACGTGCGAGCATTTTATTCATGGTCTTGTCGTCGATCACTCTCCTTGATTGCCTCTTGCATTGTATCCTTGGTCATAATATTGTTGAAATGCTCCTCCATTAAATTGTTCCGGTGGCGCTAGGCCTAGAAGTCCCATTTGATATGCAATTCCCGCGGTTCCATCTTCTAGTTGGCTTGTGTGCCTCCGGATGGCGTCTATATCTTCCATGTTTCTTCTTGCATAGGCACCCATGATTCTCATTCCTTCTTCCGGTTGAGGGAGGTCAAAAAATTGTGCTCCAAATGACGGGTCGGGCATCTCTCCTTGGTATGATGGGGGTGGGTAGCCATAGTTGCTAAATGGTGGGGGCGCCGGGTACACCGGTGGAGGCGCCGCCATCCCATGCCCCCATGCTTGATCTTGGTTTCCTTCCCATTGACTCGTCCATCCTTGCGGGTGTCCTTGTCCACTTGATGCACCTTGAAATTCATTCCTCCAAAAAGCGGAACTTGGTGGTGGAAGCTTTACTTCTAAATTTTCTTGTTGTGCCGACTCCTGATGTTCCTTCAATTAACCTTCCTCGTTTTGTTTTCTTCACTTTTGCTCCAATATTTTCAACTCGCCAATCGGTCCTTCCTCTTGCGAATAATTTAAGCCTTTGATCGGGGAGGGAAATATCCATCTCGGAAATAGTGAATCCCTTCTTTTCATCCCCTCCGATATAATGGCCTTGCCTCAAATGTTCAATCCCTATATCTCTTCCCGGGACATATTATTTTTGGATCACCGCTAACCCCGGATTCATGGCTCGGGCTATTAATGTAAGATAACACCCCGAATCAACTTCTCCCGTGCCGGATGATGCTTCACAAATCCATCTTTCAACCATGATGTAGGTGGGATCAATCACTTGCTTCTTCACCAATGCTGCATACATCCAATTCAATTCTTGGTCGATGACCTTTGATTCTCTCATCCTCCCGAGAATTCTTTTGCTCATCCAAGAGTGGAATATTTGGAGGATCACATTACTTATATTCCTCCTTTGGCGATTGACATCTTTTGCTATCTTCGTCCAAAACTCATCGAGCTCTCCATCTTCGACTTCCACCATTTCATTTGCATTGCTTTTGAACCCGAGCAAACTCCCTATTTCTCCATAGGTGATGACTTTTTCTTCATTCTTGAGCCAAAATTTCAGACATGGCACTTCTTCATCATCCACCACCTCTGTTATTTTCTCTAGTGTCATGAACATCTCCAAAGCCACTTCTTCTTGTATGTCTACTGTAACACCGTCGGAAAATAACTTCCAACCGATGTTCTCCAAGAGCTGGTAGATGTCATGATGGAATCCCAACTTCTCCAATGCTTCATCATCAAAATCATAGTTTGCTCGCAGCGTTCCCTTCATGAACTTGAGCCTTTTTTCTTCTTCCATTGACAAGATGGTAAACCCATATTCGGAATGCTTGGGCTTGTATGGCGGTGGTGCGGATGACCTTGTCGAACGCCGTGGAGGAGGTGGCATCCCTTCGGTGAATCTCATGGAGGAGCTTCTTGGGTCTCTCATCCCACCAAGGAGCAACATGTCGCTCCTTGGTGCGGGGTTGTCTTCCTCCATGCTCTGCGGAAACCCGGAGACCGAGTGCCTCCGCGAAGAACTTGCCGATGCGTCGGGTGTTGATGAACGCGTTCTTCTCCTCCCGGTGACAAACTTCATGAAGCCACTCATGGTGACTCTTTGCTGCACACACTTAAAAATAAACACACCGGGGGTTTTTTGCCAGTGGGAGAACAATATATCGAAGAGTGGAGCAAACTAGGATTTGTGGTGAATTTTCTGAGTTTTTTGGAGTTGACTTTAGTGGACGAATTTTTCAGAGCTCTAGCTTATGTTTCTGGGTGAAGAACTTGAAGAACACGAACAAGGAATTGAGTGAGGAGCATACCTGTGAAAGGGGAGCACTAGGGGGCTTAAAAAGAGGCCAGGCCGGCCGGCCTAGGGCCATGGGGCCGGCCGGCCTAGGGTGTTCCTGGCCCTCCTCCACTTCATCTTTCTCTGGTGACTTCCTGGCGTAATTTCTTGCCTCTGTCCATTACATCTTTTATGCTTTGCACCGTCCAAACCCGTGCACCACTCCTTCCTTGTCCTTGTTGTCCACTTGCAACATTATTTCTTCACTTTGTGTCATTCATTTTGTCTCATACTTCATCATTCATCACATGGTGCCATCTTTGCTGAAAATTTCATGTCCTTCCCATGCATGGTTGCTCCCTTCTTTGGATCATTTGCATGTGGTGGTAGGTAGAGAGCACAATTCCTTCCCGTGAACTCACTTTGATCAATAGATGTTAATCAAGCACATAAACTCTATCCAAATCATGCTTAGATGTTGAATCCTCCTCTAACTTTGAAATTTCAGAATTAATTCAAAGCATGCAATGAGCTTAAATGAATAATCAGAGGGGAATCAAAACATCTTTACATTTGTAAGTCAAAAAATATTTTCTGACTACATTAATTTTGGTTGCACCGGAACCATTCACTTTCATGAATTGATAGCGAACAATCTCGAATTCAACGGTGGGTCTTGGGTTTAGGTTCTAATTTTTGCCAAAATGAGAGAGAAATTTTTGAAAAAAGGGAACAATTAAATTTAGGAAAATTCTAGTCCTATGATAATGAAACTGAAAATTCTCTCTATGTTTGAGCGAACCTACGCATCAAGAATTTAAATAATATAAACATAGCGCGGCTTTACTCGTGTCTTTTATCTCAACTTGGTCCGGCCGTCATGGAGAGGAAGGTCGCCAAAAATAGTTATGGAATTTTGGATGTGGCTTTCTCAAAAAGAGGCAAATAAATCATAGGATGGCTCATGTCATTGGTTTAAAATAAGAAACAACATCGAAATGACCGAGCGAATAAAATCCAAATCGAATTGTTCGACCGAACGACCAATTGTTCAAAAGTTTATCATGTCCTTGCGTAGCAAAATTCTTGACTCACCCAAATCTCTCGCGGGTTGTCCTCCCGGCAACTTATTCTTGACTCGACGAACGGGTTGAACTCCCGGCAGCTTTATTCTTGACTCAACGAACGGGTTGAACTCCCGGCAGCTTTATTCTTGACTCGACGAACGGGTTGCCTCACGCAAAGCGCTTCGTTTATAGTCTATAGGTAGACTTTCTTCTTCTTCACTTCGGACCAACGCTCGGTGATGGCGCTGCAGTCTTGGGTACCCACTTCCGCACAATCCTTGGTGCGGGTTTGTCTTCCAGGTTAGCCGTCTTTTTGGTCTTCACAGGCGTGCTTCTAGCTTCTATCTTGGCGGGTGCAGCGATCTTCTTTGTCGTGATGGACGCGACGACTTCTTTCTCTTTCTTCGCTCCCTTCTTGTTTGGCTCCTCTTCTTTCTTCAGCTTCTCCTCTGTGACACGGCGGTGAGGCAGAACATATTTGACATTGATCATGTTGCATACCTCGAGGCGTGGATGAAACATGAACTCGCTTGTGGTGCCATTGATGTCGAACTTGATCTCCCCCTTGCCAACATCGATGTTCGCCCTTGCGGTCTTGAGGAAAGGTCTCCCAAGTATGAGAGGCGCCTTGCTCCCTTCTCCCATATCGAGAATCACAAAGTCAACGGGGACTAAGTGTTCTCCAATCTTCACGGGCACGTCTTCGGCGATTCCCAAAGGATAGCGAATGGAATTGTCCGCTAACTCTAGACACATGGCGGTGGGTTCCGGCTCCGGTAAGCTTAGCTTTTCGAACACGTTCTTTGGCATGACGCTCACACCTACACCGAGATCACAAAGTGCTCTTTCGAACATAAGAGATCCAATGGAACACGGGATGGTAGGACATCCGGGGTCCCTCTTCTTCTCAAGAGCTTCATTAGCGATTGCCGCGCTACACTCCTCGGTTAGCTTGACGGTGCTTGGCGGTATCTCGCGCTTGTTTCCCATGATGTCTTTGAAGTAGCGAGAATATGTTGGAACTTGTAGAGCATCCAAGAGAGGCATGTTGATGCTCAACCTGCGTACCATGTCAACAAATTTGTTGAATTGCTCATCTTCATGTTTACCTTTGCGGTATCGTGGCCTTGGCAGTAGAATCTTGGTGTCTATATCATCTATTTCAAACTCTGGCTCTTCGGTGACTATCTTTGGCGTAGGAGTAGGTGCCTTCTCCTTGATGATGGTCTCCACTTCAACTCTTGGCTTAGGCTTCCTTGCTCCCGCCGCATGTTCGGGTTCTTCGGTCTCCTTTCCCGAGAGAGTTTGAATTGCCTTAGCCGTCTCCGGACCTTGAGGTTGCCCGGGCAATTTTCCTTCATTGTTAGATAAGCGTCCGGCGAGCTGGGCTACTTGCGTTTCTAGCATCTTCATCATGTTGAGTACTTGAAGGTTAGAGCTCCCGACCTCCATCATCTTGCCATCAATGTTCTCCAAGATCTTGTCCATAGCCTTAAACTTGGTGACGGTGTCCTTGTTGATCTTGCCTTGCTCCTCCATGAACTCCTTCAATTGTATACGAAGAGGCACCGAGTTTTGAACGGAAGAGCTTGCATTAAATTGAGGTCTACCTTGCTCGTAGCGGAAGTTGGGTTGCGGGATCCATTCTCCCTTCTTCATGTAGTCGAGCATCTTGGCTTCCTCCGGGCAATTCTTTTGGACATGGCCGTACTCTCCACATTCTTCACATGTAGACCTTGCTTCGGCCGCCTTCAAATCAATAGCTTGGGCTTCCCTCTTTTCCACTTCCATCTTCTCCAACCTTCTCATGAGCGAGTCGATCTTCCCTTCTAGCACTTCTTCACGTTCCACTTGCAATACACTCTTCGCGGTGCCCACGGCTTGGAGTGGTTGTTGGCGCCCCGATGATGCCCATGCATCATTGTCCGCCACCTTCTTGAATAGCTTGAAAACTTGAGTCGACGTGAGCTCAATGATCGATCCTCCTGCCGATGCGTCAATAATCCCCCTTGATGCAGTAGTGAGGCCTTGATAGAACTTCTGGACCACATCTTCCCTTGAGAACTTGTGATGAGGTACGGCGCGGATGTAGTCGTTGAAGCGCTCATAGGCTTCCGCAATAGTCTCCGTCGGGGCTTGCGGGAATGTAGCAATCTTGTTGCGCAAAATTTGGGTCTTGCCCGGTGAGTAGAACTCTGTCATGAACTCCTTCATCAAGGACTCCCAATTTTGCACCGTGTGTGCCGGTAGAGAATGAAACCATTGCAGCGCTCTCCCAAGTAGAGAGAGCCTCGCTCTCATTTGATCTTGAGTCATCCCTTGCATGTCGAAGGTGCGGCATAGTTGGAGGAACGCTTGAAGATGTAGATTAGCGTCTTCTTTTCCAGTGAAGGGCGAGCTTTGCACCATCCTTATGATTGAAGTCTTGATCTCGAATGGAGCTCCGATGTTGTCGAGATTTTGGATCGGCAAGTCCCGAATGTCCGGAGTGCATAGCTCTCCGATCGTACGCTTCTGCTCCGGTAGCGCCATCCCTTGGTGAAGTGGCGCCTCCTTTGGACTTGTTGGTGGAGTCGCTTGAGGTGAAGACGATGAACCGGCGACTTCTTCTTTTGGATCTACTAGTTCCAGCTTCCTTGATCGTGCTTCTCGTCTCCTTTACCTGTAAATTTTTTCTGGATCATCCACAAAATTTTCGAGTTTGTTGGAGAGGCTCCCGTCCATCTCCTGTTAGGGGTTAGTGAAAAGAAAAATATATACGAGATCTAAAAGATGAATATACAAGATCTAAAACATAAAAGAAAAATAAAGCAAAATAAAGCAAACTCTAGATTAGATTGATTTTCGTGGAATAGATCCGTTTTTTTAGTTAGCACAAAAAATAAGAGATCTAAAAAGGTCAAAAAGAAAAATCAAGAAAAAGAAATATTTACGAATGCAAGTAATATTGGATCTTAAATCGATGGTTCCCCGGCAACGGCGCCAGAAAAGCTTGTTGACGCTCCTTAGCGCCCCAATTTATATACCGCAAGCGCACGGGATCGTGTAGCTTTTCCCTTAGAGTATTCCCCCAAGGTTTATCAATCCACGGAACCAAAGATACAAGAAACAATCTACTAACATAGAGAATCCTTTGTGTTGAGGTGGTGTAAAACGAATCTAATCTACTAAAAACAGCAAACACCGAAGGTAGCAAGAGAAAGTTAGAGATAACCAATCTAGATCACCTAGATCATGCATATGTTGTAGTTCAAGCCAGATGTAGTGAAGCAAGACAGATGTGAATCTCAATGAAAAGCATCTTTAAACCCAAAATCTCCAATCCGATCCTTCGATACCCCATCTACTAAAGCAACGCCCTGTCACGACGCCCCCCTTCGGACGAAAGCACCCCGAAGCAAGTCAAACCACCTTTGGTAGTTCTGCCATGAACATCTAGCCACCATGACTACAAGATCATGCTAAGCGATCTATCTCGATAATAGATTTAGGATGAAGCAAACACAAAGAAAAGAATGAAATCGAAAAAGAGAACATGGTCGCTAGAAATTCGGAATCACAAGTAACTTTACCATGAATGATTGTACATCACAAGATCACAACCGGGGCCCTACCTTGATCTTGATGATCCTAGCTCCAGAACTCCGACGTGGTCTTCCTTGCAAGGTTTCCACGTCGGCTAGGGAAGCCCCTAGACAACTAGCATGACCCTCGGCTCTCCGAGAGGTGTCCCTCTATCTTCTCTGCTCCTTGGCGTCGTCTCCCCGAATTGTCTTCTGCGTGAGCCTAGGGGAGGGGTCTTTAAATAGCCTCAGGAAACCCTAGGTCGAAGGGGAGGCCGAGACTCCCCGAAAAGGGCCTGGGCCAGCCAGCTCAATGGGCCTAGGCTGGCCGGCCTGGCCCATTTTCTCGCCGCCTCGCGTCCTCCTTTCTCCCCAAGTCTTCTGGAGTTTATACCTTTCACGATTGCACCCTGTTGGACGTCATTATCTTCGAGATTTCTTCGAGGGAAAGGATAGGACGGAGAATCCTTCCTTAAATCTCTATTTGCTTTGCTTAGCCCCGAAGTATCTCGATCTCATCTTGTGGGCTTTGTCCTTTGGGCTTCATTGGAGGGTGGATGTGCATGAACGGGCTTCTAGTCGTCATGGCCTTTGGTCCTTTGTTTGGGCTTTGGCCTTCGTCTTTCTTCATGTTATTGCGTGATCATGGGCCTCGTCATTTCATGCTCCAAAATTGGTCAAAAACCTGCAAAAATGAAGTACCTCCAAAATATATGTGCAAATGCGAAAACGACCAATAATCGGGCCGAGGTTAGGATGGTTAGTGATTTTGATATTAAATTCATGCCATTATCAAAGTTAAATAGGGGATAAAATGGATACTTAAGGAGTGCCAACAATTGGCCAGCACTAAGTAACCTTTCTGGATAATCCAATAAGGGTTATAGGGCATGCACCCATTGTTTAGAAGAAACCGAAAGCATGTGCCTCAAGCACTGTAGGAAGATCGTGTATATGGGTCATCGTCGATTTCTTCCGATCAAGCACCCATTAAGGAGGAGGCATGCTCACTACGATGGAAAGGCAGATCATCGTACCAAGCCTAGGCACCGTTGTGGGAAAATAGTGTTTGAAATGGTCAAAGATATAAAAGTAGTATTTGGAAAAGGACCCAGCAGCAGATCAGTGCAGACTGATGACGGACGTGCACCTATGTGGTAGAAGAAGAGTATTTTTTGGGAGTTACCTTATTGGGAAGTCTTAGACGTCCGCCACGCAATTGATGTGATGCACCTAACAAAAAATCTTTGTGTGAACCTTCTAGGCTTCCTTGGTGTCTACGGTAAGGCAAAGGATACATTGGAAGCGCGGCAAGATCTTCAACGTATGAAACAACGGGCCGCCCTACATCCAAAAAAAGGGATAAATGACGTCATTATCTAGGTCCTGCGTGCTACACTCTTAGTAAGGAAGAGAAGCAAAGTATGTTCGACTGTTTAAACAATATCAAGGTCCCATCAGGCTACTCTTCGAATATAAAGAGGCTACTGAACATGAAAGAGAAGAAATTCACACACGTAAAGTCCCATGACTGTCACGTGTTGATGGCACAATTGATTCCAGTTGCACTTAGAGGTATTCTACCAGCTAATGTTCGAGCAACAATCATAAAGCTATGCTCCTTTCTCAACACAATTTCTCAGAAGGCAATCGATCCATCGAGTTTAAGCAGGCTACAAGAGAATGTTGTCCAAAGTTTAGTCAGTCTTGAAATGATATTTCCTCCATCATTCTTCAATATTATGACACATCTTCTAGTTCACCTGGTCAAAGAGATTGGTATTCTCGGTCCTGTTTTCCTTCATAATATGTTCCCTTTTGAATGATACTTTGCAGTCCTAAGAAATACGTTCGTAATCGGGCTCGTCCAGAAGGAAGCATTGCGAAGGGTTACATCACAGAGGCAGTCATTGAGTTTTGTGTTGACTATGTGGAAGAACTCTGCCCAATTGGGATTCCAGTATCACGTCATGAGGGGCGGCTGATTGGAAAGGGCGCACTTGGAAGAAAATCAGTAAATGCCACAGATCATGCCACATTGAGCAAAGCACATCTCACAGTTCTGTAACAATCAGCCTTGGTGGCTCCATACATGGAGGAGCACATGTAAATTGTGCGAAGCATATACCCTTTGAAGTCTGAGACATGGATTGCAAAACATCATAACGATACATTCGCCACCTGGTTGCAGAAGGAAGTCATGGCTAACGATCAAATTCATGAGCAGCTAGCTTGGCTGGCCAGGGGTCCGGCAAATTCAATCTTGATGTACCAAGGATATGAAATTAATGGTTACACGTTTTATACAAGAGCCCAAGATAACAAGAGCACCAATCAAAATAGTGGTGTCCGTATAGATGCCACCGACTCTAGTGGCCAAACGAACTCATATTTTGGTTACATTGAAGAGATCTGGGAACTCGACTATGGGCCGTTGAAAATACCTCTATTTCGTTGTCAATGGGTTAAACTCACAGGAAAAGGTGTCGATATCGACGAGTACGGAATGACAACGGTAGACCTCAAAGAGCTTGGCTATCGAGACGAACCATTCGTCCTAGCTAAAGATGTCACTCAAGTTTTCTATGTGCAGGACATGTCTAGCAAACCGAGAAAGGACAAGTCCAGGAATAAATCAAGATTTGTAGGTGCCGGAGATGAGCCAAAGCGCCATATTGTTCTGGCAGGAAAAAAGAAAATTGTGGGAGTCGACGATGTCACAGATGAAGAAGAATACAATAAGGTTGAAGATATGACTCCGTTCGCAGTGGAGGTTGACACAAGTATTCTTTTAGCCGAAGAGGAGGCTCCGTACGCACGTCATGATCATAATGAAGGGACGATTGTAAAGCGAACCATCGTTAATATTCCCTTAGTTGAATGATTATGTCTTGTAATATTTCCCGTGAACATGATATTAATGATTATCTATGATTGTTATGGAAATTATCAGATTTATTATGCAATTATCCGCTTTATTGTGCATTTAAATCATTTATTATGCAATTATCAGATTTATTATGCATTTAAATTATTTATTATGTAACTAATAGAATTATTATGCATTTATAATATTTATTATGCATTTAAATGATTTATTATGCAATTATCTGATTTATTATGCATTTAAATGATTTATTATGCAATTATTTGATTTATTATGTATTTAAATGATTTATTATGCACTGAAATGATTTATTATGAAATTAACTGATTTATTATGCATTGAAATGATTTATTTTGTAATTAAATGAATTATTATGCAATTATTTGATTTATTATGCATTTAAATGATTTATTAGCAATTATCTGATTTATTATGCATTTAAATGATTTATTATGCAATTATCTAATTTATTATGCATTTAAATGATTTATTATGCACTGAAATGAATTATTATGTAATTAAAAGAATTATTATGCATTTAAATGATTTATTTTGCAATTATCTGATTTATTATGAATTTAAATAATTTATTATGTAATCAAAAGAATTATTATGCAATTATCTGATTTATTATGTATTTAAATAATTTATTGTGCTTTTAAAAGATGTATTATGCAATTTTCAGTAAAACCTATTGGCACCGGTTGACATTTTCAACCGGTGCCAATGTCTTTGGATAAAAGAAAATAGGTGACCTGGAGTCGAACCCGGGCCACGGCGAATAAATATCTTTTTCTTTCCATTGAGCTATGGTGTGATTTCAAGTTTTAAGGCGGCAAAACATCTAAAGTAATTCTGAAAAGAGCCTAAGGCACCGGTTTTCTGATTCCAACCGGCCTTAGGCCCTTTTCATTTCCCGCCCGTTGAGGCTTTTGGCACCGGGTGATATCTCCACCCGGTGCCTATGGCTCTCCATTGGCACCGGGTGGTCTTCCAACCGGTGCCTTAGGACCTTTTTGGCACCGGGTGGTGTTTTCACCCGGTGCCAAAGGCTCGATAGTATAAAAAGCCCTGTTTTAAAAAACGTTTTAAAACTACGTTTAATCTTGATTAAACTATAAACTTTGGCTTAGCGTTGCGTTTAATCACAGTGTCGTTTAATCACAAAAGACGTTTAATCTACGTTTAATCACAAAAAACTCTAAACCATAGGCTAGCGTTCACCTAGCGTCTAGCGTTTTTTAAAACCTTGATAAAAAGTGTGCCATGTTCTCTCTTCTTCCTCACTTCTCCCTTCCACTGCCGGCCCTCTCGACGCCCCCGATCCTCGACGCCGTCGTCGCCCCCTCCGACGATCGTCCACCGCCGCCGCCCGGTCGTCCATCGCCGCGCATCCTCGACGCCGCCGCCGCCCACTCCTCCAACGAAGCGCCTCCTCCTCGACGCCCCCTCCTCGACGCCCCCACGCGGCCGCGCCCGTACAGGTGCGCCGCCGCCCCTCCACCTCAACGTCGCCGCCAACTCGACCTCAACGCCGCCGCCCTCTGCGCCTAGAACGACGCGCCCCGGCCGCATTCGACGACCCCGCGCCTCCTCCTCAACGGCGCTGAACCCGCCCTGTGTCGCCGCCCCTTCGCCGCCGTCTGCCTCGACGCCGCCGCCCCTACCCTGCGCGCCGCCTCGTCGTCGCCGTGAGATCGTCCCCTGCGCGCCACCACCGCCAGGACCCTCGACGCCGACGCCGCCAAGTCATCCCGAGCCACCGGAGCAGCTTCGCCGTCAACTCCGCCGCCGGTGCGCCGCCGCCCGACGTCGAGCCGCCGTTCCTATCCTCCCGGACCTCAACCCGGAGCACCAGAAGGTGCGCTTGGAGTCTCTCTTGCGTATCCCCTACCCAGAACACGCCGCCGAGGCCTATCCTTGCCGGAACATCGCTGGCAAGGGAAGCTCTGCTCGAGCTCCGGCGACCAAGGGCATATCTGCAAATAAAAAGGACTTAAGTCTTAGATCTAGGGGCTGAAATGTAAAGATTTCAAGAAACTTTCTAAATTCAAACCTGTGAACTTGTAAAATCGATATCAAATGGAGGAAAAATCCGAAAAATGCAAACTCAAATGTTTTGGACTCTCTGAAAAGATTCTACAACTTTGTATATATCCACTTTGGCTGAAATCGAATAGTTTTAATTGTATGTTAAATGAAAGAATAAATAAGGGATAAATGTTCTAGGAGTTCTACTTGTGAACTATAACTGATTTTTGGATATGTTATGCTCAATGCCAAGAATAGCTCTGTGCAAAATTTGGAACACCAATGGACAACTCTAGCTAGATGAAAACCCACACCTTGTTAGATCTAGTAATAAAGTTAAGGATTTATTTCTGGTTGATCTGCTCCAATGCTATGAATGAAACTTTTTCCATGCTCTTATAGCACTAAAAGAACACCAATGAAAAAGTTTGATTTTTTTTTGAATATTGTGACTATATATTCCATTAAATCTTGATTAGATGCCATTTAATTAGTATAAATAGTTCCTCTAGTAGGGAAAAGCTAAGTTTTATTCCAGTGCTTGATTTTAGTGATATTTGCCTGCCTGAAAATTTGGAGCATCAGATAATGGTTAGAACTAGAGGTACTAAATTACCATGTTGTGATATGGATGATTTTGTTATTTTATTTCTGCTAGTTCTACTACATTTCTAACCATGAAACTTTCTCCATGATCTAATATTTGTACGAAGAGGCTATGGTAAAAGTTTGGGATATGATGCATGATAAGTTACAACTCAAATAAATATGCATGGTACAAGATGAATATATAGCTTACGAATTTTAATGATGGACATTAGGGTTGATAATTTTTCTAAGGCTTACTCACTACTAGAAATTTCTTATAGAGATATTTCTTAGAATTATATAGTGAATTATAGAGAATTATAGAACTAGAATTATAGAGAATTATAGAGAATATTTGTTATAGATATATTTCTTAGAATTATATAGTGAATTATAGAGAATTATAGAGAATATTTCTTATAGAGATATTTCTTAGAATTCAATTATGGATATTCTTAGAATTGAATTATGGATATAGTTTTTCCTTTAATTACTTTTTCTTTACATGTGTATTTCTATGTCAATTATGAGATGTAAATATCTATGTCCTTATTCAATGTAAATGTCAATTATGTAATTCTGAATTCTTAATTCAAATGTGTCAATTATGAGATGTGCATGTCCTTATATAGTGAATTTTTGTACTTTCATTTCAACTAACTCACGCAAACACGTGCAAACTCTCGCAGTCTCCTTCAATCACACACCCAACCTCTCGCTTCTTCTCTCACACCCGACTTTTCGCTATCTCCTCTCACACACTCGGTCTCTCGCTCTCTCCCTGCTATAAAACACTTGCACCTCTCGTTGTCTCCTTGTCACCGGCGCTCACTCTCTCGCTCACACACACGTACACACACACTTTCTCTCTCACACACACACTCACTCACTCACTCACTCACTCACTCACTCACTCACTCACTCACTCACACACACACTCTCTCTCTCTCCCACTAACACACACAGACACACACACTCTCTCTCTCTCTTTCTCTGTCCCTCTAACATACACACACACACACACTCTCTCTCTCTCAAACACGCATATTTGTTCAAAGAATTGAATTCTCCTACTTCATTTAAGAATGGACACATACTCTAACACATTTTTACGGTTTCAGTTAAGGATGGACCCCTTCGGTGATGACGAGGTCGCCGAGCAATACATGTTGGACGCAATAAACGAAGATACGAGGGCCAACACCACCCAGCCAATCGCTGAAGAAGATGCTCAGACAGCTGATTCGTTCCTGAATATGTCTGGAGATGCCGATAAAGAAGATGATGACTTTGCGCCGCCGCCCAATCAACAAGAGCATGTTCCAGTACGAATCTTAAAACTATATGCATGGTGACTTCAGTAGATTAGTTTTGCGATTAACATATCTTTTCTGTAATTTAGTCGACCTCCGCATCGACTTCGTTGAGCCAGTCAAAAGGGAGACGCCGGCCAACCAAGAAAATGGAGGGAAGACAGGTCGTCACAGAAGTGGACGCAGAGGGCTATCCAAGTGCTCCAGAGGCTGCTAGCACAAAATTTGTCAACCAATGTGGGGTTATTGTTCGGGCAAGAATTCCGATCACCACAAGAGACTATGGAAATCGAGCAAACCCGAAGAACAACAACATGCCGTGCCTGCACATCAGAAGGAAATGCTATGGGCAGAACTCAAGGATATGTTCACTCTTCCTGAAGGAGTTGACCAAGAAATTGTGAAGAAATGTGCCTTGAAAAGATGGCCCTTGCCTTTGCAACTTTCAAGAAGAAGTTGTACATCAATTACATCAAGAAGGATAAGGAGCCGAACTGGGACGATCTTCCTCAGGTTAAACCATACTGGGAGGAGTTCAAACAATACAAACTATTAGAGGAAGCCCACGAAAAA
Organism: Panicum virgatum; assembly: GCF_016808335.1. Taxonomy (NCBI): domain Eukaryota; kingdom Viridiplantae; phylum Streptophyta; class Magnoliopsida; order Poales; family Poaceae; genus Panicum; species Panicum virgatum. The sequence continues at coordinate 34,119,383 of NC_053141.1, read as the reverse complement.
TCCGAACAGGCCAAGGTGAATGCAGCAAATAAGAAGTACAGCCACCACCTTGTGGCTGCCGGGTATAAGAAGTCAATAAAAAATGGCAGAAGATGGAGCAGGACCTTATGGATAGAGGCATCAGGCCGACGACTTGGGATTGGCTGGATAGATCCAAGTGGTGGTTATTTGCTAATGGCGTGACACTAAACCAGTTGGATGGAAATTTGGTCGTGCCCGAGCATATGCAAGAAGTGTCCCGCGATCTAGTCGCTGCAATAGATGAGACCCAACAAGGAACATTCCAGCCTCAAAAGGAGAATGATGAGCTCACAAGGGCATTAAAGAATCCGGAACACCTTGGACGAGCCCGTGGCATCGACGTGGTCCCATGGAAAGTTGCTTGGGCCGGAGATTCCTCTTACAAGACTCACCGAAAGAGCAAAGCCGAACAGGAAGAGAAACTTCGTGACATGCAAGAAGAGATGACAAGGAAGGTTGCGTCCTTGAAATCTCAGATGGACGCCAGGGTCAATAAGGCAGTGCAGCTAGCTCTGAGCCAAAGGGGCACTGCTGGGTCGCACTCAGATGTTGTGACAAGCCCGGTCTCTCAGCGACGCAGCAGCTGTGCATCCACAGCAGCGCCCGACGTACAAGCGGAACAGCAACCCCAGATTGAGCCAACAGCGGTAGATGACCAGAGGTATCCAGTGGATGATGTCACCATGCCGACACCGTGCGAGCTTCATGTGCAAGCAAGAAATATATCCATTCATGTCGCATACGGGTCAGCCCTGCCCCTGAATCCTTCTACTACAATTCATGGAAGGCCGATACCCCCTGGCTACACCTCCGTCACAGTCGAGCAGATAGTTGGAAACAATGAGGATCTTGAGCTCGACTTCTTCAGAGGGGATGGAGAGAAGACATTGGGAGACGCACTGCACGGGGTCGTTCTATGGCGCAAGGCCGACATCAAACTTACTACAAGCACAACGGCTCCCGTGCAGACCAATCGCCCGTCTCCGAGGTCTCCCTCACCGCCGTCCCCACAAACACCTCCTTCACCACCGTCTCCGCCGGCGCAAAGGGCCATGAGTACTCCAACTCCTCCTGACCCAGAAAAAGGAAAGAAAAAGACAGCATCCCTCCCAGCGGCTGGACCCTCAAAGAAGAAGCAGAAGATGGTCGAAAGAAAATTAACGTACGAGAAAACTGCTGAGGGGTTGGAAGAGGAGACTGCTCGATATATAAAAGAACAATTGAAGCCTAAAGTCCCCCCGCCGAGGGAAAAGGTACCTCTAGAACTAGGGAAAAAGCTTCTCGCAATCCTAGACAACCCACCAAAACCGAAAAGGTTACCCTCGGACTATGATCGTACTCTGACAAAAGCACACAAGGTAAGAAATCTGAAGAAAAATGTGGCAAGACCATTCCTCAGCTTGGCACACAACAAAAAGGACTCGAGCGCCTCCGGGTGCCAGGGTTGCCACTCCTACACCCGACGGACGTACAACTCCAGGCGGACCTACAGGCCGCGATATTTCTTTCTGAAACTGGATTAACGCTAGAGGAGGCAATGGGGCAAGTAGAGGCGGAAATCCCTGTCGCTCCCGTTCTTACTCCATTCCAGCATGGAAAACCTTTTGTCACTGAGGAAGAGGAGAAAAGTCTAGGCACGCAGATGTTCAATTTGCATAGATGGTACCTGCGAATGTCGAATGACCAAGGGAAAATGTTTGGAGTCAAGTATCGTGACCATGATTTCTTCTGCGGGGAGGACTTCTGGGTGTACTTCGAAAATTTATATCACATTTACCATCGACAAGCCCTCGACGCCTCTATCATCACCATTTGGGTTTTGTAAGTATCACTTACCTCTACATTAATATTTTTTGTTAACAAGAACATAATTATATGTGTGCATTATAAAATTTCTATTGTACCGTTTAGACAGAAGACCCAAAGAAGCTGAAAACATGGATGGCACCATCAGATCGGCTTCATGTCTCCTTTGCTAGTCAACCAGAAAGTGCTCAATGAAAATTACATGGAAACGTGCCAAAACATGTACGATTCGTTGACTAGGAAAAATTACAAATCCTATATATTCATACCATACAACTTTGGGTAAGCCTTGGTCGACTCAATCCTCTGTTATATTACTAAATAAATACTAAGTCGTCTAATGCATGTATGTATATATCCTATCTATATCCGCAGTTATCATTGGATTTTACTCATACTTTCCGTAGAGACCGGCAATCTTATAGTCTTTGACTCAATGAGAAATCCAAAGTCCGCAATCCAACATATCCTAGACCCCTTGAACAGGTAAGTTCAGTTTGCACAATCAAATCTTTTTTCTGTTAATAACAATTCCTGAATATCAAACTTAACTTTGAGCGCAGGGTTTGAAAAAATTTTATGAAAAATAACGAAGGACGTGGTCAATGGAGGCCGGAACTGAACGTTAACATGGATTATCCGGTATGTTGATTCATAAAGATTTGTCTAGTTAACTATATAATCCCAAATTGTTCTAAATTGAGTAATTTATTTGTTTCTCCTTAAGTGTGTGAGACAACAACAAGGAACTGATTGGTGCGGGTACTACGTATGCGACTACTTGCACATCATGACTCCATGCGGGAAGGCTACTGATGAAGACACAAGAGTACGTCCAAATCGTTCACTAGTATATTTTCATAATTGTACTAACGCACATGATGTTAATCTTTTTTTCTAAATGATAGATGTCTCAAATGGGGGATGAATGTTACTTTACTGATCGGATCAACGCCGTGTGCGAGCAGCTCGCCGGATTCATTTTGAATGAGATCTTGGATCCTAGAGGCGAGTTCTACCACGACGGTCACATCCATAGAGGACTTCCATTGACCTCCTGAGGGGACCAGTAGTTGGACTACAAACATGACTTGTACATTTGTAAATATTTTTAAACATTATGTCTTGATGTTTGTAAATTTGTAAATATATTAGTTCATCTAATTAGCTTAATTATATGCTCGCATTTCACTTTTAGTTAGTTTCAAATATTCTCTAAAAACGAACACGAACGACCAATGAACGTGTAGTACTGTAGAGCTTGAGTGCGTTTAGCAATTATAAAAGAATGAACAATAATAAATATAACAAACAAAACTGGATTTGGGGAAAAAAGCGAAAATGTCATTGGTACCGGTTGGAAAGACCAACCGGTACCAAAGGGCCTGCCACCTTGCGTCAGTGTGGCAGCCTCTTTGGTACCGGTTGGTGTTTCCAACCGGTACCAATGGAATCCTAAGGCACCGGTTGAAAAACCCGGTGTCTTAAGGCGAGGCCATTGCTCGCGGTTGCGGGGCACCGGTTGGGAAACCGGTTCCTTTGGCCCTTCTCAGCCAGTGCTAAAGGCCTGTTTTCTAGTAGTGTTTGCTTCCAAAGGCAAATAAAGTGCCAGCAAACACATACCGAGTAAAGAAGCTTGTCAGCCCGTTCACCATGGGTGTGGAAAGAATCCATGCATGTCCAAATCATTGTATATTGTATCGTGGGGATGCTTTTAAAGACTTGAAAAAATGCCCTGTATGTTGCACAAGTCAGTACAAAAATAATGCCGGATACTGTGGTGACGACAATCAAGGTCCAACCGCTGTGAATAAGGGGAAGGGGAACATGGCGAAGAATAATAATGCTGCCTCCATTGAGACAGATGACGCTACTTTAGGTATTTCTGAGAAACATGGCAGAATTCCCACCATGGTTATGTGGTACCTCCCAGTTTCCAATCGCCTTATGTGTTTCTTCTCAAACCCAAAGGATGCTGAGCTGTGCGATGGTGGGATTCAGATAAGTGCAAAAAGGGTGACGAAAAGCTCCGACATCCAGTTGATGCTCGGCAGTGGAAGGAATTTGATGACAAGTGTTGGAAATATGCCCTAGAGGCAATCATATTTCCCTGTATTCATGGTTAACAAAGTGTACCTTGAATATTCATGGATGACAACTTGTATTGATTAATGCTTATGTGAAGTATTTGTTAAACTCTATACTTGTATGAATATTCTAAAATATTCCTAGTCGGAGTTCATGTGAGGATACACATGAATATTAGACTAGCACATGTATTAGTTGATTGACTACGTTTCACAAGTCATGGACATGGTGATGTCAAACTAATAATGTGGGCTCATGTGAGACATGAGATTGAACTGACCCAACACGAGATGATGACTTCTCATTACACAATATGTACGCTGTGTCCTAAGACCTGAGATCGTCGTATATACTCAAGATGTGAACCGACTTACTTAGGAGCCATCAAACGCTGCACAGTAACAGGGTAGTCATAAAGGTGGCTTTCGGGTCTGTCAAGAAGCATGCTGTGAGACATAGTCGGTCAAGATGTGATTTGCCCCTCTCTATAAGAGAGAGATATCTCTGGGCCCCTCGAGTAATTTGGATCAGGAAATGCATGGCCATGCTGGGGTTAAGAGTTAACCAAGGATTCCGAATCACAGGATCGAGAAAGAGTGGTCGGCTTTAAGCTAGACCAAATATCATGAGGCAAAGGGAACATCATGTATATGATATTGTGGCGGCTCGTCTGATATGATCTTTGTGTGCGTATAGGAGTTGACATGTCTTGCTAGAGGCCACTGTCTACTATTGGGCCGAGTAAGAGTACTCGGGCCATGTCTATTCGCATGTGAGCCCATAGGGTCACACGCTTAAGGGAAAGAAGCCTGATAAGGATGAGATACGAATTAGACTGGGCTTAAATGCACTAATGGGACTTTTAGGCCCAAAAGGGAGCGCCCAAGGTGGGGCCCAAGGCAGCCCACCTAAGGGGCTATATAAACAGAGGAAGGAGGCGCCAAAAAACCCTAACCCTTGCTACTATTCACGCTGATGAACAGTACCGTTAACAGTAACAGCACGCTATAGTAGCACCCCCTCCCTGTTCCTCCTCCTCGTGCATCTAGCCCTAGTTCGTTCTCGCGGATCTAGCAATCCGGAGTGCGAAGCTTCTTCCAGTACGTGTGGACTTCGTGGATGTGCTGCGCTTGCTGCATAAGGACGAGCCGTTCGTGAGGAGGTTCACGCAACTGCACTGCCGGCTTCTATCTGCACTACACCAACGCGCTACAGAAGTTCCGCAACCGCGCGTCTAGTGGTAATCCCGTGATCTATAACTGCAGTAATCCTGGTTTATGTGGTAGAAAATTTTTGTTTTTGCTACCCCATATTCCTACAACAAGTACTATCTGGAATTTGGGAACGACCCAAGAAATGTTCGGTTCGCGTTGAGTACGGATGGAATGAATCCGTTTGGTGAAAGAAGTAGCACCCACAGCACCTGGCCAGTGATACTAACAATGTACAACCTGCCTACATGGCTGTGTCAGAAGAGTAAGTATCTTTTGCTATCCGTGCTTATACAGGGCCCCAAGCATCCTGGCATCGATATAGACATTTTTCTTGAGCCTCTAATGCAAGAGATGGAACATTATGAAAGGAGGGTATCGATATATATGATGGTTTTGCACGGCAACCCTTTAATCTTAGAGCTATTATATTCGTCACTATCCATGATTATCAGGCATTGTTTGTCCTGTCAGGACAGATCAAAGGTAGGACGGGATGCACGGTGTGCGTGGATGACACCGTATCGGCTTTCCTTGAGGGTTCTCGGAAGGTAGTTTACCTTGGATACAGACGCTTCTTGGTTGAAGGGCATAAGTACCGAAGTAAGAAGTCATATAATCATTTTGAAGGCAACCCTGAATTCCGTTCTATTCCAGAACAACGAGACGGGCATTATGTTTTCAATATGGTTCGAAACGTCAAGATCATTTATGGGAAGAAGAAGGAAGATTGGAAGAAGAGAATGAGAGATAAGGCACCTATCGAAGGCGTACCATTCAAGAAACAGTCCATCTTCTACAAGTACTTGCCGTATTGGGCAGATCTTGAGGTCCGCCATGCAATCGATGGTATGCACCTCAATAAGAATGTGTTTGGTAACACAATTGGGCTCCTTCTGGAGACATCTGTCAAAACAAAGGATACATACAAGTCAAGACAGGACTTGGTAGTGATGAAGATAAGAAAAAAATCTTCACCCCGTTGAGAAAGGGAATGGTAGATATGAACTTCCCCTACCTAGCTACAACTTGACACGTGATAAGAAAAAGGCAATGTGCAAGAGCTTAAGAGGGATCAGAGTCCCAAGTCGTTTCACGTCCAACATAAGAAAACTAGTGTCGATGAAAGATTTGTCACTATATGTCAGACCCAGGATAGCAGGACTACTCATGGGCGTGAAATATTCTAGAGTAGGGAGTAGCACATGGTTATGCCCTACCTCTTTTGTATCTACCCGAATAGGAGTAGAACTAGTCGACGTACAAGAAAACTACCCGACCCACTCGGAGTAGGACTCTAAACGTACTCGGCCAGGACCTTCCATGTAACCCTGCTCCCTCGGATTATATAAGGGCGAGCAGGGACCCCTCCAAAATATCGAACAATACCAGAGGGAATACAAACCACCACACAGGACATAGGGTATTACGCTCTGGCGGCCCGAACCTGTCTAAATCCTTGTGTTCCTTGCACCATCGCGCTCTGATCTCGGCGAGTATCTATTCATAACCACTCTCCTCGAGATACCCCTTGGAGAACCCGACGGTAAAACACCGACAGCTGGCGCCCACCGTGGGGCATCTCGCCAACGATCACTAGAAGAATTCGATGGCTTCTCTCGACGACAACCCTGCACTCGAAAAAGGCACTTCCCTTCGCATCGGCTCTTGGATCTTCATCGACGACGAATCAGGCGGCTTTGAAAGCCGCTCAATCGACCAAGATCCTCCAGAAGTTTCAGAAGCCGAAAAACGACGCAAATTCGACGAGTTCGTTGATCAACTTGAAGAAATCCGAGTTTCGGACCTCAACAATGAAGCCCGATTTCAACCCGAATTCGACGCTATCAAAGCCAAAACACTTTCCGAATTGGAAGAGGATTTGAAGAAACTCCTGGAAGACCCCAAGCAGGAAACTTCCACAAACGGAAAGACTACACTTTCCAATTCCATTCGCGTCGCCGAACCAAGTTTTCGGAAGAAAAAGTCAAGGACTAGCTTCAAGAAAACTACTCGCAAAAAGAAGCAGTCGAAAAACACTTTTTCAAACATCGATGATATCGATGACAAGATCGAGCACTGCCTCCAGAAAGCGGAAGACATACTCTGCATCAACACTACTCTTGAAGAATCCTCCACTCAACAGACTCTCAACTCCGCAAAGATGGAACAGGAGCAAGCTTTCATCAGATACCTTGAAAAATTGGATGAACCAATCGCTGAAGACGAACTAGCCGAATGGTCACGCGACATCGACTCGTTCATGGAAGGATTAAGCAATCCTGACAGGCTTGAAGCTCTCTAGGAGCAATCCAAAGCAAAAAAAACCTCTGGGACGATTCACAAAACAAGTCACCAACTCAATTGGACCAACACTTGTCTGAATCCCGCCCTGAAGAAGACTCTGTTTCAATCGAAGATTACATGAATCGCTGGTGCAACGTTGTCCAAACTCCGAATTCCCCTACCCCGCAAGAGGATCACCGCATGCCGCAGACATCTTCCTTAGAAAATCAGAACAATTTGGACAATTATATCAAATTCATAAACGAAGTCTCAGTTCGGGTCGAAGACGGATGGCCCCAGCGGACCACATTCCACACGATGAAGACCTTCTGCAACACACCCTCGGACTCCCTTCCCGAGTCAAGCAAGATAAGGAAACCTACCCGGTTTCGGATCAAGTCCTCAAAAGAAGCCGACTCGCACTGCAACTCGACTCGGACAAGAAGAATGAATCCGACAAGGAGTCGACTTCTACAACTACTACAAAAATAGAACTACAGTCCGGAGAGGTCGAGCAACTCTCAGAAGACGAAGAACTACCGTTTCAGCAAGGCCTTCCACTCAAGGAGGACAACATAAATTCGAAAATTCGCAACCACAATCGCAAAATTTTGATGACTTTCCTTTCGGATGCTACAAACCGAGAAAGTGATTCGACAACACTAGAAGACTTGGACTATGACGAATTCCTTTCTGGACCGGAGACAACTGAAATAGCAGCAGCCACCTGCGAAAACCCCCCTCCTGGAGTCACAGTCACAGTCCATCTAGACAACAACCCGAAGATGATTCTCAAGACAGAACATCAAAAACAACTCGGCAACTCATTCGACCACTCGAACGATGACTTGCACAACGTCGTCAACGTTGGCCACAACGCAAGAACAGTCATCATCAGCAAAAGAGAAGATCATGAGGAAGTCGAAGCCTACAGTCCGATGTCCAACTACCGGATACCTGACTTCTACGGGTACAATTCGCGAAAACGGCGTCGCGACAAGGCAACACCTCCTTCTCAACCAAAGCAGTCAACGACTGATTCCACTCATCAGAAGATCCACTCAAAATGCTTCCTGCACCCAAAAGGAAAGCACTCGACCTTCCAATGCAGCACTCTTTGCAAAGCACTCGGAGCACCTCCAACTTCTGCTAACAAAGACAACAAAGAGAAAGTCAACACGAGCAATATACCCTTCCAACAAGGAATTCAGCATGCCAGTTACTCAAAAGAGTCATCTATTGGGCTTACCCCCGGTCTTACACCCAATAAAGGCTAGGATGCGTTCGCCCGAGCTCTGACTCTAGTCATCTATTGGGCTTACCCCCGGTCTTACACCCAATAAAGGCTAGGATGGGTTCGCCCGAGCTCTGACTCAACCTCAAAACTACTCGCACTGGCAATCGAATCATCTATTGGGCTTGCCCCCGGCCTTACACCCAATAAAGTTAGGATGGGTTCGCCCGAGCTCTGACTCAGTTCTCCACTCGTGTTGACAGAAAGAAGCGGCAAAAGGAGTCATCTATTGGGCATACCCCCGGTCTTACACCCAATAAAGACTAGGATGGGTTCGCCCGAGCTCTGACTCGAGTCATCTATTGGGCTTACCCCCGGTCTTACACCCAATAAAGGCTAGGATGGAATCGCCCGAGCTCTGACTCAATCCCCAAACTACTATGGTTGGCAGAAAGAAAAATATTTAAGTCTTTCAAAGGTCTTACACCCAATAAAGGCCAAGATGGAAATCGAGTGCTGCTAAATTGAAGGAAAGAGAAGATCTCGTCGCCGGAGACATGAGCTACCCCCTCCCAAGGGGTTATTTCTTCAGGAGTCTTTACTCCATCAGTTACCTCGAATACCAACCTTTCTTTGTTCACTCAGAGTCAAAGGCACGGCGAATCGAGTAACTGGGGCTAAGGGACATGTGCCTTGCGTCCCTAGAGACAAGTTCTCTACCTTCAGGAGTCTTCACTCCATCAGTTACCTCAAATACCAACCTTTCTTTGTTCACTCAAAGTCAAAGGCGCGGCAAATCAAGTAACTGGGGCTAAGGGACATGTGCCTTGCGGCCCTAGAGACAAGTTCTCTACCTTCAGGAGTAAAACCTACGAGACACGAGCTCCCCCTCCCAAGGGGCGGTAACTCCTTCGACTACCTCGAATACCAACATTTCTTTGTTCACTCAAAGTCAAAGGCACGACGAATTGAGTAGTCGGGGTCTTCAACCCTAATCGACTACTGCAGTACTCGATTTCCGGATGGGACCAGCTCCTTTTCTCGTCCATGAGACGACTTATTCGACTACTACGGTACTCGATTTCCGGATGGGTCCAGCTCCCTTTCTCCACGAGAAGACCTAATCGGCTACTGTTGTACTCGACTTCCGGATGGGACTAGCTCCCTATCTCGTCCATGAGACGACTTATTCGACTACTACAGTACTCGACTTCCGGATGGGACCAGCTCCCTTTCTCGTCCATGAGACGACTTATTCGACTACTATGGTACTCGATTTCCGGATGGGACCAGCTCCCTTTCTCATCCATGAGAAGACTTATTCGACTACTGCGGTACTCGATTTCCGGATGGGACTAGCTCCCTTTCTCCACGAGAAGAACTAATTGACTATTGCGGTACTCGACTTCCGGATGGGACCAGCTCCCTTTCTCATCCTTGAGACGACTTATTTGACTACTACGGTACTCGATTTCCGGATGGGACTAGCTCCCTTTCTCATCCACGAGACGACTTATTCGACTACTACGGTACTCAAACTCCGGATGGGACCAGCTCCCTATTTTTCTCGACCATGAGAAGTCTTATTTGACTACTACGGTACTCGAACTCTGGATGGGACCAGCTCCCTATTTTTCTCGACCATGAGAAGACTTATTCGACTACTACGGTACTCGAACTCCGGATGGGACATGCTCCCTATTTTTCTCGACCATGAGAAGACTTATTCGACTACTACGGTACTCAAACTCAGGATGGGACATGCTCCCTATTTTTCTCGTCCATGAAACGACAACTTAATCAACTACTACGGTACTCGATTTCCGGATGGGCCGGCTCCCTATTTTTCTCATCCATAAGACGGCAACTAATCCGACTACTGCGGTACTCGATCCACGGATGGGACATGATCCCTATCTCCCAAGAGGAATTCTGTGACACCTCAGGTGTCAGTACCTTTAAATCCAATCAATGTACCTTAGTTAAAGTTAAAAGAAAAATTTGAGAAATTAATTTAAAGAGAAAGGATCAAATAAAAGACAAATCATACAAAAGAAATTAAAGGAAAAAGAAAAAGGAGTGAAAAGCTACTCAAAATTTAATTCAAAAATGTGCACAAAATTTTTGTTGGCTCATGAGAGGTGTTTCAATTGACATGTGCTCAATTGAACTTCAGCCAAATTCAAGTCAAAAACTGAATAAAACTCAAGCCCTTTTGTGTAAATATGTAAATGTACCAATAGTTCAAAATGTGAGTTTCAAACGAAAATTTGCATAACACAAAAGTTGTAGATCTTGAAAAGTTATGCAAAAATGGTATTCAACACTTTTCCATTTGAGCCCTCTAATTAGGAGAAAATTTTAGTTTACCGAGAGGTCCCTGGAAATTTCAGAAATCACAAAAGAGCCCCCATCTCCATCTCTATCTCTCCCGGTGCTCTGTTTTCCCGCCGCCCGCCGTACGCCGCCGGTGGACTTCGTCCACCGCGCGCCCACGGCCAAATGGACCCGGGGAAACCGTTTAACGCCACCTGGCCCGCCCCTTGGCACCTCCTCGCGCGCACACGCGTCTCAGACCCCTTCCCGAGCCGCCACGATACCCCCGGCCGGCGCAGCGCCGCTGCAGCTCCGCCCGCTCGCCGTCGACTCGCCCAGGCCGAATCGACCGCCCCCAGTCACTCCTTTCCCCACCCAGGAGCTCTGTGGCCTATAAAGACCCCCAGAACCCCCGCAGTCGCGCCCCTTCTCCCCTTCTTCCTCCTCCCGCCGCTCCGCCATGGCCGCCGAGATCCAGCTCGCGCGGACCGGCTAGCCCAGCCCCACATTGCCCCCTCCGACCACCGCAATAGCTTCACCACCTCCCAGTTACGCTCCACGCGCGCGGAATCGAGCCCAAACCCCCTTCCGACGCCGTTCCCCTTTTGCGCCGCCGCCGGCGAGCTCGGGCTCACCGCGGACCGGCCAGCTCCGGGGAAGACCGAGCCCGATAGCTACCCCAGAAGCATCCACGAGCTCACGCGGTGCTCGTGCGCGCCTTGTTCCCCTACCCCGAGCCCTCCTTCGCCTCCAGCGCCGGCGAACCGAACAACCGACCCGCCATCAACGCCGACGAGCTTGAACCTGTGCTCCAATCGCTCGAACGTCGACCAGGGTAGGTGTTCCTCGATCCTTTCTCCCCCACGCGCCTCCCCGTGGCAGCCCCGGTAAGCCCTGCACCGCAGAACACCACCGGCAAGATGCCACGGCGGAGAAGGCCGGCGAAGGACCCGGTTGTAATTTCTTTTTTTCGTTCAAGGGTGTCTCTGCAAGTTTTACAGTGTATACCAGTGAACTTCTAAAATACGAAACAAATCACAGAAAAATCGGAAAAATGCAAACTCAACTGATCTGGAATCCTTGTAACAAAATCTACAAATTTTGTAACATTCACATTTGCAGAAACTCAACCGAATTTAATCTATGGAAAAGATTGAGAAAATCACCTTATGCATGTTCATGAAGTTCTGCTCATCAGATGACCTTGATTTTTGGATATGTTATAACTAATGGGATGCCAAGATCACAGTAAAAAGATGACACCAAACCAAAACAGTTATCAGGTTAGAACAATCAAGATTCTCTAATCTGTTGTTAGCAATCTCGATTTAATTCTGGAAAATATGTGCATGAACTTGCTCTGAAAATTTTACTACAGCCTTGTGCCACTGAATTCCTGCAAATCTCTAAATTTCAAATTTATTAGAGTTCATTTTCTGTATACCATGATTTATGCTTGTTTAATCAACTTAATTTCTCATATATAGTTCTTATGCTTAGAAAAATCCATGTTTATTTCTGGAGTCTCTTTTTAGCTCTTTGTTCCTGTCTAAAAATTTTGAGCTGCAGTTACAGAGTTTTGCCTTGGTGAATAATCATGCTTAACATCTTAGGGCTAGATTTACTATTTTTGTTCTGAGTAATCTGCAATGTTTCTGGTCATTATTTTTGGGCATGATCTTGTTTAGAGTATGTTCTACCTGTGATAAAAAGTTCAGATGCAATACTGGTCAGATGCATCTTGAGAAATTCATGCAAACTCATGTTAAATTAACTGAATAACTAATTTATCATAGTGAGTTAAATCTTGAAAAATTTTCTGGAGTATGCTTAACTCAGGACTAGTCTCTGGTAAAAATTTGAGAAGCAAATCTTTAGTAAAACTTTCTGTAGATTTAATCTTTGTTAATGGCTTGCCGTTTTTAATCTTTTTATCACCTCTGCTATATAAGTGTATAAAATCTGGAAAAATTTCAGTACTGAGTTTATGCTTTGAAGTTGCTTGCATAAAATTTGTAGCATCAGAATCCATGTGGAACATTCTGTACAAAAATATGAAGTAACTAGAGTAATCCATTTGCATGATTAGTTATAGTTTTTGCTTTATGGTTAAATGTTGAAATCTATACCATAATTACTTATTTTGAATCTGAGTTACTTTAGTGTTCATCACTAGCTCTTTAGTAGTTGTGATGTTAAGAAATAATGAAAGCATGTTATGTGTTGAAATTAAAAATGAAAACCCAAAACCCCACTCATTCATGAAAAACTATAGTTATGCTTACTACTCTATAAACGATTGCCCATGCAATGAAATGTGAAATCGGCACTAAAATAACTTACGTGGACTACAACTTTATCGTGAAAGAAAGAAATTGTTATCCATGAATAACTCATAATCTTGCATTGCATATAGAAACGGTTAATCTCGCGGACGGAGACTACGAACTGGTGCCCGCGGACTCTCGTGCGGAGCAGGAGATTAATCTGAACTGTACTAACTTGTCTCAAGACCTGGGCCAAGCCCCCGAAGTTTTTCTGCCTGACAGTGCCCAAGAAGGCAAGCCCCGAAGCATAATCCCACTATTTTCCGAATTATCATTCAGCTATCTATTTATTAATGTACTGTAATATTTTGTTTTTCTGCTTTTAAGTTTTCTAGGCGTTGATCGAAAACCATAGATGCATGATCCCTAGGAACCTATGTTGATACCGGATCTTTTTATCGACTAGTTGCCATGCTAAATATGTACGGTAGAAGTCGAGTGGTTTCCTGCCTCTCGCGAGCAAATAGGAATTGTACTGACTTTAATTCCTGTTGAAATGTAAGGACAACGGGCGGGGTTGTGTAGTGGTGATACCCCGCTGGTATAGTCAAAAATGGCTAAGGTCGTGGTGTGTGGCTCATTTCGTTAAGCGTTTGAAAGTACTAGCCACATACCGAGAAATATGGTAATCGGTAAGCTTAAGTACCTGATTGGACCGGCGAGTGGAACGACCATTCACCCTCTTGGTAGAAGTAGGGTTTATGTTTTTGTCGCGACGTACGGGTGCAGAGTGGTCGGACTCTGTAGTCGGGGAGGGTGACCCGGATCCACGGACTGGAAAGAAAGGGGAAAAGTAGCGTGGGCGGGAGCGAAGTCAATCCCCATGCGTGTGGTCTAGGTTCCCCTGGCCAGGTTGAAATTCGATTCGGAATCGTCCGCCTCTCACGGCATGAGATTGCTTAATAATTTCGGTCACATAGAGTAACAAGTGGAACAGGATGATGATAATATTGCTGGTTGATTAAATGGTTGCTCTACCATGTTTGAGTAGAGTTAGTTGCAAATTTAGAATGGTTAATTCCACTAGAATCTGGCTAAGTAAAACCTGAAAGTAAGGATCAACACTTAGCGGCATTTTTGGCAAACAAACCCTACCAACCAAAAAGCCTTGCATGTCTAGTTATCGGACTATGTTATATCCGGAGACGGGTCAGTCTTGCTGAGTATTAGTATACTCAGCCTTGCTTGTGGCACTGTTTTTCAGGTACTAACTTTGAAGATCTGTTTGCGAGTCTTACTTGGCCTTGTACTCTGCCTCCGGGTTGGTCGGTTGAGTGGGATGGCCCTTCAGCTAGTGCTAATCACCCTCCCGCTGAGTGACGCATTCGTACGGGCTTTACCGATGCGTCACGTTATTTCGTTAGTTATCCTTTAATGCTTCCGCTGAACATGAGACTTAAATAATTGAGTAGTTGGAACTCCGTAGTACGGTGCTACTCTGAACATGGTTTGTAATAAATTTTTCTTTCCGCTGCAATCACTCTGAGATGTATGAAATGGTTTGTGTTGTAATCTCTGGGCTCACCTTCGTGTGAGTGTTGTCTGCTGATCCTGGAATAGCGTGGCTTTTGTCGAGGCTTCACTCGAGGAACTACCGGTGAGTGCGAAATTGGGTCAGAGTTGCTTAGCAACGAAGATCAGTGCACCCGGGCCCAGTAGTTTTGGGTGGTTCCGCCACAAATTCCTTCATCCATGAGGTGACAATTGATCGACTACTACGGTACTCGATCTTCGGATGGGACATGTTCCCTATCTCCCAAGAGGAACTTCTTCGTCCATGAGGCGACAATTGATCGACTACTATCATACTCGATCCTTGGACGAAACCAGATCCCTACATCTAAAGGACTTATTCTTCTCGTCTGCAAGACGACGAACTATCTGTCCACTACAGTACTCGACAACGGATCGGACAGGCTCCCTATCTCGGAAAAGGATCTCTACATCCATGAGACAACAATTGGTTGACTACTCAAAGAACAATCGACTACTACGGTACTCGAAGAAGCAAATCAAGACAGCCAATATCAAGGAAACCAGCCGATCGGCCGTCAACTCAAAGGAAAGTACTATACATCAGAATGTTAAAAAAGTACTGCAATGGACACCCATCTACACAAAAACCAAGAGGATATTACAACAAACTGTTTAAGCCTCTGCTGCTGGCTCCAAGCTACTGATAACCTTATCAGCGATGGGTTTCATCTCCGCAACATACTCAGAGAATTTCTTCTCCGAGCAGCCAATGGCAACCCCATCGCCAATAAAGGACAAGTTCACAAAAGGGAGAAAGGATTTAACTAATCCTAAGGCATAGGCCAAGAAGTCCCTAGAGCTATCAGAAAAAAAATCTACTAAGTCTCTGGGGGGCCTCACGAAGCTGCTCCAGTAGACTCTTCCCAGCAGCTTCCTCGTCCTCCACCATGTCAACGACTACTTGAGCCACCGCTTCAAGATCAGCCAGCTGCCAGGCCTTTTGATCACGATCAGCCGCCAGCTCCCTGATCTGCTTCATATCACTGACCATCTACTTATCAGCGTCAGCCTTGAGCTTGGTTAGCTTCTCCACAGCATTTGAGTGACGATACATAATATTGGTCAGATCAGTCACGTCATTATCCTTTCGCAACAACAAGCTTTTAAGCTCTATCAAATCAAGGAAAACGTGAGGACAGAAGAAAACTACTCGAAGGACACAGAAGAAAGAAGAAAATACCTTTCTTCTCCTTGGCAGCAGCCTTGACCTTCTCCTGCAGTTTGGAAGCCTTATCCTTCAAAGCAGAATTATCCTGCTCCATGGCGTCAACTCGGGCCTCCAGAAGCTTGACCTTTTCCGACTGCTCTCGAGAAGACTTCTCAATAGCAGCCATCTTCTCAAGCTGTAGCGCTTGATCAGCCATCAACCGGAGACCCTCTCCAGTCCACCGAAGGAACTCGGACTGCTCTGCGACTTGCTTAGCCAGATTCTGTCTAACAAGGCAAAGTCAAGATAGGAGTACTCGACAACTTAATAAAAGTACCCGATCACAAGAAACCGCTTACAGCAAGAGCAGAATGGCAGCCCAGAATCCCCTGGACTATAGCAGTCGACCCCTCGACTGGAATCAGATCAACATCTGCATCAGGCGGAGGACTCCTAGGCCGGTCCCCGCCCTGCTTGTCTAAAAGTACAAAGACATTAGCGAAAAGCCCGATGAAGAGACCAGTCGATCGCAACCAAGACACTCACCAGTGCCAGCGGCAAGATACTCCTTGCCCGCCTCCCCGACGGGCAGTTCCCCCAACGCGCCAGCAGCGGAATCGGCCAACCGATCCCCCTCTTTCGGCGAATCCAGAGGCAGCCGTGCAATATTCTTAAGGGAATCAAAAATCCCCTTCTCCGACTCGTCAAAATGCAGAGCATCCAGATTGCTACAAAAGAAAGCACTCGACACCTCAATCACAGTATCAAAAAGATCAAATAAAAACAGTCGATCAACAGACACATTTATTGAGAGGAGTGCTTCAAAACGAATCTCTTCGATTTGACAAACTTCGGGACTACGATTTGCACCGAAGTGCTCTGCCCTATAGCAGAACTGCTCCCTCCGGACTCAGCCTGCACGGCAGGAGTCGAGATGTCCAGGCTCTCAACATAGCCCACCGCCTGCCTCTTGGAAGGAGAAGGAGGCTTAAGAAGAGGAAAAGCCATCAAGAAAAGGCAATAACTCAGAAGGGAACCAAGACGTACTCACCTGTCACTACTCGCAGAGGCGGTGCTCCGCTTCCGAGTCTTCATAGACTCAACGGACGGTTCATCTGCCGCCCGCTCCTGGACGTCCGACGCTGTGCGACTCGCCGAAGGACCTGCAAACAAGAATCGACTACGATTAAACAAGGATCCAAAGGCAACTTCAAAAAAGAATACAAGACAAAAGAAATCAGATGCATACTTGAGTCAGTATGCGCCAGGGGCACATCTTCAGGTAGCGGAGGCCTACTCTGATAATTTTCGGGATTAATCTGCACAAAACATACCGAATCAACTCGACTACTCGACAAAAAGTACTCGAACTACAATCTAGTCGACTACTCGAAAGAGTACCTCCCGAGGACACTTGACAGCGCTGAAAGTCCCGGCAATATTGGCTGTCCCTGGCACGTTCTTCAACAGCTCCAGCACCCGATCCTTCAGATCATCCTCAGTAATCTTGGTTCGGGTATAACGGGAAGGATCAGCAACTCCCGTATACTGAAATCCCAGATTGACCCGCCGCTGCAGCGGCTGGATCGGGCGCAACGACCAGCTCGCAATCACAGATGCACCACAAACCTAATGATCTGCCTTCAACCTCTCAATCTCCCTGAGAAGGAAGTTAACCTGATCCCCTCCACTCCCCTTGGAATTCCAATTCGACTTCTTCACAGGAGGACCAGGAGTACGAGCAGGAAGGGAAGAAGAAAGATTCCTAATATAAAACCACGTCGACTTCCAGTCGCTGACCTTGTCACTCAAATCGTAGGGGATATACTTGGGTTTCCTCCCCTGACAAAATTGCAACCCGGCTCCCCCTATTACATCCACCTTCGAATCGTTGGGATGAGGTTTCAGATGAAAGAAATACTGAAACAAGTCGAAGTGGGGCTCAATCCCCAGGAAGGCTTCACATAAGTGGACAAAAATCGAGATATGAAGAATCGAGTTAGGGGTCAGATGATGCACCTGAGCCCCCCAATGGAAAAGGAGGCCCCGGAAGAAATTGGAAACAGGAAAACCGAGGCCCCGAAGAACATAAGGGAGGAAAACAACGGATTCTTTCCCTTGCTCATGGGGAAAAGATTCCCCCGCAGATCCACGCCAATGAATCACGCTGCGGGGTTCAAGAAGATGCTTTCCCACCAGATCCAGAAGATGGGAGTCGGTACACTTACTCGATTTCCACCCGTGGACCTCCGCCTCGCCAAAGGCAGCATCGTCCACCTTCCCCTTTGCAGCAGATCTCTTCAGCGCCATAAGAACGATTCTCTCTTGCTTCACGCTCGGGGGCTAGCGGTGGCTCGTTTCTCGCGGCACTTGGAGGCAAAAGAAGATGAGTTTTTCGGCGGCGGCTGAGGAGGTTAAGAAAGCATGCTAAATATAGATTTACTCGAACGGTTAAATAAGCAGATCCAGTGGCAGTACGGTAAAATAACAAGAAGCCCAAAGGTCGCGCACCGACTTCTCCACGGAAAAAGTGGAATCAAGGCAAAAAACAGAGATTTCCATTCAGGGATTACATTCCAATAAAGGAGAATACACAGATCTCAATAGTTTCACCACTCGAAACCACTCGATCTCAACTACAAAGAGGACAACCCAAGGGCCGATACAAAGACACAAAGATTGTTACTCCCAAAAGGGAGTAATCTAGATACATTCAGGGAGAGAAAAGCTCGTTGTAAGAAGATATGCATGATCAGGAACATCGCAAATCCTCTTCTTGCATCTGCTCTTCTCCCTGATACGTTTTGCATTAAAACCAATGCCACTTCCGCAGAAGCCACTAAAACCCAGAGAATGGCTCCAACAGACCGCAAAGGCTTCTGACACGGCTTCCACCATCAGCCAGCCAGGTACAAGACGGCCAGAATGGATAAGCCTAGAGAAGCAAGGCCGTCGGCCCGGAGGGTAGCAAGTATTTTTGCTACTCGCAAACACTCTTCTAGCACCTACAAGGACAAATCGAGTACTCTCATTAGGAGGTCGAGTACTCTCAAGTGAAGAACTCCACTTGGAAAACATGTCTGCAACTGCAAGGATGAAGACTCAAGTGCAACAGACCCTGCTTAAATAGAAGAAGCAGCAGAGCCGCAGCTCAGCCCGTGACATCCAAGGACAGGGAGGCTCACAAGCGAAACAGAAAAGATTCTACAAACAGTACTCGCCACGTGAACCCACTGGCAAACAGTACACCGCATGGTCACCTTTTCAGAAGATTCGCTGTAGCACTGATGAGCTCAGAAAAGATTGCAGAGGACACGGTATTATCTCTTGGACCCTTAACCTCAAATCACGGATCCGAACTCAAGGCTCGGGGGCTGCGGGATACGTGTCATTAATTGCAACTTTTTCAAAATTCCAGACTTCAAACGGAAGGACAAAAAACCCAGAAGACTAAGCTGACCCTCAGCCTGATCCATTGGTTCAACCCAAGGCTCGGGGGCTACTCCATATGGAGTGCGAGTACATTGCGCACCATATCAGATGATGAAATTCGGGGCTAGAGCACCTCATAGCCTCGACGCAACCAGGAAAGTACTCAGAAGACTACTCGAGACTCTCAGTGGACTTCAAGCCTAAGCAATGGATTTAAGAAGCACTTGAAAGCACTCGATGGACATCTTCAGAAGTACTCAATGCCAGCGGGAATCGACTACGAAGAGCTCGGGGGCTTGTCAGACCCGGGGTAGCAGGACTGCTCACGGGCGTGGAATATTCTAGAGTAGGGAGTAGCACATGGTTATGCCCTACCTTTTTTGTATCTATCCAAAGAGGAGTAGAACTAGTAGACATACAAGGAAACTACCCGACCCACTCGGAGTAGGACTCTAAACGTAGTCGGCTAGGACCTTTCATGTAACCCTGCTCCCTCGGGTTATATAAGGGCGAGCAGGGACCCCTCCAAAAGATCGAACAATACCAGAGGGAATATAAACAACCACACAGGACGTAGGGTATTACGCTCTGGCGTCCCGAACCTGTCTAAATCCTTGTGTTCCTTGCACCATCGCGTTCTTATCTCGGCGAATCCCTACTCATAGCCACTCTCCTCGGGATACCCCATGGAGAACCCGATGGTAAAACACCGATACTATGCGGCTATAACTGTCATAATTGTCATGTGTTGCTGACGTTGTTCCTCCCGATTGCAATCAGAGCGATCAAGCGAGTATATGAAAAGATGGTAATCACTTGGTTGTGTTACTTCTTCAATAGGATTTCACAAAAAATGATCGACGAAGATGAGTTGCAACATCTCAAAGAATTCATTAGGGAGACTATGGCACAGCTCGAGATGTGCTTCCCTCCGGGTTTTTTTGATATAACCGAACACCTAATGATTCACATGGTCGATCAGATACGGGCACTTGGTCCACTTTACATACACGAAATGTGGACATATGAGCGTTTTATGTCCACCCTCAACCGGTATGTATTGAATTGTGCTCATCCTGAGGGGTCCATGATAGAGGGATACAGTACTGAGGAAGTCATCGAGTCTTGCCTTGGTTACTTACAGGATAATGTGTCCATTGGTTTGCCAACTCCATGATTTTTGGGGAGGTTGGAAGGTGTTGGCACAGAAGGGAGGAAAATCTTCATCGACAAAGATTTTAAAGGTATGCAGCAAGCACATTATAGCATCTTACAGCACCTCACGATAATGGCACCTTTAGTCAACGAACACTTGAGCATGATTCGTGCAGAGAGTAACGGCCGCTCGGATGATTGGATCATGAGAGAGCACAAGCGTCGACTAGCTGCATGGTTGAAGGACCTACATCTACCAGATGGGGAGACCGTGGAGGAGCAAACAATCAAAAGATTAGCAGCTAACCCATCTAGCCAGGTCACATCCTGGCAAGGGTATGATATTAATGGATATCTATTCTATACTGCCGCCACGGACAGAAAGACTGTGTCCCAGAATAGTGGTGTTCGTATTGAGGCCTTAGACGAGAGAACAAGTCAAAATACAACATATTTTGGTGTCATTGATGATATATGGAAAGTGCACTATGGTTCCAATATACAAATCCCTGTCTTTCGGTGTTGTTGGGTCAAACACCCGAAAGGTGTTGAGGTGGACGGCTATGGATTGACGATTGTTGACATCAACAATATTGGTTATAAAGACGACCCATGAGTACTAGCTTCACATGTTGCACAGGTATTGTATGTTGCTGATCCTGCAAAAAAGACAAAACATGTTGTCGTCCCAGGAAAACAAGATATCATCGGAGTTGAGGGTATCGACGATGTGGAAGAATATAATCAGTATGATCAAATAAACCTTTTCATAGATTTACCACAGAAGATGAAGATTATAAAAGTAGGCATAAGAAAAGACAACAAGCCATGGGCACGCAAAGATGGCGAATCAAGAATTGTTACAGCTTAAATATCTCATGAATTTTTCTATTTTGAAATAATTATTAGTATGAATGCCACCTGTTACTATATTAACATTTGAGGTCTTTGTGTTTGAATACTTCTATGTACTCTATACATTGACATGTGACTTAGGTATTTTTCTTATGTTCTCAAAATCACAATATGATTATAGAAAAAAATTCATGAATTCTCAATGTGTTTTACTATTTATTTTGCATTAAATGAATTTTCAAAAGAACTTTAAAAAATTATTTCTAGGGGCGGCCGGGGAGCTGGCCCGCCCCTAGAAATCTATTTGTAGGGGCGGCCCAGGGCCTGGCCCGCCCCTAGAAATCATTTTCCAAAATTCCGCCAAAAATTCGTTTAATACAAAATAAATAGTAAAACACATCGAAAATCCATAAAATTTAAGCCATAGAACTATGCTGACCTATAGAACTAGACAAAATTATGAAATACAGAAGTTATAGCTTTTATTGTTTATGAGTGTGCAAAATACAAAGTTAGTCTCAAGGGTTATGAGATATATAGTGTATAGGGTTACTTTGTAGTTTGGACACTTTTATTCATTAAATTCAGTGAAATATGGTTTTTATATTTTTCCTATGTGATACATAGCATAGTATACGTATGAAAAAAATTTCATGATTTTTCGATGTGTTTTACTATTTTTTTGCATTAAACAAATTCTCAGAGAATTTGGGAAACTTATTTCTAGGGACGGACTGGCGCTTAGCCCGCCCCTAGAAATCGATTTCTAGGGGCGAAATCGATTTCTAGGGGCGGGTGGGGAGCTGGCCCGCAACTAGAAATTGATTTCTAGGGGCGGGTGGGCAGTTGGCCCGCCCCTAGAAATGTCTGCACTATATATTCTCCCAACACTTAGAAAAACTTACAACCTGAGGCGCGCGACACACACCACGCCGTCAGGCTGCCGAAATTCCCCGCCGCCGCCCTCCTTGCGCGCCGCCACTCCTCCCCGCGCGCCGCCACCCCTCGGCGCTCGCCACCACTCCTCCCTGCAGTAGGTCCTCCCCACCGCGACGCTACTCCCCGTAGTGCCCTCCTCGCGCGAATCCAGGGCCCTGGCGACGCGCGCTTCCGGCCTCATCCACTCGCCGCCGGCACCGACTTCCTCCTCCTCCGCGCGGTTCTACGGCCACGCGCGGCTGCCCCGGCACCTTCCTCCCCGCGCGTCGACGTTTCTCCCGGCCGGGACCAGAGCCGCGCCTCCTCCTCGCTCGCATCCGGCCTCCGCCTCCACGTGTGGCCGCCTCTTCCCCGGCACCGATCCCGGTGGCTTCCTTCCCGACAACGGCCGCCTCCTCCGCGCGCCTCTGTCCTTCCCGTGCGCCGACTCATCCTCCGCTCCTCCCAGCGTGCCCACACCGTGAAGGTGCAGTGTGCGCAGGGACCCGATTGCTTTTTTAATTTTTTGGCAGGGGCTGTAGTGCAAAATGTCTTTACATGAATTGTTGGCAGGGACTGTAGTGCAAAATTTGAGTACATGCATTGTTTTCAGGAACTCTAGTATTTTTTATTTTTAACATACATATAAATTTGTTTTTTAGAAATTCGTAGATTTGAATTTGAGTACATGAATTTAATTTTTTGTATCTCAAATATATTAAATTTGAATTTTACTATGAATTTTAGTGTAAATTCTACAAATGTGAATTTTACTATGTATTTTAATGTAATTTAAATTCTAAACATGTGATATTGTCTAATGTAATTTCAATACATATGAATTTGATTTTTAGAAATTCGTAAGCTAATAATTTTTTGTATCTCAACCTAAGTACTTTGTAAGTCAATATTTGTAAGTCAACTTGAGCTACAAATTATTCTATACATGTTTTTGACTGTAAATGTCAACCTGAGTATGTGAAATTTGTAAGTCAATATTTTACTATCTGAAATTTTACTTTTCTTAATTGTTAATATTACTATGTATTTAATATTGTTTTATAATTGTCCTATTGTTTACTATGATTTAAATTGCAAATTCAAATATATCGTCGATGGCTATGTAGTGAAAAAAAATTGTAGATGGATCCATCGTTGCCATCTTCGTCCCGAAGGGATAATGCTGCACCCCAAGGTGAGGATGGTGACGAACTTGAAAAAATTGCATCCCAGATTGAGTGGGACGAGGAGTACGACCGCAATTCTGTATCTGAGGACGAGGAGGGTCCTATGATTGGTCAAGGGGCATGGGTCGATGGCAAGTGGCAAGATCCGCTTGATCCATTCCCTGTTGAACCAAGACAAAGCCGTTCAAAGGAGGAACTTGATCCGGATTACGAACGGGAACCACATCGTATATAAGATTGAACCCATACTATACATTTTCATAGACTACGTGTAACGAATTGTCGGATCGTATGATCCATGTAGGCGGCAAGGACAGGAAGGGGTAAGCGCAGACGCCGACCCCCTAGCCCTACAGAGGAAGACATTGCAAGCTCGGGCCCTGATCCTGCAACTACGTCCTCGGAGAACAAAAACAAAAGGAAACGGGGTCAATGAGGAAGAAACCACTACCCCAAAGGGAAGTATACTGTTAATGTAGTTAGCGTAGCAGGAGAGCCCGTAGAACCCCTGGAGATTGCAGCAAAGTTCCGTAACGCCATCGGTGCTATAATCATAACAAAAATGGTTTTGGATCCAACAATCGCCAATTGGGCGCTGGTTCCCGCGGGCAAGAAAGAAGCAATGTGGCAGTTGTTGAGCGGTACTTTTGTTCTGCCAAGAGGAACAACAGAGAAAGTTAAGTATTATGCTATGAAGATGCTAGGTGAAACTTTTCGCCGGTGGAAAAGTCACCTGAATACCGAGTATGTCCAGAAGGGTCGAACTCCATATTCAGAATTTGGGGACATCACACCAGCACAGTGGGAAGAATTTGTTCGACAAAAGACCACTGAAGAAGCTCTAGCCCTTAGCCAGAAAAATCGAGAACTAGCACAGAGCAACATACACAAAGTCTGTCTTGGGCCAGGTGGGTACCGAAGGAAGGTGGACCAATGGCAGCGTCAAAGAGAGGCAGCAATAGCTGCCGAGCAGCCGGATCCTTACGAAGAATTGGATGAACATGGATGGCGGTGGCTTGAAGCAAGGAAGCCAAAAATAGTTGAAGGAAAGCCAAAATTTGATCACCCCGAGACCGAAGCGGTGGCAGACAAAATGTTAGAACTTGCCGAGCTTCAAAAACAAGGAAAGTTCAAACCACATGGGGAGAGGGATGTGCTGAGTACAGCAATTGGGTCAAAGGAGCATGGAGGGCGCGTTAGAGGCTTGTCCTCTAAGTTGAACCTCAAGGATGGGTTCGAGAAGGACCGGTCAAGGTACAGGAGCCATGACCGCTATAAAGAAGAAATTGTGGCAGCGGCAGAGATTGCAATGGAGGCAAAGTTTAAGGATTTGTTGAGGGCAACAGTTGTGGACCAGCAGTCGGGGCTACTTTTGTTTAACTCGGCGCAAGAGGTGGGGCAAAACCAGTTGGTGGTCATGACAGCGCCCCCTCCGGTACTTGCCCAACCGAGTACATGTGCTCAGAGCAGTGTCGCCTCGACCGCTGGAGAGCTATATCTGGTGGATAGAATAACAACTACTACTCCCTGCTTGTTGCTCTATCCGATCGGCAGGGCCGAGAAGACAAAAGACGTCGCTAAGGCCCTGGTGGAGCCCGTCGGGGGTTTATTTGAGGGGAAGCCGGTCCCACCCCTGTATGCATGCATACAAGTGGAGCAAGTATTGAATTCAATTTATGAGAATAATGAGATAGTCATTCCCACTATAGATGGGAAGAATTGTCTTGGACAATGTGTCGGTAGCACAATTCTTTGGCATAAGAGAGATATCGTACTGCTTGATCAAATACCCTTGGCTCCGCGAGATGCATCACCACTGGCGGCTCCGCAATCACCACCTGCTCCACGATCACCACCGGCTCCACCATCGCGAGATGCATCACCATAGGCTCCGCAATCACCACAGGCTCCATCTCGAGAGGCATCACCAGCTCCACTCCAAGAGGAAACTCCACCTGCCCCGCAATCACCACCAGCTCCACTCCGAGAGGCATCACCACCTGCCCTGCGATCAGCACCGGCTACATCCCGAGAGGCATCTCCACCTGCCCCGCGATCACCACTAGCTACATCCCGAGAGGCATCTCCACCTACCCCACGATCATCGGCCCCGGCAAAGGCTCCAATAGTAGCACAGAAACAACAACCGCCTCATGAGGTGCCGCGAGTGATACGTGCTTATGAGGAGCTAAAGGACGGGAAAGAGATTGCAGACTTGTGGCACAAGGCAAACATGAAGCAAGCTGATCCAAAGCCTAAAGCAAAGGACAAGACAAAGATGAAGTCAAAAGATGATTCAACCTCTACTAAGATCAGGATTTCCCAACCCCGCACTGACACGAACTTCAAACAAATAGTCGGGGTCGATGATATTCCAGATTTGCCTGATTGTCCTAAGAAGTTTACATACGGACAGCCACTTCTACCTGATTGGTGCCTCCAGGATGTTCCAAGTGAAATGCAGTGGATGCATAATTGGTACATTAGGGCATGCAGACTTGGTCTTCGTACCATATCCGCTCCATACTATTCCCAAGTATTTGGACCTGCAGGCCCTGGCATCACTGATGTCTTGTTCGATTTTCAAGACATCCACGCTATGTTCTGCCTCAAAGAACTTGACATCGAGATGGTTAGACTATGGTGCATGTAAGTACCTCATTGATACTTAATTTCTTTTATGCTATTGTCTTAACTACTATATATACACATATCTTATTAATTATATAATTCAATTCTACAGGATGCAAACAAGTGATGCATATATCTTAGGTAGAAGGATCAAGTATCTTGATCCTCTAGCAATTTGTGAGGCCAAGCACAACGGGCCAAATACGTGGAAAGAGGACCATGATCTCTTCAAGAACTGCGCAGATAGCTAAGGAACGAAAATTTCACCTCAAAGAGGCCATGAAGATGGTGGTGGCCTACATAGCAAAAATGATGAAAAAATGGGAAGATGATGCTGATGTCATTTTTATGCCATATAACATTAGGTACTTCTACTTTTAATCATTTGTTACAATATACACTTGCTACGATTCATAGCTAAAAATATATATATTTAATATTGAAGAAATCATTGGATCGCTTTTGCACTGCAACCCAAGATTGGAACAGTCCTTGTCTTCGACTCCTTGGATTGGCCAAAGAAAACATACACTGATTTCTTATTCATCCTCAGAATGTTAGTGCACTTACTATGCTTCATACTACATCATGTAAAATTTCGCATAAATAACATGCATTTATAGATTAACTTCTCACTTCTATCTTTTTCAAACAGGGCTTACCAGCAATATATTGCATTAAATGGTGCTCATCCCCCTGAGAAGCCTAAAGAAATGACTCTACGCACACACTTTCCGTGCCACAAGCAACCTTGCTCCGTATACTGCGGGTATTACTTGTGCGAGCATCTAAGGGAACAAGGGAGATACACAACTGATCCTGAAAATGTAAGGGACTACTATTTATTACACATAGATTTACATGTGTTACATTATTTTTGCGTATATCTAACACTTGTGCTTACTTTTTTCATGGATTCTAGTTAATTTCAGGACCATCCCGAAAGGAACTATGGGGTACTTCATGAGAAACAACTTCTAGAAGTAGTCGCCGATTTATGCCGTTTCATCATGCACCCGAGGGGAACATTTTATGATAAACACAGCAAATTAGCAACGGAGAGTAAATATCTTAGTTTTCGTGAGTGGGAGAACAAGAAGCACCGTGCCTCCTCTAGTAGCGTCGGTAAATAGGAGAAAACCATGCATTCAAGATACAATTTTAATGATGTACTATATTAGTTATATACGCTTTGTAATGATACATGTGTGTGGTTAATCACTACATTTAATTTTGCGTTCGTATTTATTGATATTTATGAAAGGTTCCACGATCGATCACTAGGACATTTGATTGTGAACTAGCTCAATAGAACAATATAGTTGACATTCGATTGCGAACTAGCTCGATAGAACATAAAAGCGGGAATCCATATTTCAAATCGCTATATTATTTTTTGTGGGCCCGAAAAACATTTCCAGAGCCGGGCGACCGCATGAGCCGCCCCTGAAAATAGATTTTCAGGGGCGGTGTGCCCCACAAACCGACCGCCCATGAAAATCGATTTCCAAGGGCGGCACATGCGGTCGCCCGGCCCTGGAAATCGATTTCCAGGGGCGCGTAACGCACCCGCTCCTAGAAATAGCTATTTCTAGGAGTGGAGATTAGGGGCGGGTGCGCCGTCCGCCACTACAAATATGATTTAGCCTGCCCCTACAAAGCTTTTTTGTAGTAGTGGTTATATATGTCAAAAAATAAAGGGGGGCGAAAGGGTCTGTACCCTAGTGGTTACAAGAGCCTCAGTAGCTCCTGAGGTCCTGGGTTCGACTCCTTGTGGGAGCGAATTTTCTAGGATTTAACGGTGTTTGTGCTTTCAGTGGTAGGCGACGTTTCCGGCGACAGCGCAGCACCTGTGGTGACTTCGTCAATCTCGAGGATTTGCTGGCTCAGTCTCGGAGGTGCTCATAGGGGTAGGACTGCGTACGTGTATTCATAGGGATGTGAACGTCTACATCTGTACTGTGTTTCTTAAAAAAATTAAAGGGGGAACCACACAATGTTCTGTGGCGTTGTATGTCAAAAATTAAAGGGCACCCCACGCAATCATTAAGGTTTGATATGTCCACCCAAAAAATCGTACTGTGAGTTGATTTCTGGAGGAGGAACCTTCCATTTTGATTTTTGACGAGACACATGGAACAAGTGTGTGGACTACTGCT
This sequence comes from Panicum virgatum, assembly GCF_016808335.1. Taxonomy (NCBI): domain Eukaryota; kingdom Viridiplantae; phylum Streptophyta; class Magnoliopsida; order Poales; family Poaceae; genus Panicum; species Panicum virgatum. Next base: position 34,091,074 of record NC_053141.1, on the reverse strand, counting down.
AGCCACCAGAGGATTGTCGCGGTCGCGCTCAAGAATGGCGGCAGAGTTGTTGTGCTGCAATCTACAGCGAGCACGCTAATGTCCTTTGGTGCTCGTGAGAAGCCGAGAGATAGATAAGTTGCGGCGAGAGCCGGGACGACTGAATTCAATTCGCACGCCCAAACTTTGTCTAGTCTAGGTCTACGGGTTCTACATATGATCGTAAACCAGTTGTTCCATTCGTCCTTCTTCCTTCCTATAGCCCACAAGCTCATCAGGACATCGACTTGTTTGCACGCGCGCCCATGGCGAACGACTTCAGATCGACGTGGTTACCATGTGACGCTGTGGACTTTCTAGCCTCAAGCTCACAGACAGACCAACTTGCGGCGTGCCGGGATGCGGACTGATTCTCCTAAACTCCGGACGTCGACTAGATGCACGCGACTTCCATTCCATTAGATGTGGTGCATGCACAGTGCCGCCGAGACGGCGAGACACCAGCATCTCGCTTTTAGCCGTACGTTCCACACGCTACTTAGTTTACTTGTTCACACCACATGCAAACATCAGTACGTACGTCACTGTGGCAGAAGCTACGTGTGATGACCTCATATGAGCATCATTCACCCAATCACCTTCCCCCAGCAGCTCAGGCTAGAGGCATGTAACTTAGTATTATCTTTTTTTTTGAGAAATTTGTTCAGTATTATATGTAATTTCTTAGGTATAAAACTAGAGTAGATCGAGTGGAAGTGACAAGTGAGCGTAGTTTGGTAGGTTTCTCGTGGTGAAATATATCCATATGGAGTTCTCAGCTTAACATAAGTACTCACAGTTTCTTAATTTATTCTGATATTTAACGCCGTTATTTTTTCAATGGTAGGTAGGCGATATGGCTACTTCAGCAGTAAGACACACTAGAACAGTGCGCGGCGCTGCCGCGCAGAAATATGCCCGTGGTGAGGCTAGTGATAGTACATACATATTCAGCATGTGTTTAGTTCCCAATTTTGGAGTGCCAAAATACACTGTAGCACACTGTAGCACTTTCGTTTGTATTTAATTATTATCTAATTATTGGTTAATTAAGCTCAAAATGTTCGCCTCGCAAATTAGAACCAAACTGTTCAATTAGTTTTCGATTTTATCTATATTTAGTACTTCATGCATGTACCACAATTTCGATGTAATGGAGAATCTTTTTTGAATTTTGGACTTTGGAGGCAACTAAACACAACCTCATTAGACATAAGAACATAAAAATATGCATATGTGTTTCACAGTTTTTATGGCCTACGAGAGAAGGTAGAAATATTTATTTACCTGCTCTACTGTAATTTTCCAGAGAACTCTTGACCTCTGTAACTTTCCAGAAAACTTTTGACCTCCGTCTTGATATTTTAGGAACCGAAGAGTCGGATTGATTTTGCCTGCTATCATATGCACCAATTTTCATCCAATGGTTCACATTTGCAGGTTGATGTCATGATGACATGGCCAAATGTACGCTCGCTCCCGCGACCAGGATTCAGTCATTAAAGATGCGATAGCTTTATCAATCTCAAGGTATATCGTCTAATTCTTTCGTTCGGATATGCTTATAGGAGTATCATTCGTGTGCGTGTATTTGTAGAGGTATGTTTGGGTACGCACGGGCGACCATCTATATTTGCATTGCACGTTGAAAGAAAGTTGAGTTATAACATCTAATCAAATCAATGTCAGCATTATGATTTACGAATAGACTAATTCAGTGTTTTACGTGGAATTGGAATACCAGGATCATCATTCATCCAAGTTCTCCTACGTAATACACGCGGTTGAATATTTTAATTTGTTTCACTTGAATAGTGTTCGCATGTTAGCATGCATGCTCAATGCTCTCTCTGCTGCAGAGAGAACGGTCCAAATTGCTGCATGCCTGCCTGGTCCACCACATATGTCCACACACAGGTAGGCAGCAGCGTATGTGCAGGCCCAGGGTAAGGCTGCAGGCTCTGTATGTGCAGCAGGCCCAGAGTAAATAAGCCTGCATGAGCTAGTTTTGTTTTGTCTTGGGCCAGAATCTCGGGCCCAGCCATTTAATTTTCCTGGGATGGCCAGTGGACAGTGGTGGTTTCAGAAGGCTCTCGGTTTAAAGGACCACCTCAGACGATGATCCAGTTGTCGACATGTCATGGAATGAATGCCATGGCCAAATCTGACTCACATAATAATTGATGGCCTTTGTTTTCATCCAGAACACTTGGACGTTTCTTCTACAGAACTGAGTCAATTGTCCAGGGTTGCTAAACTCGCAGCAACCACTGCTAGAAAAATAATCTTTCATCCTTTCTGTTAGTAGCGGTTAACTTTTAGTTGGTATTAAAGTTGCTTCGAAATTATTTTACTACCTAATTCAAATTTGAAAGCCACCGTAGTCACTTTAGTACCAGGCCGGGACACGGACCGGTACTAAAATATCGTATTTTAGTATCGGCTCGTGTTTTGGCCCGGTACTAAAATGGCGTGACCATTTAGTATCAGTCAATGACACCACTTGGTATCGATCGGTATCTTAGCCCGGTATTAAATGTCATCCATAATTTATTTTAAAAGGATTGCATCTCCCATCAAATTACATGTCATGCATGGGTGGGACGGTAAGAAAGCTATGTGTGAGAGCGGAGGTTGTGGGTTTGAATGCTCATGACCATGCACGTGGCTTTACGCATGCACGTGGATTACGACATGCGTGACTTGTGGCTTGCGACGATGTGCGTTTGCGAACCTTGGGGTGTTTGTAATATCTTTCTTTTTATTTTTTTTAGATGGCACGTTTAGTACTAGTCGCATCGACCGATAATTAACTACTCCTCCAGTTAGTACCAACCAGGTGGTACCTGTCAGGCTGACCGGTACTGACCGTGCGCCTTGCCCGGTACTTGAGCAAGTTTCTCACGCAGTGAACTACACATAGTTTGCTTAAAGAAGGTACTTGGCTCCAATTCGACCCAACAGATCGTTTGAACCTAAAAATTCTTTAGCTTCATTTTGTTTCCGACGCCAGCCCCGCGATGCTTGCTGGCCTGTTCATGCGGCATGCAGCCCACGCCTCGATCATGGAGGTAGTTTTTTTTCTAATTTTTCTTCCCTTTTCTTATTTCTTATTCTTCAGTTTTTATTCATTTTCTTTCTTTTTTCCTTTTCCCTTATCTTTTGATTTTCTTCTAATCATGTAGATACGGCAGATTTTTTATTTCTGTTTCCTTTTACTTATTTCCCCTTTTATATTTCTTTCCTCATTTTCCTTTTTTTCCTTTAACTAGTTTCTACTTTTTTTTCATAATTTGTATCATTCATGTTAGATTTTTACAGTTAGATCTTAACAAATATATATATTATGGTTTATTCACCATGTTGAACTATTTAGTCACAATGAGGAATGACTCACACTCTATGTATACTGATTTGATTGTATTGTAGAGTTGAATGAAATTTGGATTGTACTACTATTTTTTGTCACGAAAAGATCATTAAAATAAGACCACACTTAAGCATATTTGGATGATATTATATTTTCTCTCTTTTTCCAAAAATTTTGTTTAGCTTAACTTTTCCCTTTCTTTTATTTTACTATGCCCTTCCTATTCTTTTTCCCATTCCATGCTTCAATTTTCAACTTTTTCTTTCAACGTTCTTATTTTCTTCACTTTTAGGATTCTTTTAACCTTTCCTTCTACTTCCCTTTCACTTCATTTTCTTTTGTATTCCTTTTCTTCCTCGTTTTAATTCTCGTCTTCATATGTATTATTTGTCCGGTATTTGTAATTAGCCATTTTACATTCTCATCTCTACCGTACTTGGGAAGTCTACATGAATCCTTTTTTAACCTACTTGTTTGGTTGCTTTTAGTTGCTGTACATATAGTCGCGTTTTGTAAATTTTGTTGTTATTTGTCTTGCAAGTTATTTTTTTCTTTCTTTGTGATCGTGAATGCAAAAGCCCGGCCCTTATCATCCTTTTGGAGGAAAAAAACACATGGCTGGTGCTCACCATCAAAATTGTTCTCTCCTTCAAATCATGTGACCGGTCGAGGAGGATCAAACAAAGAAAGTGTATACCGAGGAGACGATTGATGAGAGAGAGAGAGAGAGAGAGAGAGAGAGAGAGAGAGAGAGAGTATAGCATCTTGTGTTTGTTACGACGTCGCTAGCCGGAGGCCTTGCCCATATGGCTGCATACATATGCTCGTGGACGGACGCACGAGATACGATACTATAGATTGATCCGCCGCGCTCGCTGCTACCCCCGGCCTCCCTGCGCGCGATGTGTACTCTGGCGCGCCCAACTTGCAGCTACGCCTTGAGCTGTCTGTCACCCAAGCAGCCAACTCGCAGGCACGGGATACCGGGACGTTGCCAACTTGCCATCACGTCCCGTTCGTCCGATACGTTGCGTCGACAGCGACGGCACACCACCTGAGCCGATACGATCGACCTGCTGACCCTGCATCGTCACGGCATCTCTTCGATTACTCTACATTAATCTTATTAAACGCACGTACGTACCTGCTGGCCTGTTGATGGACAGCCCAAGTTGGTGCTTGCATTGCTTGCGGGCTTGGCCAACTCGACCCCTCTCTTGTTCCCATCGATGATGGATCGATCCACATTCACACGGCCACACCCGGCCTGTAGCTAGCTAATTGCGTCAACATGATGCCTGCTCGATTAGCAAGGGCCGGCCGCATCGATGAACCCAAAATTTTCATGGCCCTTGTTGCGTTGCGTGCGTAAGCTAGCTAGCGTGCTTAGCCCTTTGTTCCGGCCGGGCCGTACGTCGATCGATCTGGTCGTGACAGGCAGCATATATTTATATATATGTATATGTGTATTCTTGTGCCCCGTTTCGACGAGTGGCCGCCGGGAGCCCGCGCGCATGCTGCTTGTCGGCGCGCGGCGACACAGGCCGCGCGAGCAGAGCACGATGCCGGCCGGGGTGTGTGTGTGTGTGTGTCACGGGGCGCGCGCGCGCGCAGGATCTCGCGCGAACTGACGAACTGTACTAGCACAAGAGACCAGGCCAGGCCAAAAGGGAATTGGAGGCGTCTCGTCTCAAGCCTTGGCTTCGCTGCACACTAGCTTCAGACCAGGCCAAACCGCCAAAACCCAAAACAATCCACGCTGTAGGCGCACGTGAAAGCACGGATCGACACGAAACGGACAGGTAAATAAAACTATGGCCCAGGCGCCACCGCGATCGACAGCAGAGCCGTTAACATACAACAGTGTTCACAGCAAGTGAATTGATGAACACTAACAGTATGCATGTTGGGTACTCCTAGCTAGCTAGTACATAATGATACCCGTGCAGATGGATTATTCAGAAATGGATCATCAGAAGCATACAGTGTCTCTTACTGATCACTGCTTTACTAGTACCACGCATGCATGTCCACGTACTAGATATATAGTACTATACCAAACAGAGATCTGCAGAAGCGAGATCGAGGAGTTTCTCGCCCGCGCCGCCCGGGGCCACATGGCAGTGAGGATCAGGCGCACAAGGTCCAGCGGTACGATCCGCCGGTCGTCCATGCGCCAAAAGAGCTGCAAGGAGACGATCAGATCGATCGCATTGTGGCCCGGGCTTGTTCATCGTCCTGCTTGGGGGCCGCAGGCACACACTACCGCGAGCAGCCAAGGGCACGGTGCCAAACGGAAGCGGCCAACAAGCTCTCCCGGCCCCATCGCATCGCGTTCGATCAGTTGATCCGGCATGGACGCATGGTGGGTGGATCGATCACTCACGCCCCGCCCGCGCCGGCGACACCGACTCACACCTGGACTGGACCTCGATCGACCGGCCGGAACGTACGTGCGCCGCCATGGGCCATGCATCGCATCGCATCGTCCGGCCGGCCGGCCGTCCACAAGGAAGCATGCATGCAAGAGATCGAAGCAGAAAGAAAAAGAAAGAAAGCTGGTGGTCGAGCAGGGAGAGGAGTATATGTAAACCCGCTGTAATAAACAAAGCAAGCAGCATGCACACTCGGACCGACCGGACCCTATAGCTAGCTACACCCAGCAGGTGCTGAGACGACGACGACGACGACACACGGTTTCTCATCAGTTCACCACCACCACCACTGCGCGCGCATGCATGCCTGCACCGCACCCGATCGCTACACCATGACACGCATGCACATACCACTGTCTGATCTGTCCTTTACTTTTCTATTTGTCCCCAGCCAGAACCCCCAGCTCTCTCCTCTTGTTCTTCTTCTTCTTGGTTGGTCGACGCATGTAGCCAGCCGGAGGATTTGATTCATCGGAGGTCAGGCGAGGAGCTCGGCCTTCTTGACCTTGGAGATGCTCTCGAGGACGCCGGCCGGGGACACGTGGCCCATCACCGTCACTTTCTTGCTCTCCAGGTCGATGCTGAACGACGTTACCCCTGCAGCATGCAGCAGTAGCGGTGTCATCATCAACATAAACAGGCTGCCACAGGTTATTGAATTGATTATGAGTAGCACTGCCTGCTCTTCTTGGACAAAAAAGAAGCAAAGGCTGTGTACTGCCTGCTCTTCTTGGACAAAAAAGAAGCAAAGGCTGTGTTTAGTTTCAAAAAATTTCTCTCCAAACTTCACTATTCACTTATCACATCAAATTTTTTATCTCATGCATGGAGCATTAAATGTAGATAAATAAAAAATTAATTGCATAGTTTTGATGTACACGACGAGACGAATCTTTTGAGCCTAGTTAGGTCATGGTAGGACAAAAATTACCATAAACAAACGAAAAGTGTTGCAGTGTGCTACAATGTTTAATGTGACTCTTTTTACCACCATTTTACAGATCTAAACACAGCCAAAGAAATGTTACTGCCTGCTTGCCGCGAGCCCGCGACTACGTTCCCCAGGTCTAGTTTCACCAGGGCGGTGATGCATGCCTGAGCCCCGGCCGGCCCGACAGCCACTGCAGACGAGACGTGCCCGGCTGACGAGGCGCATGCATGCAGCCCGGCCTGCACGCAGCAGCCAGCAGCGACCCTATACTATACATATACATTCCGGGCGTATCTGGAGGTGCAGTGCAGGCACGTGGTGAGCCGCTCCTGCGTACGTACGCGCGCCTAATACTCTACGGCCGGCACATACGGCGAGGGGGCCCGAGCCAGTGCCCCACACGCCGCTAGCTCCACCAACGCACCAAGCAGCATGCATGTGAGCCCTGGGCCCGTTTGGTTTCTTGTAGCGCAACGAGAGAATCTTGTATGAATAGAGTAATAAACGAAATTTATTTGCAAAGCCTCTTCACGGACGAGCATAACTTTTCGCGACGAATCTAATGATGGTAATTAATCGATGATTAGCTACAGTAATACTACAATGACCAACTTCTAATTATACGGTCAAAGACCTCGTTAAACGATACTATATAGGAGTATACTCTATGCCTTGCTACTTGCGTTGTTGTACCAGACGCGCGAGATGTTCAATTGTTCATGCACGTGACATGTTCATCAGGCAGCACACGGCCAGCAACAGTCATTACTACCGATCCGTACCACCACTTTCCCTAGCTGATGCTTCCAGATTATCAGAGAGGTTTTGGGAAGCAATGTGCCACGAGTGCATGCGTCTCTTAGATTGGATCCGGCATATATATCCTAGGTAGGGCGTACGCATGCATGCACCCGCTAGGTCCAGGTCACGCACCGCACTGCTGCTGCACGCACTAGCGGGTGGTGGACGGTTGGTTGGCACGTCCACCATGATACCGGTGGACCGCGTCAGGGGGGGGGGGGGGGCTTCCGCCCGTGACGGCGGACGAATCCGCGCGTTTTTGCACAAACGCCCAACAAACCTTTCCGAATTCGTGGCGCAACTGTGCAGTCAGTTACTCCCACTTTTGGAGTCTGATGAATAATTTGCTGCTGCTGGTTTAGCCAGCGAGCCCAGTCCCTCCCCTCCGAACAATAAAACGCTGCTGTGTCTAGATTTGTTCAGTCAATATAAGATTCCTTTTTTAACTTCAAATAACGATACCTACAAAATATCTAATCCTTAAACGAAACCAACTGCATGTTATATGAAAGTAGAACCTACGCACCTTCCATTTTGGAGATGTGCTTCCTGACCTTGCCGGCGCAGCCCTGGCAGTGGATGGCCACCTTCATCACCACCACCTGCATGCCGAGGAGGAATTGAAGCTGCAAATAAATTAACCGCCACTACTTTTCTCCAGCGCAAGCAGACGGGTCTCTCTAGCTAGCGTAGCCGACTGTACATGCGTGTGTCGATCCGGCCGATGGTCCACTGCGAACAGTGGCCTCTGCCGCCGTCTCCAGTCTCTCACTACTCTCTGTCTGCGACGAGGGGGCACTCCATCTGGTTTGGGTTTGGAGGCTTGGAGCCCGGAGCTAGGTAGCTCTCTCCTGTTTTCACTGTGCCCTCATCAGGCTCTCATGTTTTCACTGTGCTCTCAGCAGATCAGCATCGCCAGTGCCCTTTTTTGGCGTAAATGCCGTTGCTGTATCCCGCGCCTGCTACGGTTTGACCCCGCCCACCCCACTCCCGCAATCAATACACTCGCTGCCCGCTGCCCGCTGCGGTTGCCGAGGACTACGTAATTCCCGGGCCCCGCTGGGATAGATAATCTGGTTATTACTCATGGCTGGGCCTGTCTGTCAGCTTTGTTTTCCCTTTTTAATTAATTATTACTACTCCCATTTTTTTACGCCAAGGAATTCATCACCTGCCAACGCACGCCTGTCTGTCTTAGTATGGAGTTGGAATATATGCTGGCCACTGTACTGATGCCTCAAGTTTGGCGTGGATCGGATGGATGTGAATAAAAGAAGATGGGTGAACTTTTGGTGCTAAATAGTACGGTGATCCTTTTTTTTATTTTGAAAACTTAGATGGTGCGGTAATCGGATCACAAGGCTGCTAGCTGTGCTGATTTATTGTGAGAAAAAAACTGCTAACTGACTAGTGCTGGTGCCTGTTGCTGATTTGGTGTAAAAAAATACTGCTGACGGGCTCTAGCAGAACAGAGTGAAAGTATGCTAAGCATGTGCTCGTATATATAGTATCGGTATATCACCGATGCATATATGTATATATTCTAGCGAGTAACTAGTCGTCAAATTAAGGCTCTGTTCATGAAATTTTTTGGGTTTTAATACTATAGCACTTTCATTGTTATTTGTCAATTTATATTCAATTATAAACTAATTAGACTTAAAAAAATTATCTCGTACTAATCAGTTAGACTGTGTTATTAGTTATTTTTTCAACTGTATTTAATTTTCGAGTAAATGCTGCGGAAACGCCACGGTAACCGAAACGAAGGGAAATTAATAAGCGTGACGGGGCTGCCCGGTCGTCAGACGTCAGTTACGTTTCGTACCTGGAGCACCTGGTCGCCGGGCGGGGCCACGGCGGCGGCGGCGCGCTTGGCCGCCGCCGCGAGGTCCTTGGCGGGGGCCTCCTTGCTGGGGCTCTTGGTCACCATGGGCAGCGTCACGGCCACGGGCGCCCGGGCGGCGGGGCGCCGCCTCGCCATCTCCACGCGCGGCTTGCACGACGCGGCGCCGCCGGAGACGACGACGGCGGGCGGCGGCGGCGGAGGGGCCGCCGCGGCGGCCTGTTGCCTGTCCCTGGTGGGCGCCGCGAGCCGGCGCGACGACGCGGAGCGCCGGCCGCCGCCCTCGGCCGCGGTGCTGCCGCCGAGGCGCGCGTACCTGACGTCGTGCAGGGCGCGGGCGGCGCCGTCCCCGGCGGCGCGCCGGGCCACCACCATGGACCGCGCGTCCCCCGGCACGCACACCGCCGTCGCCGCCTGCGACCGGCACAGCATCCCGCCCGCCCTCATCCCCGCCCCGCGCCTTCGCTTCAGCCGTGATCCAAGCGGCAGAGCGAGGTTTCCGTGCCCGCAAACACCTTCCGCGCTTGGCTACTAGCAGCGACGACGAGGGAGGGCACGACAAAGAGAGTGATTTATACAAGCAGAGAGAGAGAGAGAGGAGAGGGCCGAGCTTAAAAAGAAGCGGTGGGATCGGGAAGGACGGGACGGCTGCTGCGAGCGAGAAGAGGGGGAGGAGCCGAGGAGGAGGACAAAGGAGATGGAATCACGGTGGAATTAATGGGAGGGGTTTTGTAAGCCTCTCTGTCTCTCTCCTCCACCTCCTCCCACTCCCTCTCTCTAACCTTTTCGTTCTCGCGCCCGCCGCTTCCGTTGGAGCGTTGCGTCGCCGGCGAGGCAAGATCGGAATTATTGGCCGGGCCGGGCCACCAGATGCATCAACGCACGAGAGCAGGCGCTCTCTCTGCCTCTGTCTGCAGCAGCGCCTCGCTATCTATCTGCTGCGGCAGGTGCGCGCGCCGCGACGACGGCGACAAGGGGTGGTGCGGCCCCGCCTCGGCCTCTCGGTCTCGGCCGGGCACGTATCTGGCGTCACCCCTCGCCGAAGCTGAGGCGTCTTTTACCGCGCTACAGGTTGGCCCCGCTTGCTCGTCTGGAGTGAGTATTCCCTGCTGCAGCAAGGGTTTGGGTTTACACATGTCCACCGGCGGCATGTGACTTCTGCATTGGCAAACAGAAATGATGCAGCAGATTTGGGGGTGGGTCTCGCCGTGACGCCCTCCACCGCTCCACCTCGTGGCAGGGATCTGATGAAGACTTCTTCCTTGGGATTCTTGTCCTTGCTAGAGGTCGGAGAAGAGCACGGCTGGTCTTGCGCAAGAATGCCTCTCCGCTCATGATGTTCAGGCCTCGTGATTTTCTTTTTCAGAAAAGTCAATAACATGCAACGCAAGCCTATGTAATTCCTGGAGAGTTGCACTAGCCTTTGTAGTTCGATTCTAGGAGTCAATCAAACACACCGAGGAAGAATGTTGAGAAATGCAAATTGATTAGGAAACTTGATGATAGAAAGAAACAGCAAAATTAAAGCGGGTCCCCGCTTTGTCTTGCCTTACCGCAGCTTTGTTTTAGTACAACTAATTAAATCTTAAAAGGGGGATGTACATACCCAGCTTTGTTTTAGTACAACTAATTAAATCTTAAAAGGGGGATGTACACTACAATATAGTTTCATAATGGACATGCCTAATAATAATGGGACCTGCTATTTAACCATGTGTGCCCAACAGCCCAAGCAACCTTGCTTGAGCTTGAGTTCCCATGGGGCTCCTTAGTCATTTTTTTGTTTTTGACACGAAGTGAATCTACGTAGAAATCCCCTCGCCACCTAGAGGTCTTGTACTGTATGTATTTAATAGGTGGAAAAGGGATGACTCAAGTCAAGTCAAGCCAAACCAAACCATTACGACCTGCCAACTTTTGGAACAATGTGTTTGATAGGTGGAAAACAAATGACTCACTACTATCATCCCTTTTCCGGTCTCTAGAGATGCCATGGACAGATAAGTACGTATTCAATTCTTATTAGAAGAGCAATACATGTTGCCATTTGCTTCTAGGAGGAAATGAGAGAGAACGCACAGCTCCAAACATACCGGGTGTCATTGCTGTTGGTCGCAGTGACTATTTCTGTACGTACCCACGTCATTCGAGTGTAGCAAAATGCAAATTGGTAGGTAAAACTTGATGACGAGAACAAAAACTATTCCCTTTGTATTTGCCTTATTCCTCATCCGCATAATAAACGACAATGTGTGCCGAAAGAAAACTTTAGGACCAGAAAGTATGCCTCACGACACGCGCGAGTCGTGATTGCTCCGTCCCATATATACACGTTTAATTTTCTAATCCGCCGTTCGCGCGCGCGCGCGCACGCACCCACGGCATGCTTGTTTGCTTGAAGCTGCCTGGCCCAGGCAGCGAGCCCAAGCGTCCAATTTTGGTGGCCTGGGTCAGGATCGCTGCCTGGCAGGCTGCATCCAAACAAGCCACGTCCGTCGTCGTATCTCTATCTAGCTCTCGTCGCCGGCCGATCGATGGTCGCTCGCTGCAAGCAGTGCGCCGCCTCCACGTACGCCTCTGCGTGTACGTACGTGCTCTCGCTTAGCTTCATTCTCTACCAGCTCGACCGTGGTCAGATCCATCATGCATGCATTGTGTCAAATCAGATCAGATCTAGGCATGCATCTCTCGATTACGTACGTACTACTCACGTGTCCCGTACGTGTACTCTCGCTGCTACTGACTCGTTCGAGACCTAGCTGTAGCTAGATCTAGATAGATAGATACTACTCTCGCCATCTCTCTCTCTCTCTCTCTCTCTCTCTCTCTGCATCCGCAATCTGCATGCATGCACGCACAGCAGCTACTTGTACGCCCACTTTGCTACGAGCGAGTGTGACGCGAGGTCAGATGGGCATGCAGCAGCAGGAGCCGCGATGGCGACGGAGGAGGAGGCCTGGCCTGGGCCACCCGCGAGAACTCAGAGCTCGTCGTTCCCGGCAGGGCATTCACTCGCAACTGTATGTGCGCCTAGCTAGCTAGATTTCCTATCCTCTTCCACAGGCGGCCCCGGCGTGGCAAGCCGCCTTAATTGTGGGCGCGTGCGCGCAAGTGTGCGTGACCACTCTATACGGTCGACCGCCCGTCTACGACCGGACGACGGACGCGCGTAGATAGCCAGGGACCCCAGAGTTCAAGACGTCAGGCGGGCCTGCTGCGCGCGTACAAGCATATACACAGCACGTTTACTTAGCTAGCTAGTAAATCCTTGGGGCCCATTTGATGAAATGCATCCAACACTATAGGCACAAGGTGAATATATTAGGGACGCAGATAAAGAGTTAGCATGAAAAGTAATTCTAATTAAAAGTATGGTAACGGAGAGCACATCGATCTACACCTACGTTAATGGCATTCTTCTATTCCCTTCGTTTCAAATGAAACTACTCTAACTTCAACCAATTGTTTTTTAAAAAAAACATATCTCTAAAGATCTAAAACTGGTGAATTCTCGAACCCAGATTGTACCACGTCGCCCGCCTTTCTCAGCCGAGCGGACGGCCCATATCGTGTTGGTCCCGATCATTTCACAAAAAAGCCCTAGATCTTTATTAGTGAAATCAACCCGCGGTCCGACCTCCTCTCATATGTATTTTTATGAAAAAAAATCCACAACTTTTATCAAAATCAACCCGTAGTCCAACCTTCCCATTTCAAGAAAACTTGCATAGAAAATCTTAAGTTTTCATGAAATCAACCCGCCATCCTGATCCTCTCTCAGCATTTTTTAAAAGAACCCTCTAATTTCAATTAAATCAAACTACACCCTATTCCCTCATTACTTATACATGAGCAATATTATAAGTACAATTTGAACATTAAAATGTGTTGAAATAAATTTTTTTAATATAAAATTTGATAAAAAATTTAAGAACTACAACTTTATTATATAGAGCAAAGTTAAAATTCAAAACGCTCAAACAATTCGTTTGCACAAGGTTAGATGCGATCCGTTGTACCTAAAATTTGGACACCAAAACGTCTCCAAATTATAATGTGTTCAATACAAAAGTTGCTTATAATTTCAAAATCTACAGTAGTCTTCTTTGTTTTTTCCCTTTTCTTTTCCTGCCTATGGCCTACCGGGGTATTTTCTGCTATATTAATAGGAACTCGCACTATCTTAGACGGTTCGTTCAAAAAAAAATAAAAGCAAACCTGGAATTATGGCTGAACCTGATACGATCCAATAGATCGGCTTCATCACCTTTCAACGTAACACATCATGAACTAGGTACATGCATGCAGATCGAGTGTGTATATAAGGACTCGAGGAAAAGGTTTGAAATGGATGGTCCCGGCGCGGGGTACTTTTGCCATGTATATTATCTTTTTGATAAGAAAATTGTTTCTTTTCAGCCACAGACTGAAAAGTTGCTGCCTCAAATCAACGAGCCATAGAGTGCTACAAAAAGCCCCTATATAGCTAGCTAAAAGCCTGGCCCAAAGAGAGCGGAAGATAGTCCATGAAAGGCAACGACGGATCCAACAAAAAGCGTTGCTATTTGAATAGTGCAAGCAAAACTTTGCAAGTGCCGTGGTAGTCTGTCGTTTATACCTTTGTATGTACGTGCTAGTTTTGGCACACGGAATGGGTACATGATGTGCCTTTTTATTTGTCTACATGCACTAAGTTGGTGTTGTTTATTTTTTTTAGAATTCGTGGGCAAATAAGTTCACAATGCTAAACAGAGGGTGCGTGCACTACTACAGAAACGCTGATTTGTCCCAGTTGGGAAATTTCTGTTGTTCCGGTTTCCCAACCGGGACGTCAGCCCGGGACAAAAGGTGCTGCCAGCGCCACGTGCCTGGCGCACCCTTTTGTCCCGGTTGGTGTTACCAACCGGGACAAAAGGTCCATTTTTTTTCTATTCCTCTTTTCTCAATTGTTTTTCTATTTCGATTATACTTTTACATTTCAATTAAACTTATATATTGGAATTCAGTGTGTAAGATCTCCACTAATATATACATATATATAATTACTTATATAATATTTGTCCTAGATAGTTTCCATATATAAACATATATATACACATATATATTATTGGAGGGCTTAAATATATAATACATACATACTCATAAATAGAAATATAATACATACACACACAAATATATTTACATAGGTATATTCATTCTTAATTATATATATACACATATATTATCATATTTGTTGCGATTGTTATTATTAGATAGTCCATCATAGTAAAATTCGCCTTTTGGATCGAGGACTTGCTCAACAATAAATCCGGACAATTGTTCTTGAATCGCCATAATCTTTTCCTCCGATATGAGTTTATCGCGCATCTCCTTGACGTATGGAAAAAGGGGATAATTAATTTTGACTAATTAAAATAGGAGTTCAAATATTAACAAGTTTTTTACTTACTTCCTCCTCCCAATCTGTCCAGGCCCTTGGAGGACCTCCCAATCTGACGTATGGATGTTCTCGCATACATAGTATGTGCATAAATTAGTGCCTTGTTTCTGCCTCATACACTTTAAGAGAGAAGAAATTATCAGGTATTTACATGAATATATAATAAAACTAATGAATCGTGCAACGAATCATCCAAGTGCGTACCGCAAAATCTGTCTTGATCTTCAATTCCTTGTCAAATTTGCCTGGATGATTTTTAGCGAATTGTTTCCAAATTCTGTGCATGATTAGAATAATTATAGTCAAGTAATAAAGTGATTCAAATTATCGGTCATCGACGGAGTAGTGGTAGAATTACTTTCTCATCATGTTAACAAGATTTTCGTATTGTTCTAGATTTCTCCTCAATGAGTCCATAACCACGAGTAGGCTCTTCTCGGGAATTATGAAATTAGGACCCAGTGTTCATTGTAAGATTATACGGAGGCAGTTTTTGGTAGTTAAGGTTTAAACAATTTGATTACAGAATAGAAAGAGTTAGACGGAAGGAATCACTCACACAAAGTTGTAAGGAAACAATATCATTTGCTTGTTGTGATGAACGCTTATGTACTTGAACAAGTTTTGGAATAGCTCATCGGAAGTGTCATGTAGAATCCTCCAATTACAAGTAATTGGGTCGATGAAGCCGAGGTGAGAGTATCCCTTTCTCCTACAAGTTTGTATCTCCATTCTACATGATACCGAATAAATCAAGAGATCAGTATGTTGAGATCATGCAAAACAATACGTAAGGAGAGTAAAATACTTACAGAACCCACAAGCCGACCATAGAGACATCGAGGTCCTCCTGATGGAATAGTTGGTAAATTTCTTCCCAGTTTATCCATATAATGGCCTCCCCCCGTAAGAAATCATCATCTTTAATCTTTGCGCCCTGCATGAAGATGCAATCGGCCATCACACGCATGTAGTGCTGGTGCAGCTTATACATTTGCGTTGGAAGCACGGACACTACTTCGGGGGATACAAGAGATTTGCCCAGATCATACGTCCATTTGATGACCACATCGGCCTTTGGAATATCTTCTCCCCCTGCAATCTGAGCCGCCGTCAAGTTTGATTCTTTAAAAAATGTAACAAAATCTTGTTGTTGCGTCATATGTCCCACTACGAGAGGCTCTATTGATTGTTTCTTTTGGGCTCCGAGCTGTGGAACGTCGGACGACGACGACTTTGATTGTCTTTTCTTTTTCTCAGTAGTTTTGATAATTGTGCGTTCATAGTCTGAAGGGGGATCTCTCGGAATGAATTTTCTCTTATTTGCTTCGCGCATTCTCTTAAAAAATTTCAAATCTACCGGATTTATCACTTTCTCGGGGTCCGGCTTCAGCTTCGGCTTGAAGTGCTCTTTAACTCTTTCTTGAGTTATCCGATCGCATTCTTCAAGGCTCATGTCCCAGGGTTTAATATGAGCCTCCTTGGTTTTCTTCTTCTTTTCCTTCTTCTTTGGAGGCTCCTTAGCCGGTGCAGCTACCTTCTTTGCCGGCGGCGGAGGGGGTGACCATGGAGGCGACGGTGACGCTTGAGTGTTCATCGGCGCATGAGATGATGGTGATGGAGAATGTGCCGGTGAACCTTGCTGAGATAGTGCTGCCCTTGGGGGGTTTTGCGGAGATGATGGCCTTGGAGAGGCATGCTGAGATGCCAGTCTTGTATATCCTGCCGGAATTTGCTGCTCGTGGTACACATCGCTTGGTTGGGTTGGCATACCGGTACCGTACGCAACAGTGAACATTAAGTTCTTAATGGCAGTCTGTAGGTCACAAGGTGTCTGCTGGGTGATCTCATCCACTGGAAAAATCGCTGTGGGGCCGTCGCTTCAACTGCGGCCTGGATCCCCGTTGGCTCGACGGCGATGTCTGTGGAAGCGCAGCTGCTTTTCCGCTGAGACATATGATCGGCTGCGACATTAGGCTCTGGAAGCACCGTTTGCGCTTGCTATTGCTGGCTCATTGCTATGGTCACTTGGCGTTGAACCTCTTCCTCCAGTCTTTGATCGTGTGACATGAGCCGTTCCTCTAGCCTTCGCAAGTGCTCCCGCTCATCATTCTTTCTTCTTTGCCGGCTTCTATACGATTCAATGCAATCCCTGAATCCATACTTCCACGGAGCCACGCCTTTGCCTCTTGTGCGGCCCGTATGCTCTGGATTCCCAAGGGTGTAAGTCAGCTCTTCCCTCTCTCTATCCGGCTGGAATGTTCCCTCGGCCGCTGCTTGTATGGCCTCATGTAGTCTCTGGGCTGCTAGCTGGATCTTTGGCCCATAAATGCAGTCCCTAGTCAATGGGTCCAAGCTTCCCCCGTGACCATAAAACTAGGTCTCTGACCTTCCAGGCCAGTTCATGGTCGCAGGTTGGATGCCTCTGTCAAGCAGAACCTGCTCCATCTTCTCCCATTTGGGTATTGCAAGCTTGTAGCCTCCTTGGCCTAGAGTGTGATGATACACTTTCTTCGAGGCGTTGTCTTTGGCCTTCTGCACCTTCTGAAGCCCAAGCTCTGAAGACTTGTATTCCACAAATGCATCCCAGTGACCCCTGAGCTTTTCAAGCTCGCCGGTAAATACGGGTGTGGTCCCGGTCTTGATATATTTCTTCGTCAAAATTTTCTTGAATGATTGTAGTTGTTCGGCCATCTTACTCAGCGTCCAGCGCTGGCATATCTCTTCGGATTCAGCTGGAACTGTGAAGTTTTTCTTAAGCTCCCGCCAGCACTATTCTTTTTCTCTTTCGGGTAGTGCATCCCATTCCTCGCTTGGATTGGAAACTTTCCACAGCCGGAAGCTGATCGGGATGTGGTCCCTGATAATACATCCGGATTTTCTTATGAATTTTTTGGCAGCAGCTTCTGGAGCGATCGGTTCGCCATCTGGACCAACTTCCGTTATAATGAACCGCCCTTCCAGTTTTTTTGTCGGGCCTCGCTTCGTCTTTTCCTGCTGCGACGATGATCCAGACGGCTATAAAAAACATTCATAGTATTCATATAGATTCAGATGAAAATATGATTTTCACAACAAATAATTATAGTTGTGATATGTACATTAGCACTTTTTCACCAGCAGCGTCATCCTGAATAGATGGTGGCTCAATTCTATCACCGGACATATTCAAATATATGTCGGTATTGCTGCCATCATCAGCTTGTTCAGGGACATCTCCTTGACCTTCGACAATCATATTCAACAGGAACTATTCGTCTTCCGCGTCTGTGTGTTGCGGGTCCATCGTAACTAAAATATGAATACAAATAAAACTCTTAAAAAATTCTCTAAATAATTCACATATTTAGATCGGTAACGATAGGAAACTATCGGAAACGATTCGGTCGATATCGGTAATGATCGGAAATGATTCGGTCGGTATCGGTAACGATCGGAAACTATCGGAAACAATTCGGTCGGTATCGGTAACGATCGGAAACTATCGGAAACGATTCGGTCAGGATCGGTAACGATCGGAAACTATCGAAAACGATTGTGTGTTAGCGCGAGTTTGCGAGCTCGAGAAGTAATATAAATGACATAATTAAATAATAAATACATGATAAATTAAAGGCTTCGAATTATATAATTAAATAATAAATACATGATAAATTAAAGGCTTCGAATGACATAATTAAATAATAAATACATGATAAATTAAAGTCTTTGAATGACATAATTAAATAATGAATATATGATAATTAAAGTCTTTGAATGACATAATTAAATAATAAATATATCATAAAAGAAATTCTCTCTAATTCTCTATTTCCTTCTCTATTTCTCTATAAATTCTCTCTAATTCTCACTATATCTCTATAAATAAAGAAAACACTATATCCATAATTGCATTATAATAATGTCTCTATAAATCAATTCTACTTAATATATAATAAATAAAACACTATATCCAAAATATAATTCTAAAAATATTTATATGCATAATTGAATTCTAGTTAATATAAAACAGAATTACATAAACATAAAATTTTAAAAGAAAAAAGAAAATGCCGGCGGCCACACTCACACAGGGCGGGGAAAGCTAGGGCGGCGGCCCTGGACGACGAGGCGGAGCTGGCGGCGCAGTGGCGCGCAGCGGAGAGGGTGGCGGCGCGGCGGCGTGCAGTGGAGGCCACCGGGGGCGGCGAAGACGAGGGCGCGCGCGGAGTGGAGGCCGGGGCGGCGAAGATGGGGTGGCACGGGGGGAGGACGATGGCGCACCGGTGAGCGGCCTGGCGGGGTCGTCGTCCAAGGCGGCCGTGGCGTGGAGGCGGCGGAGCTCGGGGATGGTGGGGGATGTCGACGGCGCTCGGGGACGGCGGCGGAGCAGGAGGCGCGATGGGAGCAGGGAGACGACGGCGGCGCGGCGCAGATCAAGAACTGTGCCCAAGTGTTGGAGGAAGGCAGAGGAAGAAGGAACATATATAGAGGGCCCCCTTTTGTCCCGGGTGGAGCCACGACCCGGGACAAAAGGTGTTTTTGGGCGGGCCAGGAAAATTCCTAGCCCGCGGCCCACCTTTAGTCCCTGGTGGATCTACCACCCGGGACAAAAGGGGCTCGTTTTCTCTCATTCCCACCAAATCTTATATTTGTTTTTGTTTCTTTTTACTTCTCTTTTAAAACAGGCTTTCATTTGTTAATTCAGTTAATAAAATTATGATTCCAAAAATTATGGAACAAAATTTCTTATCTCTATATAAACTTGATACACGCAACAAAAATAATTAATTTTCGTTCAAGTGATTGGGTCAACGAAATATCTAACTTTTTTGAAATCATATTTGTTATTTTTACCATGCAAAAATATATTAGGTAAACAAATTTTTTCAAACTGGTGCTTTTCGACAGAAAGTGGATTCTATCAGGATATTAATGTTTAAAAAGTGAATTTTACATAAAATTAAGCAATTTCATGATATTAATGAGTAGTGTGTGAGTTTGAGAGATAGTGTGTGTGTTAGTGAGATTGTGTGTGTTAGTGAGAGAGTATAGTATGTTAATGTGAATGTAATTTCATGAAATAAATAAAATTAGTTGAGTAATCCATTATTGAATGAAAATTATAATTGAGACTGATAATTAAGTGAAAAATATAAAAAATGATATATATAACACATAAAGTATAATTGTACAGTACATATATAATAAAAGTATTAGAATTGCGATTATTTTTTATACAATAATATAAAATGATTCAAGTACATGAAGGATTAGCGGTAATAGACTTTCTCTTCACAAATGTCCCTTGATTATGATCACGGCGCAAGTATGGAGCATCATCATTGGCTAGCAGGATGCATGGATCAGCATTTACTGCGAAAGGTGGAATGACAACAAAATTATTATATTCTTCTGACAAGTCTGTCTTGTCCTCCACTCCAACGATGTTTCTCTTTCCTGATAGAACTATGTGTCGCTTAGACTCATCCTTTTGATTGTTTATCCCCTTCTTTGGCTTGCTGGACATGTTCTTAATGTAGCAAACCTGAGCGACATCCTGGGCTAGGACAAATGGCTCGTCTCTATACCCAAGATTGTTGAGATCAACTATTGTCATATCCCATATTCATCTTTTGTTACCCCTCCTCCAGATAGCTTAACCCATTGGCAACGAAATAGAGGCACTTTGAAACTGGGAGCGTAATCCAGCTCCCATATCTCTTCAATGTAGCCATAATATGTGTCCTTTTTTCCATTATTGTCCGTGCCATCCATACGAACACCACTGTTTTGGTTGGTACTCTTTTTATCTTGGGCTATTGTATAAAATGTGTTTCCATTTATCTCGTACCCTTGGTATGTTAAGATATTCCAAGATGGTCCCCTAGCCAATTTGAACAGTTGTTCACTTATGTCCATGTTATGCATTAGATGCTTCCGCAACCAGCTATAGAAAGTATTTATGTTCTCACATGTAATCCATGCCTCAGACTTTTCCGGAAATTTAGAGAGCAGAATTTTCTTGTGTTCCTCGATATATGGATCAACCAAGGATGATTGTTGAAGAACCGTATAATGCGCTTTCTTGAATGAGAAATCATCTGTGCAAACATAAGATTTCTTTCCTAATGTACCCTTTCTAGTCAGTCTCCCGTCATATCGCGATTCAGGGACTCCAATCGGTTTAAGGTCATCAATAAAGTCAACACAAAAGTCAATGACCTCCTCAGTTCTGTAGGCACTAGCGATGCTTCCTTCTGGACGAGCTCGATTACGAACACATTTCTTGAGTACCCCCATGAACCTTTTGAATGGGAACATGTTGTGTAGAAATACTGGTCCGAGGATATCAATATCTTTCACAAGGTGCACTAGAAGATGTGCCATGATGTTGAAGAAAGATTGTGGAAATATCAGCTCAAAGCCAACAAGACATTGCACCACATCGTTTTGCAGCTTTATCAAATTCTCTGGGTCAATTATCTTCTGAGAAACTGCGTTGAGGAAGGCACATAGCTTCACGATGGTTAACCGAACGTTATCAGGCAGAGTCCCCCGCAGCACAATTGGAAGAAGTTCGGTCATAAGCACATGGCAGTCATAGGACTTGAGATTTGTAAATTTCTTCTCTGCCAAATTTAAGATTCCTTTTATATTGCATGAGTATCCAGATGGAATCTTTATACTACTCAAGCAGTCAAACATGGTTTCTTTCTCTTCTTTGCTAAGAGTATAGCTGGCAGGACTTAAGTATTGTCATCCCTTATCTCGCTGTTGTGGATGTAAGGCATCTCGTTCTTCCATACGTTGCAATTCTTGACGTGCTTCTACTGTACCTTTTGTCTTTCCGTACACTCCCAAGAATGCTATCAGGTTGACGCAAAAATTCTTCGTGAGGTGCATCACATCAATTGCATGACGAACATCTAAGACTTCCCAATATGGTAGCTCCCAAAATATAGATTTCTTCTTCCACATGGGCGCCATTCCGTTTTCGTTCAGAATAGGTTGGCTACTTGATCACTTTTCAAAAATAACTTCTAGATCTTTTACCATGTTGAAGACGTCTTTATCACTACGGTGCATCGGTTTTGTTCGGTGGTCCGCTTGGTCTTTGAAATGCTTGCCCTTCTTTCGTACCGCATGCCTGATGGGAAGAAACCGACAATGACCCATGTATACAACCTTCTTACAGTGAGTCAACCATATATTATCGGTATCATCTAAACAGTGTGTGCATGCTTTGTATCCCTTGTTCGAATGTCCTGACAAGTTACTAAGAGCAGGCCAGTTATTGATCGTTACGAACAGCAATGCTCGTAGGTTGAAGTTTTTCTGTTTGTATTCATCCCACATCCGTACACCTTCATCGCCCCAGAGCAATAAGAGTTCTTCGACCAATTGTCTTAGTTACACATCAATATCATTTCCGGGCTGCTTTGGACCCGGGATAAGCACTGGCATCATAATGAACTTTCGTTTCATGCAGAGCCATGGTGGAAGATTGTACATATAAAGAGTCACTGGCCAAGTGCTATGACCACTACTCATCTCACCAAAAGGATTCATGCCATCCGTACTCAAACCGAATCTTATGTTTCTCGCATCCAAATCAAATTCAGGGTACGTTCTATCTATTTTTCTCCACTGCGACCCATCAGCGGGGTGTCTCAACATCGAGTCTTTCTTGCGTTCCTCTTTGTGCTATCGCATCAACTTAGCATTATTTTTATTTCTAAACAGACGCTTCAAACATGGTATTATAGGCGAATACCACATGACCTTCGCAGGAACTCTCTTCCGGGGAGGCTCCCCCTCGACATCTCCATGATCATCTTTTCTAATCTTGTAACGCAATGCACTGCATACGGGACATGCATCCAAATTCTCGTACTCGCCTCGGTAGAGGATGCAGTCATTGGGGCATGCATGTATCTTTCGCACTTCCAATCCTAAAGGGCAAACAAGTTTGTTTGGCTTCATACATTGTGGTAGTCAATTTGTTGTCCTTAGGAAGCATTTTTTAACAAGTTTGAGTAATTCACCAATTCCCTTGTCGGATACACCATTTGTCGACTTCCATTGCAGCAACTCCAAGGTGGTGCCAAGTTTCTTCAATCCATTTTGACAATCTAGGTACAACAACTTACGGTGGTCCTCTAACAACTTCTGGAACTTCAACCTCTCCGTTTCACTCTCATAGTCTGCCTGCACATTGTGCAATGCCTGCCCCAGATCGTCGCTGGGATCATTTTCTGCTACATCTACTTCGGGCTCTTTCATGGGAATATCGTCATCGAATGCACCGATTCCAGCATTCCCGGGAAAGTGGTCGTCAAAATCTTTTTCTTCACTGTCTTCCATGATAACCCCCTATTCTCCGTGCTTCGTCCAACAAACATATTTCTCCATGAAACTATTTGCGAAAATGTGGCTGTGTAGGATTCTTGAAGATGAGTAATCCTTGTTATTGTTGCAACGAACACACGGGCAGCACATAAAACCATTCTGCTTGTTTGCCTCAGCCACACATAAAAAATAATGCAGGCCATCAATAAATTCTTTCGAACGTTGGTCAGCATTGTACATCCATTGCCGGTCCATCTGCATTTTAAAGAAATCGATTTGAATTCTTTACACGTATCGAATAAATAAAATATATCAAACCTAAATTAAACTAAATGTAACATAACATGAATAATTAAAAGATCTGCAATATCCATCATATATCTTGATTAATTAAAAGGAGTACTTAATCCATTACAGAACTTAACAAAGGAGTACTCAACATGAAACTTAAAAATTCAGAACACAACACATAGGTTTTTCTCGCCCCTTGTCACGCATTCTCTATATTTTTTTTTCAAATAACGGAGCGCTGCCCTATGAACAGCACTACGTTTCTTGGACCGACGACCTACTCGAGTTGTGCCCTTCTCTCCAGAAGGACAATGATCACCCCCACCGGCGCCACTTCCTCCAGCTGCTGAAGCCATATTTTACTGGAAAATACCTTTATTTTTCACAAAATTATAAATTCTTACCATTACAATGCAAATATTATTTACTATTACAATTACAATGATCAGACTAATAACTCTTGCAAATAACAATGAAATTATATAAAAAATACGAAATGTATCATTAATTGAAAGAAATCTCTATAACTTCTAATTACTTTGACACCCTTCAGTTCCAGAAGAACACTCTTTTCAATATCCAGAAACCCTCTAGAAGAAAAAAACCTTTATTTCTGAAAATGTATATGTCAGTAACCTCGACCCTGTGGTGATGACACTGTCTTTCGGGGGGACACGGTGCGGTACAAGAATGTCACCAATCGGCCAGTCGCAGCACCAACATTTACGATTAATAGGAACACAGCACTTGGCACAGGCAGCGTGCTCGTTGATATGCTCTCAGTACAACAATGGCCATGCTGACTGCGTCAAATGTTATCTTCGTATCAATCGGAAGTGCTGGTGATGCGACCAGTCGATTCGCGACGTCCTTATAGCGCATCGTGTATCCCTGAAAGGTAGTGCCATCACCGTTGGATGGAGATTAATGACGTATACTTGTTTTGAAATAAAGATTTTTTAGCTTCTAAATGGTTCAATGTGAGCCTGGATAAATACATCACTAGAGTGTCAAAATAATCCATTCATAATACAAAAAATTCTAATATACTCATTTCATTAATTCATTCATGAATACAAAAATCAACTATCCACAATATGGTCATATATACAAGTATATCACATGAAGTGTCTACACTCATTCTAAAAATTTATATTATCCACATACTCATCTAATCTAAAAGAAAATCACATCTACATATGCAATCTAAATGTCCAAGAAATGAGCTAGCTACACATTTTCTCTATTTCTAAAGCATGAAATGAGCTATATAAGCCAAGGAAGAAGAGAAAACAAGCCCCAAACCTTTAGCGCCGATGGATGGATGGGGAATCAAAGATCTTCACAAATGTGGTGAAGAAATGAGCAAGAACTCCCCTCTCCCGAGCCAAAAACAGCAAGAACAAGTGAGCTGAATGGCTCGGGCGGGGGGAGAGGGAAGGGGATAAGGGAGCCAAGGAGTTTTGTCCCGGTTGGAGACACCAACCGGGACAAAAGGACCCTTTTGTCCCGGTTGGTGGCTCCAATCGGGACAAAAGGCTGCGCGGGTCTTTTGTCCCGGTTGGAGCCACCAACCGGGATAAAAGACCACTCTTTTGTCCCGGTTGGTGCCTCCAACCGGGACAAAAGTCCCCTGTCCCCCCCTGGCCCATCTAGCCGTTGGACCCGGAACAAAAGCCACCTATTGTTCCGGGCCCAAAGACTGCCGGGATAAATGGCCTGAAACAAAGGCCTGTTTTATAGTAGTGGTGTGAGACTGATCTGAAACTTGGGCATGCAGCCTCTGGTGCTGTGCTTGGCACCTTGGAGGCTTGGACACACCGGGCCATTGGCCAAACCGAAACGCCCAATCCCACAAGTCTCCATGTGCCGCGATGCATGTCACTGTGACTCAAGGTTGCACGGTCAGGGTGAGGGAGTCAGGGGTGTTCGGTTCAAGGAATGGAGTGCTCTATCAACTTCTCACCTGTTGCGGTTTTAATTTGTTTAGTTTGAGGAAAACACAAAATGGGTTAATATAATTCATGACCATCTCTAATTATTTTCCAAAAAAAAATCGTCACCATCTCATCCGTGACAAGCCTGTAGTTAGTTTAATATTCATTAGGAATGGACTTATATTTCATCAAAGTTTGTAGTATACGAATGAACCCAAGATGGTTTTCAAAGCAAACAGTACACCTCGTCAGGTTTGAGCTCCATTAATTAATTGCCAGCTCGGCGCCACAGTGGAGGCTTTTGAAACTCTCACCAGTGTCGCCATGGCAGGCTTGCCACTAGCCCATTACTTGTGGGTGGCTCAGGCAAGAAAAAGCTTGCTTGCTCAGCAGAGCAGCCGAGCAGGAAGCCAGAGACCTGTGGCATGACCAAAGGCAGACATAGATACAGATGGCATTTTCCTGCTGACGGCTAAGCTTACACGCAGTGGCGGAACCAGGATTGAGTCGAACCCCGAGCCGAGTTTTAAGTATAGACGTCCACAAACTCACAGTTCAAAAGATACATGAAAATATAAACAGAAAAATAGATAACATACAAAAAGCGCCATCGCGAAGTAATATATTTATTCTTCTTCAGCAATTGATCAAAGTCCTTCTTCAGCAATTGATCCAAATTCAGAGGTAGAAACTACTGCAAAATGAAAAAAAATTGGGCCCAACCCCGGGCCATGGCCCGGGTGGCCCGGGGTGTGCATCCGCCCCTGCTTACACGCACTATAAGCTGCGTGCCTCAGTGCCCTTCTTTTTGGAGAAAAAAAAAGTGATGCGGATTAGGAGATGGATCGATCAGATCAGATCTTGGTTCCTCAGCTTCCTTTTCCTCTGCCCTAGTGGCCTACATGCATGCTGATGACGCGCTAGCTTCCGATCGAGACGCGAACAAAACGCAGAATCTTGGGCGCTGGCCGGCCGGGCAGCCAGCAAGGAGTGGGAAAAGCTGGCCAGGTTTTTTTTTTCCTTTCCCAACAATTTCCTCTGGCCAGGCCAGCAGCCACAACAAAACCTGGCCTACAAGTTCCGCTCCATGATTTAATCTCTCTCTATATATAGTCTATTCTACACACATGGTGTTGAATAGTATTCAACGCATCGGAGTAAAATTCTCATGATATTTACTGCTGCAACAAAAGATCTTGCTACAATAAATACACAATAATGTGTCACGTCATAATTTTCTGCCCACTTTCGGTGCACATTAATTACGCATTCTCTTATCCCCTTATTTCTCTCACATACCTAGTTGCAACCTTCCTTATTTTTTTATAAAATTTCTACATACAAGCGTAATTCTTGGTTTATGGTGTGTGGTTGGAATAAATTTTTTCCCGTTAATGCACTTGAAATATATGGAATATAATTGTAAGCTTGATTTACAGTTCTTTAGTACTAAAATTACTACAATCAAGTTAATGTGTTTGGAGTATATGGTACAAGTGCTGAGAAGTTTGAGCATGATATGTGGGAGCCTTTTATTTGACTTGGTCCCATGTGATCGGACTTTGAATTCCAAGAACTGCAATTGAATATTGATATTAGTAGTAATATTATCAATATCAAAGAGTATTATCATAAAATTAGAGAAGTAATAACAACATAAATAATTTCTCTATCATTGGGTCGATGTCATAATTAATTTTACTCCTCAAAATTTGGTAAATTACTCCTAGATATTACATGTCTAAATTTTCTAAGAACAAAGGAGTATTTTGTAAAGAAATAATTTCTAAAATTTTGTTTATATAGATGAATGGATTAAATGCCAAGTTAGGAATAATATTGTGGAACAAGAAATAATTGGCCATATACACAAGAAATAAAAATTGAGACCAAAGGAATCTCTGTGTTGTATGAGTCTATCATGTGGTTTTTACACATTCTGTAACCATGTTACAAAATTTTACGATTGCAGCACAGTGCATGCAGGTTTTTACGGTCATGGAGGCTTGCTGAACCTCCGGCTAGAAGCGCTGCCATGGACGAACCACTAGGTTTACTTCCACAATGCTATCACTGATGAACCACTACTTTTTACTTCCACACCATCCACTTTATACTCCATCCACATATTACCCACAGCTCTAGTGTTGCTGACGGGAACGCCGCGCAAATGACACATGCATGTCGCCCTTTTTACTAGTCAATCAGTGCTTTATGAATGTGCGAGCAGTCGTGAATTAAAACAGGACACAACCGTGACAAAACCATTGGCTCCAGGACCATGTATGCATTAAAAGTACACACTTGACCAAATTTTACTACCCTCACATTGTGGCACCGTAATTTTGTCTTGCTGGAGTGCTGGCTCCCCCATGGGCGTTAAATAACTATTCAACACCCCGGCAGCGCTGGACATGCTCCGGCGAGTAAAATCGTGATGCGATAATTACTACCCACACCAGATGATTCCGTATTTATTGTCTATTTAGTACCTAGTGAGTTAAATAATATTCAGCGCACCAGCTCCGTCCCACTCGCACCCCCCTACTTACTACACCTAATTACTACACCCCCTAATTACTACACCTTGAGCACTGCAATCAACGCAAGAAAGCAAACCAAAAGAGTAAAAAGTAGATCGCATTTTACGGTTCATGTTTCTTTTACTCCCACACACTCTAATTTATACTTCAGCCAGACACGGACAAAGGGCAGCCTTGATTACACGCATGCATGGAACAAATTTTTTTCTTGAAGCCACAACCCATGTAACTGTAACCTAGCTTTTTACTTTCACATATTCTAGTTTATACTCCATCGGACATTTCAAGTAAAAGTGCCTCGATATGACGCAATGATGGCGCCCCTGTTTTACCGGTCAAATAATACTAAAATAACATGCAAGACATTCAAGTTGTATTAAATATTTTAGGCCCGCGTCAAATGACGATATTATGACCAGACCCACAACAAACCACATTAAAAGCCAATCAAACACTAAATTTTACTACCGTCTCAATCAAACACTAAATTTTACAACCAACTTAAGCATTAACCGTAATTTGAGTTGGTGGGCGTTGAATACTATTCAACACCTAGGATGCTAAATAGACCAGTCTTATATATATATATATATATATATATATATATATATATATATATATATATATATATCAACGACAAAAAGAGAGAGAGAGTGTGTGTCTTGCATGAGGCATTTTGTCATGAAGTGCAAACATTTGACGCCTGTGTACCTTGGGTACAAAAGCACACGATCTTTGGGCGCGATCGCCGCTCTCACGTACACGCGCGCTGCCTAAATCACCTTGGGAGGGCACGTACGGGGGTCCAGTACTGGACACCAGCATGGAGTATATACTCCCCTTGGATACTACTGTGCTGTGCACGGCCATGGCATCCGTACACGCACGTACAGGTCATCACAAATTAATAATGTCGGCAGTGCGTACACTGTTGCCCCATTTTTACCTTATTTTCGCTCCACCAGAGTGTTAGTTTAGTTCATGTTCGTTCAACGTAGCAAGGAGTGCTGCACAGCCAGAAAATTGGCTATTTGTACTGGTCACTGACCTTTGTTTGTACACCCAATGAAGAAAGAATATACGCAGTTACGAGGATTCGAACTCACGATCTCTCAACCCTCACGTGTAATTTCCTTTGCCATCCCACGGCAGCAGCGTGCATGGTCGACGGCCGCGCGTGGTGTGCGTATAGCTAGCTAGCGTTCTTCTTCGCGCACCATCATCCATGGTCGTCTCGCCGTCGTCGTCCTCCTCCTGGTCCACACGAGCATGATCCGATGCACGCGAGTCACGGAGATACCCTCGGGCCCCTGCACAGCAGCACGCCGCCCGATGGTGACGTGGACCCCTCCTCCCCTCCCAGGGCCCACAGCCGCTGGGTGTGCGACTACTACTGGTTTCAACTTTCTAGCTAGTCGCGTGCGTGGGTGCAGGCCCGGCAGGGGCGCGCGGTGGTCG
Source organism: Panicum virgatum (assembly GCF_016808335.1). Classification (NCBI taxonomy): domain Eukaryota; kingdom Viridiplantae; phylum Streptophyta; class Magnoliopsida; order Poales; family Poaceae; genus Panicum; species Panicum virgatum. The sequence continues at coordinate 34,061,673 of NC_053141.1, read as the reverse complement.
CCGATCGATCGATCGATCACAGGGAGGGGAGGGAGGTGCAGTGGTGTTGGCGGCCAGCCAACCTCGGAGCGCGTGCGCGGTGGCTGGCTGGCCCCGGCACCCCACCAAACCACGATTAACCCTACCACCTTTTTCTCAGGAGCACTCGCCTGCTAGCCGCACCAAGCTAAGCTATGCCACGCATGCATATCTTTATCAATTACTAGCATATTGACCGTGTATGTACGTAATCGTGTACAAGTTATTTATTGTTTGTGTTCCTATTGAAATTCCGATTATTGATCTGTTCGGATTTCTATTAGGATTCCGGTTGATGAAGCAAGGAAACATCGTTTGCTTTAGAAATAGTAGAGATTTGTATGTTACGTTAGGTACTCTAATTCCACAATGAATCCATAGAGGTAGCTTAGGTATCTCTGGACAAGCAACACACGAAATAAGCGTGACTTCACCGGACCCGGCGAGAACTAGAGCTTAGGTATATGGTGGAGAGGAAGGGCAAGCTGAACAACTACTCGAGTTAAATCCAGGTTGGGTGGTTCGGTCCTGCAGCATGCAGCAGATGGATGGATCGACCCATGCATGCTGCCATCATTCTGCCCCGAGTTTAAACCCAACTGTGCAGCAGGCGCAGGAATTGAATCCTGCAACCTCGATCAGCTCGCGGTTAAAAAGAAAAGAAAGAATGGCAGATTGTTTGGCAGCATGCAGGGCTACCTGCCTCTGCCCTGACTTGAGCTCGCGGTATTAAATTCGGCACTGCATGCATGCATACCTGCCACCCGTCGCTGTTTAGTGGTAATTGCGACGCCAAGGCGCGCAAAGGGGAAAGCTGTGTTGCTCGATCGCTCGCTGCGTCATCCATGGTGTAAGCTGTTTCACAAGCAATGGATGCATGCGGCCAGATGATCAAGCCACATCAGAGCAGAGCGGAGCAGGGACGCTGCCGCGTGGATCGATCGATCGGTCGATCCCTGCTCAGTGGTCGCGGTGCGCCGCGGCGGAGTCAGGATTTAATTATTAATATTAAAAGGACCGATAAGAATTAAGACAATCATCCTAGTAGCTATTAAAAGAACCAAAAACGAATTAGGACCAATAAAGATCGGAACGGACAACAAAACTCTTTAAAATTCTCCTCGATGAAAACAAAGCCTATGTCGCAAATTCAATCCGACACGTCTTTCTTCTAACCAGCAAGGTGACACAAGACAACTCGTGACGTGCTCACCCTAAAAACAGTTAGAAAAACTCGACCCAACGTGAAAGCAAATGAAAAGTAATCTACTTAATCCAAGCACAGCACGAAACGAAACACCGAAATAGTAAAGCGCAAAAAAGGCCTTTCAAACCATACTAGCAAAATAGTGTTCTCCACTAAGCATGCATCAACGTTTAGCGAACCTCACAATTAAGCGGAAGCACAACTTAAACGAAAGGTTGATCGCTCGTCAAAAAGACTAGAGCTAATCACAACAAAAAGGACTAAAACTCTCTTTAATTAAGCATGCAAAGATTTAGTTGCAACTAGCAAGGGCAAGAATAAAAAATAATTAAAGATTAGCTAACAAACCATGCAAAATACTTATAGAATTTGCAACAGCATCGAGCACTAATTGACTAGTCTAAACAGTGGATCAGGAATTTGGATGACAGGTGCAAAGAGAGGGAAAGGGGAATACAAACTCAGAGCCAACTCCTGATTGGCCAGCCTGCGCTAGTCACGCTTCACGCACCGGGCTGCATGTGCTGCCCCACCCACCACACGCCCCCGCCTTGGGCCGTGTGCGCACAGCTGCTGGCAGCCTGCCCCTTTGGCTGCTAGCGAGCCGAGCCGAGCCGAGCGTGGATTAACCTGGCTGCGCGTGGGCCTGTGCGCCTCCGCATGGGCTGGGTGTGCGCCTCCGTGCGGGCCCAGCGCCGCCGCACGCTGTGGATCCTATATATCTTCCGGTATATTTTTTTCTTATCCACATTCCAGTGTTTGAGATTCGTGCAAATAACTGTAGCCATTGGATCCAACCAAACCCTATCTTTCTCTCCCTCTCCCCTCCTTCTCCTTCCTCTCTCCCCAGCTCCTCCCGCGCTCCGCCGGCACCCGCAACCTGCCGCCACGCGGGCCCTGCGCACTGCTCGCCCCCGCGCGCTGTCGCGTGCCCCACCGGCCGCTGCGTGCGCCACGCGCCCCCGCCAGCCACGTGCCGCTCGCGCGCCCCTGAGCCGCCTCCGCGTGCCCCTGCGCCGCTCGCACGCCTCCGCCGGCCACGCGCGCTGCCGTGGGCCCCTGCGCTGCTCGCGCTCCCCTGAGCCGCCGCCGCGTGCCCCAAAGCTGTCGCCGGCACCGGGGAAGAAGGTGAGAAAAAATATAGATGTTCAACATTTTCAAAATACCGATTCAACATTTTTAAACTATTGGTTCAATATTTTCAAACTATTGGTTCAACATTTTAAAACCTTTGTGTGGGCCGGAGGCTACTGTTAATGGGCCTTATTGGGCTTTATAGATGGTTGGCTTATCTACCTTCCGGAAGACATATAGGGACACCCGCCGCACGCTTCGAGCCCTCGCGTGCCCGAGCACCTGGTGTTGCCCTCGTGCGCGCCTGGTGGTGCGCGCCGCCGGGCGCCGCGGTGTTCTGATGCGCTTGTGTCGTGAAGACTATATATCGCCCACGCTATAAATCCGGTTTCCATCGCCTGAAGGGAATCGTGAGGCGTGATTTTGGCCCACGAAGTGAAGTCTATTGGCTTATAGAAGAGCGACAACATGTTTAATAATATATTGATAACAATTCATCCCATAACTTTATAGAAAGATGTGCAGAAGGCAGCCACTTATGGAAGACATGCAAGTCTGTAACAAAGTCTCGAAGTCTTAGACGTGTTTATTTGTTCTTTCCTTTTTCTATTTTCATTTTTCTTTCCTTTCTAATTTTTTGTGTCTATTTATTTATTCCTTGTTTATTTTTTTCTTGTTATTTATTATTCTTGCAACCACTAGACTAGTTGATTATTTTGTATTTTCTTGTCTTTTTATCTTTTATCTTTTTATTTTTTTCTTTTCTATTTTCTATTATTTTTCTATTTTTATAATCCTTTGATGTATATATCTATGTTTATTTCTGTTTGACTTTATTTATTTTAAATCTTATGTGGATATTTATTAATTTGATGGAAACTTCTTTTATCATATTCTAAACTAATTTGTTTGAATTTGTAGATTGATTAGTCAGTGTGGGAAATAATTTATTTACTTTATATATTAACACGTTCAGGTGAGCGATGTATAATCACGTCCGAAAAAAATAGAAGAAAGAATGGAATTCATGGTGCATACGCTTTGTAGATTAAATTACTTGCTTATAAAATTTTCTTTTACTACATAGCTGCATTTGTTCTTCACATAAAATTATTTTTTTATGTGTAACTAATTTGTTCACAATGCTAAATTATTTGTTCGCTTTGTCTATTAAATCGTTCCGTGACGTTGATTCATTTGTTCATGATATGCATTTTCGATTATTTATCCTATACAATCAAATGTTTGTGATGTTCAATATTTTGTTCATAATACATTATTATTTGTTCATTATGTTTTATTTTTTATTCATAGAAAATAATTATTTTTTCGTGTTGTTAAAATATTTGTTTCCAGTAGCCAAATTAATTATTAGTACTAAAAAAATTATTTTTAAAAAATATCGTGCAAACATAGACAAGTGTGGTCTTGTTTTAAAGATCTTATCATAAAAAAGATAATGATACAATGGGAATTCAATTTTAATGCATTGTTTAGTATTTATAGATTTTTTAGTATGAAGTGCCTTTGAATATAGACGATGTCTTCAATTTTGTCTTCACCTACATGCATGCATATGGCAAAGGCGCTCTGCAGAAAAACAATCGAAGCAAACCGCGGTGGGCCTAAAATTCATTGGGTCCAATAGTGCGTGCGCTCTCTCAAATTGGAAGAAATTAATCCTGCTTCAGGTGACGGTTGGGGCTGACGTCGCCTAAAGTGATGCCTAACTGCGCCCCGCTTGTGCAGCCTGCGTTGACGTAAAATCTGGTCATACACGATCTCACAAGCAAAGCTTCTGGACACTGACCGGTACAAGCAGGAGCTTCACGAAGACCTAAACCCTCGACTCGGAAGGGACTTGACGGAGCTCATAGATCTATGGTTGCTCTGAGGTCGGCACTGTGTATTGTACCTGCAACTATGTATTTTCCACCCAGGTGAGTTCAAATCAAAAACTCTTGTTGTAATTCAGATCTTAATTCCTTTAATATATGAACACATCTGTTTGTAATGAAGCCAAGGACTATCTGGCCAGCTTGAAGTAGGGCTGGACGAAAAACTCGTAACTCGCTAGCTCGCTCGTTAATGATTCTGTTCGAGCTCAACTCGTTTTATAATGAGCCAGCTCGTTTTATAACATCCCTCATTAATCGAGCTGGCTTGCGAGCTGCTCGCGAGCCATAACGAGCCAAGTTAACATCCCACGATAGCTCAATTTAGTCCAATCCTGAAATTGTGGATTTATCGTCATGTGTAAACTGTAGAATTGTAGATCAATTGATGGATGGATTTATGTTCTCTAGTGTTAAAATTATAAGTACTTTGTGTTTGTTGCTCACTTGCTTTTATAATATCTCTATATGTGTTTTTATGATTTGGCTCGCGAGTCAAATGAGCTGGCTCGAGCTTTTTAGCGAGCCGAGCCGAGTTGGTCTGCTGCTCGTTTGTATAATGAGTTGAGCCGAGCCAGTGTGCTAACGAGCCGAGATGGCTCGTTATCCAGCCCTAGCTTGAAGCACTCTCCATTGACTATCCTTTGCCAAGTTCTTGTCAAACACAACCTGCTCCCTCCCCGCCAGTAAAGAAGAGAAAGGGAGAAGGGGAGGCATAATTGAAGGTAAAAGAAATGAAGGCAAAGAGTACATCAAAGAAGACAAAGAGTACATCAAAGAAGAAGCAATCTTTGGTGCCAACTCCACCTGAAAGTTCTGCAATGTGCACCAGAAGCAAGAATCCAGAAAGTTCTGTAATATCTACTAGAATCAAGAGAAAAAAATCTAGATCGAGTGTTTAGCTAATAGTCACTTAATTTATATTGCTACTTCTTTGCCATCATATCTGCATGATATTTTGTATGAGAAACTAGTACTCATATGGTCTTGAGAACCTTTATACTCATGTGTTCTATTTGATGGCATGATATTTTGGTATGTATATATGGTACTGGAGCAATCATGTGTTGTTCAGCTTGCTGCATATATTCTAGTAGCAAATCTGGTCTCCAATTAATCAGCTTGTTACTTTTATTCTATTTATTTCATTGTCTATATGGTACTCATATGGAATAAAATTGCATGAGATAAGTATAAAATGAATAAATATATATTAATTATCATCATTCGGCAACTTATTTACTTATCTTGAGCATAAAATTCCATATACAATTGCTTGCGGCAGAAATACCCTACTAAAGGGCAAACGGGTCTCTTCACAAGCCAGATAACACCAACATAACAACAAGCTAACAGAATTGGCATTCAAAGAATAAAGTTTTGGTTCCATGGCACCGAAGGGATGTTACAAAATTTTATGGCATTGAGGGAAGCTATACAAATTTTTATGGCACTGGAGGAATTGGCTCAAAACGGAGGGAATCAAGGAAAGAAGAAAAATCAAGAGAATGAAGAGGAATAAGGATCTCAACATCCCCTTATGTTTTGCTGCATCCTCCACTGCTTTAATGTTTGCTTGATAGTTTTTATGGCTGGTGAATTTGTGAAGAACTGAGATTTGGGCACATAACTTGTCGATATATATAAACAACATGATCGTACGTCGCGTGCCTGCTGCTGCATGTACGCAAGAAGACATACGTAGTATCAGACAGTAGTATCAAATCAGATTGCAGCTTGTTTTTGTATAAACGGTTGTAAAAAATAATCCAGCTTAAAATCTAAAAGTCCTACCTTATTGGATAAACGGCTGTCAAAAGTCCTGTTTGTTTGCCTATGGGATTAAATATCCAGCTTAAAATCTAAAAATAATCTCACAAAGAAACAAACACTCAAGCTTATTCATCTATTATATAAAAGGAACACAACAAAAACAATATTGATCAATCAAGTAATCCAAAAACTAATCCTATCACATGAAGTCGATAAAATGATGGAGCTCCAGATGGTGCATGGTACGGGGGGGTTCTAATTTGCGGTCGCCCATTTTCTTCCAGACGTACGGTCGAGTTCCGACAATCTAATCATTTCCTTTTTCGGCATCTAGATGGGTTCTGTGCATTCTCTTGCCGGATGATTCGCTCACCCTATCCCGCCGGCCGATAACTAATTCTCTTTGCGGAGTAATCCACGCTTGCCTGGGTCGAAGCTTCTGACCATGCCATTGCGGCCTCAGCGGCAGCTCTACATTGATGGGTAGAAGAGATGGCTGGGCAGATTAATGAGGCGCAAAGAGTACAATTTGGGTGTAAATTTTTGTTGGGGAGTGAAATAAAAGTAAACTTCAAACTGTCTAAGTGCCAAAAAAGTATTTAAAATAATATTTTTTACTAAAAAATTATAGGTACCGAACTTTATAGATTTGTGCATTGCTTTTTGGAAATTTTGTACGTAAACAAAAAATCAGCCAAAAAAATTAGAAAAAAATGATGTAAAATTTTTTGAGTAGGCCAACTGAAAAAAAAATGTTTCAAACTATAAAAACTTTTGTACTAAAATGTTTTTCCAAAACTTTTTTACTAACAAACTTTCCAGATTTTTGCATGGCTTATTAAAAATTTTTGAGCATAAAAAAATTTGATCTGTAAAAAAATTGTTTAGCAGAATCTTGAAATGTTAAAAAACTGTAGCTAGCAAACTAAGCGTCCGGAAAACATTCCAAAAATAAAGTTCGCGGTGGAAAAGTATGGCGGGGGGCGGAGGTGGGCCTCCTGGCGCGCTGGGCGTGTCAGCCTAGGACTGGGAGCGCGAAAGCAAGACGCGCTGGGCTTGTGGTGCGCCTGAGCGTGGGCAGCAGTGGCCCTCCAGCATCAGGCCGCTGTGAAAGCGGCGCTGATCCTCCCCTCCCTCTTCCTGCGCGGTGGTGAGGCTCGTCGTTGGTGGAGATGACGCGGTCGACAAAGCGTTTGAGATCATGCAGCGGGATGAGGACGGCGTCGGCGAGGCGTTGAGCGTGGCGCAGGCGTTCCAGCAGCAGTGGGGCCGCGTGGAGACCGGCGGCCGCCGCCGCCGCTGCCGGAGGCCCCCAGCGGATCTGCTGCAGATCGTCGGCGGGAGCCCTGAGCAGCTGCGTCCGCGAGAGGGCGTCGGCGAGGAGGCCGCGGGCGCGCGCCACCTGGTCCCGCGAGAGGTGCACGAACCGCGCCCGGTCGTGGCCGCCGCACCAGTGCCAACAGGCGGCGCTGTCGAGACGCGGCCGCCGCCGGGGGTGGACGGCCGCGTCCAGGTCGTCCTGGATGGTGCGTAGCATGCACGAGAAGCTGTAATGGGACATCGACATGAGGTATGTAGCGGAGGCGGTTCGCCATCTCCAGCCACCGATTGGCGTCCGGGTTCTCCTCCTCGGCCGTCGCCGCGGCCACCGCCTGCTCCCACTCGTGCTCTAGAAGCCGATCCAACCAGCGCGACTACAGCACGGCGGCCACGTTGCTCGACAAGTAGGCCAGCTTATGGATGATCGTCACCAACGGCAGCCATGGATTGGTCGAACGGAGTGCCTCGCCTCGCCTGGTATATATGCTATCGATCGGGGACCCAATCCAACGCAGCAGATCTGATTCTGAGCTCGACCTGGTTACGTAAATAAACACTACGGGAAATGCAACGTTTGTCGTGTGCCACAAGCTTTGCCGTGTGCTATATATATCGGGCACACGGCAAAGATGGTCTTTGCCGTGTGCCGCAGATTCGACGCACGTCAAAACAAAGGCACACGACAAACAAATTATTTGCCATGTGCATTTGACTATAACACACGGTAAACATAAGCCGCTCGGCAAATTGATTACTTTGCCGTGTACTTACTGATGAAACCCACGGTAAACTCTAAGCACACGGCAAATATTTTGAAATCCGTAACGGGAAAATGTTTTGCCGTGTGCCCAGCAGGGACACTCGGCAAACAACACCTTTTGCCGTGTGTTTTCCAATTTTGCCGTGAGTCTCGGCCCATGCACACGACAAAATCTTGGTCAAAAAGTTAAATTAGCAGTCCCAAATTTTTCAAAAATACACTTGTAGTAAATTGACCTTGATGTTAACATCTGGTATTTTTCTAATTGTCTTTGCTATATTTAATCATTTAAATTGATTTACCACATTTCTTTGATTTAAGTTTAATTTGTACTGCTAGGGATTTGAACATTGTAGTAAAATTCATCTAAAAATCAAATTCATGTTGTTGAGGTAAATTGAAGCCTTGTGTATGAATTCAGAGGCAATATCGACTGCCCTTATCCCGAACCATGAATGGTAACATGAGGTCGAATCATTTTAAAATTTTATAAATAACATATGAAGTGCAAAAATCCTAAAAAATTTCATGATACAATAATTTCGTGTCATATGGCTATGGTAAAAATTTGAGTCGGTTTCTCGTTTCTCGCTTGTTTGACGTGCACTCCTTACTAACCCAAGCATATCCAGAGAAGGTCCATATTGGTTAAGACCGAATCGTACGTATTCCAAGTCAAAGTGATGGTCGAATTGGATTTTCAATTTTAAAATTGTTCTATATGCAATATGCTACTTAGATTCCTTAATGCCAAAATTTGGTCATTTTTCGGATCCACTTATTAATTTTAAAATTTATTTTGCAGTTAAACCATATCATCTTAATATACATTAAAATCAAGTTGTAACCACATGAAATAATGTTTTTTAGAAAAGAATCACCCAACATGTAATGTTTATGCACTTTGGCCAAATAGACACTAAAGTTTGTCAAATCAAATTTGGTTAAACACACAATTGAAAATGATTTGGTTGATACAATTTGAAACACGTGAAATAATAGAATTTTTTGGTTTGAATCATAAAACGTGAGTTGTTTAGTGTCTTTGGCAATGTGTTTTCAAAGCTCATTCGATAAAATTTCATGAAACAATTTTTGAAATTGAATTAGTTCACGGAAAATATATATTAATAGATAATTTATTTGCCGTGTGCCTATGTCGGTGTCCCGACCCGGGGGTCCGGATCCCAACTAGTAAATGTTGCGTGTTTCCTCGTCCCAGATGTTGATGCAAGAGGCAACACATTAACACACAGGTTTATCTTGTTTCCGGCCGCGGGGCCGTACGTCCAGCAAGGGGGTGTGCGAGGGCACTGTATTATCTTACACCGGAGGTGCCTGTAGTAGGGGGTACAAGCGAGGCGAGAGAGGGAGGGAGGCTCCCAAGTCTCTGCTAGAAGAGGAGTTGAGCGTGACGAGTAGCGATGTTGGGGCTAGAAGCGAGTATGTGCTCTGTGAGCGGTGTAATACCTAGAGGGCTGACCGACCCCCTTAAGGGAAGCCCGCCTCCTCCTTTTATAGACACAAGGAGGGATGGGTACATGTACAGGGGATCGCGAAAGTCGTCGTTTCTCCCCGAGCTGTGGGGATACAATAGTCGAGTACTGTGGGAAGTACACTGTGGGGTATGGCGTCGGGCGTGGTGGTCGTCCTGGGCATCGTCCTTGACCTCGCAGAGATCGCGCTGGCGTCCTGCCAACCCCAGTAGGCGGCGTGGTCGTCGCTGTAGGGTGTACAGTTCTCCAAATGTGGCTTGGTGGCGCTCCGTGGGCCCTGCAGGTCAGGGTCTTGCACATATTCGTGCACCAGCGGTAGCAGGGCGCGTGGCGGTCCCGAACCCCCTGGACGAAGTGCTGGCGCGTGCACTAAGGAGGTCCAGGAGTCACACGGAGATCCCGGACCCCTCGAGGGGGGAGGTCCGGGCCTCCGGCTACTAGCGCCGGGCACCTCCTTCGGGGGGAACGTGGCTGCGCCGGACCCCTTCCCAAGCAGGAGGCGGGCCCGGGGCCGTACGTGCGGTGAAGTGGAGTCCGGACAGCCGGAGTTGGCAGAATAGTAATGGGAGCAGTGCCAAGCCTGTCTCGTCCCGCGTCGCAGGTCCCACAGTACTGCCACAGCGTCCGGGATGGTGGAGCAGTGGCCGGAGTTGGCGGACAGGACCTCGATCACAGCCACTTTGGGGAATGGCGGTCTGACGCCGTCCGTCCTGGGCGCTGTGGAGGAGTGGTTGGCACTTAATGCCTCCGTACGACGGGCGTGTGAGCGGCAGGGATGTTTGTCCTCTCCGCCGAGGGATGGCCTTGAGCGAAAGCGGAGATGAGTTGCCTGCTCGAGGGTAGGTTCGCTACCCTCGGGCGAGGCGGAGATGGTTTGCCCGCTCGAGGGTAGATTCGCTACCCTCGAGCGAGGCGGAGATGCAGGGCGCAGTCGAGGGTCTCGATGGGAGCCCTCGAGCGAGGCGGAGATCGCCCCGCGGGTCCGAGGGGGGTGCGAATGGGCCGCATGCTGGGCTTCTTTGAGTCCTTTCCTTTCTTCCAGATTGGAAGGAGGCCGTGGGCCTTCGTGGGCCCAGTCGCCTAACATGTGTTTGCATTTTTTAGGGTGATATTAGTACCCCGATTATGGTGTCCCTAATTGTGGTACTCGACACCTAGGACAGGGGCACACGAAAAACAGTGTCTTTGCCGTGTGCCCGGGATCTAGGCTCACGGCAAAAGGCCGGCCACAACACTTAGCGCTCAGTCCGCGGCCGGCCCATCCACACACCACACACACGCGCTCGCCTCCCACGCCTGCTCGACGCACCGCCACCCGCCCGCAGCGCCGCCACCCGGTCCGGCCGCCGCTCGCCTGCACCACGCCAGCTCGCCGCGGTCCCGCCTCCACGACGCCACCCGCTAGCCGCGCCGCCTCCGGCCCGCCGCGCCGCCACCCGCCCGCAGCGCCGCCACCCAGTCCGGCCGCCGCTCGCTTCCACCACGCCGGCTCGCTGCGGTCCCGCATCCACGATGCTGGCGCCGCGGCCCCGCCACGACTTGGCGGCCAGGAGCCTTCGCGGAGGCACGGTGCCCCGGCCCATCCGTGGGCGTTCATCGGGGAGGGACGCCGGCCCGCCCCCCGGCGGCCTGTGCCCCGCCGTGAGGCACGCCCGCCGCGCCGCCGGCCGCCGCTCACAGCTCCGTCACCCGGCCCTGCCTCCACCACGCCGGCGTGTCGTGGTCCCGCCTCCAGCATGCCGGTGCCGCATCCCCGCCACCACCCGGCGGCCCGAAGCTTCCCGGAGGCACGCCGCCCCACCCCACCGGCCACCGAGGCTTGAGCGGTGCACCGGCGGGCCCTCCACCGCCACCTATCCGCCGCCGGCCAGCCGCATTGCCGTCTACACGGCTACGCCGGGCAGCCACACAGCAAGCGGTTTTGTGTTTGCTGTGTTTGCCGTGTGCCCTGCCGTTACGGCACACGGAAAACAGGCAGTTCAACGGGATTGCACCAGTGCACTTTATTTTGCCGTGTGCCCAATAATGCACACGGCAAAGTGTTTGTCGTGTGCCCGAAATGTAGCACACGACAAACTAGCTCTTTGCCGGCCGTTGTTTGCCGTGAGCTGTTTGCCGTGTGTTACACTCGGCAAAGTGTTTGCCGAGTGTAAACTGGTCTTTGCCGTGTGCCCTTGGCACACGGCAAATAGGCACAGTCCCGTAGTGAAACTAGCTTTCCTAGCCCGAAACAGACTCATACTCCGATTCCGATCCCTTTCTCTTTTAATTATTACAATCACATCAGCCTCCTATTTTATTGCAGTAAGTGGCGTACATACGAGGATTATGGATTAAGTCCCAAACTAATCGTGAAAGATTCCATGGGTTTCACCTTCGTATTCTTTCATTCGAAACGAAAAAGATACGATAATATCAAAAACTAAAATAGCATCGAAATTACAGTAATTCTGGAAACAGAAAATATTTTCTGATATACCACAGAATCGAATTAATTAATACTTACAAGCATAATCTTATATTTCTGATACTGAGTATGTTAAAATTTGTTGATAATTTATTAGTATTTCAATATCTAGCTTTTTCCTTAGCATATCGTGTTTGCTTTGCAATTAAAATTGATCAAGTTGACCAGCATTATTATTGTGTCACTATGTCTATTTAATTTGCTCATGTTTCCCCATTTCTTTTAGTTATAAATTTCATAGGCCGGAAATATGAAGTCCCCGCAAATATTTGTCATGCATTTAACCACTGCATATAAATGTCTATCCAGGTTCCTCAGTGAAGTGTCACTGTTGTTTTGAAGAAGTCGGAAAAGGCACAACTAAAAGATTTAGAAGTTTAAGATGCAAGAGTCAAAAATTAGTTGAATGATTGCAAATCAGACAGGCAAGCTGAAGTAGGTTTCAGAATTGGTGGTTTTAGTTGTTATGTGGTGTTGTACATGGTTTACGTGGATATAAATGTTGTGTACAGTTTTGCTTCAGTTGAGATTAATAGAAAAATGGAAATGCATGTTAATTTTGAATTTAGAACCCGAGCGATGGGAACAATGGGCATCTCCAGCCCCCCCTTTTTTTGTTGTTTTTTAACATCATTGGAGACGTGCATTGTGAAAGCACGTCACTGTTCACATTATCAGTGATGTGTTGTAGCCGTACCTATCACGAAGAGGGTAATTGGTGACGCGTAATTTATACCGCCGTCTCCTTTCTTTATCATTGGTGATGTGTAAATTCCACAACCGTCGCCTTTCTATGATATTAGTGACGTGCAACACCTACAACCGTCGCCTTTCTATGTTATTAGTGACGTGCAACACCCACAATCATCACCTTTGTAAGTTATTAGTGACGTGCAACATCTACAGCCGTCACCTTTGCAAGTCATTAGTGACATGTGAATTCTACAGCCGTCACCATTGTGAGTCATTAGTGACGGGTATTCATACGTCACTGATGTGGTTAACATTAGTGATGAAAATTAGTGACACATAATTTAGCCGTCACTATTGTATACCATCACTAATATGTATTTCTGACGTAGTGAATATAGGATCAAGAACACATCGATAATCAAAATTTATTGAAACGATATTTCAAAGAGCACAACGCTAATCATATGACTTGACACATCTCATACACAAGTACCAATGATTAAGATATTAATCCAAGTATCCTCAATCCATGACACGTGTCTCTTTACATAGTACTAAGTAAAAATTTAGAGTTAATTACACTATCAATGAAACTATCTACAGTCATCACGTGCCCCACGCCCCAACCTCTCGTACACTCTTTCTTTGTCTCATCCGACATTACCCCAACCACAGTCGCCACCCGCTGCACCTGCCACTTCTCACCACTGCCAGCCAGGAGCCTCCCCAGAGCTGCCGGTAAGGCTGCAAAACAAGGTAACGCCCAAATCCCCAACCCTAATCCCATTTTGCCAGTTCAAATAAAGGTGATGCAAGATCTCAGTCACCTGAGAACTAGCAAATCTATCAATTAAAAGTCAAGCAGATTTCAGTCAATATAAACTGAAAACACAGTTGATTACAAAATAGCTGAATGTAAATCACATATCAATTTACTTGTTCTGATTAACTACTCCATTATACTTTGCAGTTAGAAAGGGATCAATTGAAGCCATAGAATATCGCATACGTGTGCTCGGTTTAATATATTTGGCATTGCCAGTAGGGCAATAATAATACTTGTGAGATGCACATAGCTGCGAGTTAACGCCAAACTCAGCTGCGCCTAGCAGTGTTTTCTTCCTGGTGTCAAGAGCGAGCATCCATCCCTCAGGGTGCTGGTATTTTTTCCTGGCCATCAGGTAAACAACACCTTGGTGATCAGCAGCAGCAGAGATGCCTGGAGCAGGGTGGGACACCAACAGGTTGTGCAAGGCTTGGCCTGATCCGGAACCAAGCAGTCCGGACTGCAGTAACTCTGACTTGATCTGGGTGTCGATTGTGATGTCAGAAGCTTGCATCCTGCAATCCCTACGCCAATCCTTCCAGGAGCTTGTCATGGCAGTGTTGGTATACGTGAGGATCGTCCAGTCGTGCATTTGGAACGAGAGAGACCCTGATTCAATGCTACCCGGGACCAAAGTGGCCTTAGTCTCCATATGAACAAGCTTGAGGCAGTCCTCGCCGTTGTCACCACCTCCCTTGACGAAGGCAATACCCCGGAAGGGGATTGGGTTGCCTAGCTCAGCGCCCCGGCCACGGTCGCAGCTCACCAGGTCCAGCGGCACAGGCAGAGGCACGGCACGGAGCGTGGGCTCGTCACGGAGCACATCGCAGAGAAGGATGCCGTGCCAGAGATCGACCCATCCCATGGTGCCGGCTTCACCTCCGATAGAGATCACGGTGCTCGTCTCGTAGTGGCGCAGGAGGCGAGCGCAGTTCTCGGGGATCACCAGCGGCAACCTGCGCTGCGGCTCCGTCACCGACACCTTCCGGTGGATCCATTCCGTCGGGTTCTCGGTGTGGAAGATGTGGAGGTCGTAGAGCGGCGAGACCCACTCGGGCTCCTGCAACACGGCGACGGTGTAGTTGCCGCGGCCGCGGCTGAGCAGACCAACTTCGTCGTCCTGGAAGGAGGGGTGCGGACGCAGGAGCCGCTGGAGCCACGGCTGCCTCTCGTCGCCGGTCCGGTAGACGAAGTAGTCGGAGTCGTCCCCCGGGGCCCCGTCGCGAGGAGAACCGACGACGACGCGGAGGAGGAAGAGATCCTCCACCACGCGGATGACGCGGGGCGGGACGGCGAGGGTTAGGTCCGGGCAGTGCACGTAGAGCCTGGAGGGGTGCGGCGGACTCGCGGGGCGCAAGGATACCTCGATTTTGTCGTGGTTGCTGGTGGTAGCGCTGGCGGTGGTGAAGCTCCTGTGCTGGCCGAGATTGGCGTCGACGGCGAGGAGGAGGCAATCGGGCTGAGAGAGGAGGAGGCGGTCAGGATGAACGGAGGAAGAGATGGACATGGTGTGGGAGAAGATGGGGACGAGCGGCGGCGGAAATCAGTATGGAGGGGAAGAAGCACCGCGGAGGAGTTTAGGGTTGGGAAGATTTTTTTTTAAAAAAAAATTTAAGGGTTTGAGAAGATTTATATAGCTATGTTCACTAAAAAAAACTCAAGCTAGGTAAAAAAAAATTAAGGGTCTGGGAAGATTTATATAGCTATGTTCAGGGGCAGGGCTGGACCGATATGGACCTAGCTTGAGTTTTTTTTAGTGGGCCTAGCTTTGTTTTTGAGTGGATTGAGTGGACCTAGCTCGCTTGAGACATAGTCAGTCATCTGTTAATAGCCAAAAATCGTGTGTGCGGACAACTTCCGGCCCATGCATAACTCGGCCTAATCCGGTTCGGAAACACCTAGCCCAACAAGGATCGGGGGAGCATGAAGAGAAGCCCTGAGGTGAGCGAAACGGTGTAGCCTAATTGTCACAGGAGCTTCGATAGCACCTGAGATTCTGGGTTCAACTCCCCATGAGAGCGAATATTTTGGGATTTAATGGCGTTGTGCATTCAGTGATAGGCGACGTTCCCGTCGACAGCGAGGCGCCTGTGGTGACTTTGTCAATCTCAAGGATTTGGCAGCTCAGTCTTCGAAGATGCTTATAGAGGTAGAGTTTGCGTATGTGTGTTTATAGAGATGAGTGTGTATGCGTTGTGAGTGTCTGAGTTGTACAGTGTAATCTCAAAAAAAAAAGCCTTGAAGTAGAAATTGATTTCCATGCCTAGTCTCAAACTTTTATATTTACTGGATTCGTGCCCATACGTTATTATGGGAGATTAAAAATAAGACTCTCTCAAATTGATCGCATGTAAATATTTAATACAAGAAAGTGAATTACACGTCATCCGCCGAACAATAATAATGTGAAATGAAGCAAAATAATTTTGCACTTAATTACAAATTTCAATAGCATAGTATTTTAAATAAACAAATGCTAGAATCTCTACGGGTAATAAAATATTTTTCATGATAAACACATCAATAAATGTACACATCAACGATCGAGATAATTATAAGTTCTAGCTCAAATTTTACACTCAATGAATTTCTTTCCTCCTTCGTCAAGCACCTGCAGCCATTTAAGTGTGTGGTCTTGGGATCTAGTCTAGTTTCAGCTTAAGAGTAGTTTAGTTTATGTAAAAGGAAAGTTACAGGCCTGATATCTGTAACACCTCGGGGGTTCTCTAACCCTTTCTTCTTCTTAATTTGAGAAAAAAATACGCAATAAACAAACCACTAATGTACACAAATTGCCTTCTGAAAGCAACAAAATAACTCCCTCCATCCCAAACTATTAGTTATTTTAGCTTTTCTAGGTGCATAGTTTTTGCAATGCACCTAGACATAATATAATATATATCTAGATGCATAACAAAATTTATGTAACTAGAAAAACAAAATGACTAATAATTTGAAAGGAGGGAGCAGTTGCTAATAATCACACAAACAGTTAACAGTTGCTAATAAGCACATAGGCAAGGCAAGTTGTTACAATTTTGGCACGTACTGTTATCAGACAAAGAACATGTACAGGCTTAAACTACTTGTGCAACGATGAAGTATCTTGGATTGCAGCAACTTGGTCCAGTGTTAGATGACAGCAAATTTAATTAGCAAGCATAGAATCCACATGTCAACCACCCTTCTCTTCTCCCCCTCCTCTTCTGTGTGTCCATGCTGTTACAGGCCGGGTCTAAGCCGGGTCAAGGCTGCCCATAGCTCTTGACCAGCGGCAAGCGCGTGCCGAGGCCGTGCACGGCGCGGCTCGGCCGGCGCCGGACCTGGGTAGCTAGCAGCTAGTGGCGAGCCTGATCGACCAGGCGCAGGCTCGTGGGATCAGAACAGGCAAGAGGAGGTGAATAGAAGCCTTCAAAAACTTGGTAAAAAAGCTGACTTCAATTTACTGTTCAAAAATCCTCTCTTCTAATCGTTAAGATGACACGAGTCAACTAGTGACACACTCATCATAGGAATGATTATGAAAAGCTCGACGCAAAGTGGAAGCAACAATTAATCAGAGCGCCGAAAGCACGACACAAAATGAAAGCCGACACAAAGCAATTCACTTGAGCAAAGCTATCACCAAAACTTCACTTGACCAAGTATGCGAGAATTCAACTCAGACTTAGCAATAAGAGCTTACTTCACTAGTCATGCAAAGATTTCATAATGATTAACTCATCTCAAAACAAGTGGAAGCAAAACTTATCCAATAAACCGATCAAAAGTCTCACTAAAACGACTAGCACTAAACAACCTCGATCAATTAAGCAAGCTAAAGATTCAGCAGTGATTAGCAAGAATAAAAGCTAACTAAAACTAGCTAATTAGGGAAGCAAAGAACTAGCAGAGATTAGTGATAAGAAAAGCTAATACACTAGCTAATCATGTGATCGGAAAATAAATAGCAAGGATAATAGAAAATGCAAATCGAGCCTTGATTTCCTTGCTTGAGCAGCTGCTGGGCTGCGAGCTGCACACAGCTCTTCGTTGGCTTGCAATCGCGCGTGGCCTGCTGCAGCGCTTTTTTCATTTTTATATTTAAAAAAACAAAATTTTAAAAATATATGCCGAATATGAAAAATTTCAAAAATGGGTGCCTGTTGCCCCCTAATGGGCGACAGGGTGGCTGTCGCCCACTGGATGGGCGACGTGACCTAAATGTAAAAAAAATTACATTTAGGTCCTGGCGTCCAGGGCGCATTAAACAGTAAATTTGTAAAATCGATATAAAATTGTAGAAAAATCAGAAAAATACAAACTCAACTGTTCTGGATTCTATGAAACAAGATCTACAAATTTTGTTACATAAAGTTTTTCATTTGATCAATGTATCTTGCTCTATTTTAAATATCAGTTTAATGCACTTTTATTTAAATCTCAAGATCCATCCTTTGTATGCATGTCATCTTTGGCCAGAGTATTGCATATGGTGAGCATAGACTTGTACAAAATTGGTAGGCCCAGAAAACATTTCTAGAATAAGCTTTTTAATTAGATCTTGCAATATGTCTAGTTTAAATGGGTTATTTATCCATGCTGCTATACTGAGTATTAGAAGCCATAACTTTTACAGTACCATTATTTTATTTCCTAAGAGCTATAAAAAAAGTTTGGTAAATTTTAGATAAGCACAACTAGACCAAATGAATTATTTCAAATTTTTCTAGGTACAAGAACTATTTTTCTTGATTTAGATACATTGATCAAATGAAAAACTTTATGTAACAAAAGTTGTAGATCTTGTTTCATAGAATCCATAACAGATGAGTTTGTATTTTTCCGATTTTCTACAATTTTATATCGATTTTACAAGTTCACTGTTTAATGCGCCCTAGGCGCCAGGACCTAAATGTAATTTTTTTTACATTTAGGTCCTGTCGCCCATCCAGTGGGCGACAGGCACCCTGTCGCCCATTAGGAGGGCGACAGGCACCTATTTTTGAAAATTTCTCTATTCCACATATATTTTTGAAATTTTGTTTTTTTAATATAAAAATGAAAAAGGTCTGCTGCTGCAGCGGCTGATCGCTGGCCCGTGTGTGCCCCGTCCTACTCCTGGGCTGCGGGCTGCTGTCCCGAGCTGGGCCTGGTGCACGGGCCGGCTGCTGCTGGCTGGCGCTGCTGGCCGCCGCGCCCCGTCGCGCCGGGAACGACGCGCGCTTGCCGCGAACCGCGCTGGCGTCGGCCTCGTGTCCCTCCGCACTGCATGCCGCACACCAAACGCGTGGAGCCGAGCAGGAAGGAGCTCCCTGCGCAAGAACAAGAGAGAAACGGGGAAAAGCGAGAGCGAAAACCGAATTTCAACTTCAAATTACTCGTTCAAATCCCAACGAATCGAAACGAAACGAGATATTCACAACCTCAAAGATTAACATATCCAAAACGAAGTTCGTAAAAAAAATCAAGTAAATCTCGCGAATTGAAAATGGCTTGAAAATACCTCTTGAACCCCAGAGGACAAAAGGAGGTTAGGCAATCCATTCCAATCAAAATCTTCAACAAACCCTAACACAAAAATCACAAGAATAAATTGAAAATAAGGGGAGAGAGCAAGAACTATATCCAACTAGCCATGCATATTAATAAGAGGTACTCAGTGAATGACTAAAATATCCCTACACTAGTAACTATGATACACGCCCACGTAGGAACAAAACGGTCCAACTTTTTATAGAAACATTGGATGGACACGCCGCCTTCACGACTTTGCTTCGCCTCGACGCAAGCTTCGCGATGACGCCACGTGCCCTCTGCAACCGCCAACCGGCCCCACCGGATGCGCTCCCGGTTTTGTGGCCCAAACCGGTGAACCTGCCACCTCTAATGTCGACGCGTGTCCAGCCTCCGACAAGCTCCGACACCTTCAAGTCTTTCGTGCTCCCACCACACGGGGCAGCGTACTTGAGCTTGCCATCGTCTTCCTGCTTGACTTGACCAACACCGTCTTCGTCATCCTCTCGTGCTCCATGTACTCTTGCTCTTCCGTGCACCACGCGGATTGCCCATGACTCCGCTCGAACCCCTAGGGTCCCTCAGTCCAAGCCTACTCGCATTTGTCCTTCACCGCCCTTGGTCTATCGAGACGAACCTTTCACTTGACCTTTACCACATCCGTCGACCACCACGTTGCATCCTACGCCTGCACATCATGAGCCAAGAGACATCAACTTCACACCACGTTGTCAATCACTCGTCATCTAGGGTTGAACACTATTGGTCCTCAAGGATGGAGAACGACAGCGAGGAGGCAACCCGATGGAGAACCGGCAGGTGGAGCTTTGACGTCAGGAGATCTACACGGCGATGCAAAGGGCCGGGTGACAGCTCAAATAGGTAGAGGGGATGGAGGAGGAGCTGTGGGTGCGATGAATCGAGTAATGGCTCACTGGAGAGGACAAATCAATGGCGACCGGCATCGGGGAAGGAGCTCCATGTTCACCGCCCACCTCGTCGGAACGCGTGCAGCTCCATCGCTAGCGCCATGGTCCCTTGCCCTATAACAGCATGGATACAAAGAAGAGGAGGGAGAGGAGAGGGGGGTGGCTGACATGTGGGTCATCACCACGCGTCATCATCCACGTCAGCAGCCACGGTGGAAAAACCTCCATTGAAAACCGCTTGAGGGGTTATTTGACGGGTTTTTTTTTGAATAGTTGAGGGGTAGAATACCTGATTTTATAGTTCAGGAGTGAAGTATTCTGCTCTCGATAGTTTGAGGGGTTATCTAGACTTTTCCGTACTGAAGAGATCAATGGAAATGAGCAATGAAGTACTTGACTTACTTGGTCCAAGTCACCCCCTCTGGGCTTGCACAAGTCAGTCATCGTCTAAGGTGTTACTTGGTCCAAGTCACCCCCTCTGGGCTTGCACAAGTCAGTCAATGAAGTACTTGACTTACTTGGTCCAAGTCACCCCCTCTGGGCTTGCACAAGTCAGTCATCGTCTAAGGTGTTACTTGGTCCAAGTCACCCCCTCTGGGCTTGCACAAGTCAGTCATCGTCGTCTAAGGTGACTGACAATTAACGGTTTTTGTTGAACAGCTTTGGACAAGTATTATATTATCAGCGGACAGCTAACCAACAGGTCGCCATTGGTTGATTTGTTCGTTCAAATACTCTCGACAGTGTACAATTCTACTCCCTCTCTATCCTAAATTATTACTCGTTTTGACTTTTCTAAATGCACAGTAAAATCAATGTATCTAGAAAAGTTATATCTAGGTGCACAGTAAAATTAATATATCTAGAAAAGTCAAAACGAGTAATAATTTAGAACGGATGGAATATATTCTACATGACACGCCTGACCCGCGGGGAACTTTGGAAACGCTGCGCTTGGCAGTGACCTACCGCTAATTATTGATTGCTGCTTGGTCGTCCAAGTCACGGCCGGGATGGCTATCTAGCGCTTCTAGAGCTGCAGGGCCGCAAGGTCCATTTCCTCCGGGTTTTTGCACAAGCCAGCAGTCGTCTGCCGTAAGAGTATATACACACCTACTGTAAGCTACAGCTGACCGATTCAGTTCGCCTCATGATAAGCGCGTATGCCTGATGGCGTTCTCTACCTCTATACTTTCCGAGAAGTTAGCTACTCAATCAAATACACAGTACCACTATACTTTCTGAGAAGTTAGCTACTCCCTCCATCCCATGCATAGTAAAATTTATGCAGCCAGAAAAGCTAAAACGACTAATAATAATTTGAAAGGGATGGAGTAGTAGTGATTGATGGCAGGTTAAGGAAGCAGGACGGCCAACAGACAGATCGATTGGTTCGTGATCCGCCCGGTCATCATCGCTTAGCCATCCGTACGTGGTCAGCGGTCGCTGGCATACAGCTCGATCGGCACGGCGACTGTGAGCGAGACGTATACGCTGACCTACACCATCTGCCCCATCTTGCTGACCTACCGCATCTCGATCTTGTTCATAGATCACCGGGCTTACATGTATGCTCTCCATGGTCCATGCACACATCACATGCATGGTTGACCAAGAGCTGCTTCGGTTTTTCATGTCCAAATAAATAAAGACGTGCGGTTCTGGTCGGTAATCACAACTATCTTCAGGAGTTAACGCGTACCGTCCGTGTTTAATCTTCCTTGGAGTGCAAGGTACGGTAGTGGACTCGTACACCAGTTAGTCTGCCAAAGTGAAAAGCATCCCATATAACCAAGCCTTATTAAGCTATCTAGAACTAGAAGGGAAGAAAATTTCTCTGAAACTTACGAGAAACACGTTGTCGTCGTTGAAACAACAGTGGCGTATACTATCACATTCCAGAAACGACCAATGTTTTTTTTCCACCGCTGAGGCACCAGAGAACCTTGTGTACTTATCAGTCAGACAGTTAGGCCTTGTTTAGTTGCAGGTGTAAATTTTTTGAAATGTAATCTTTTCACATTTGAAGTGTTTTAGGGTGGATGAAAGGCTCGAGAAGCCTCTGATACTGGTTAGTAATAAACTAATAATACCGACTGTCGATCTATCTCTGACACCGACCAGTACTAAAAGTCATCCACAAGATAATTTGAAAAGGAAAGTGTCTCTCTTCCAATCAGATTGGCTATGTAGGTGAGACGATAAAGCAAGTATGAGCGAGGCGCAAGAAGTCCCGAGATTGAATCCTACGAACTGCACGTGACATATTTCAGATCTGAAATATTATTTTAGAAAAAAATTTGAACATTTTAAGCTAATAAAGTTGCTTTTAGTACTGAATCATGCAATCGGTACTTATGATCGGGAATTTTAGTCCTATAATGGCTCAGTACTGGTTGCGGAACCGGCACTTATACAGTTCGTACAAATGAGATATTTTCTTATGTGTAAGGTACCTAGTTTTTATAATCAAGGCGGGAGTGAAATGAGGCAAAACAGTCATAAGTTGATAAGATAAAGCTATTCTTAGGCTGAACACCTTTTCTTATGCAAAAATACAACTCATATAGAACATGGAAATCGGAACTCCTGGATTTCGATCCTCTTGGAAATCCGGATTGTATTGCATAGCATAAATGCAATCTAGAGCATCTGATTCAAATGATGAGATCAGGTGGAGCTTTGACATCAGGAGATCTGCACGGCGAGAAAAAGGGCCGGGTGACACCTAAAATAGGTAGAAGGGACGGAAGAGGAGCTGCGGGTGCGATGAATCGAGGAATGGCTCACCGGAGAGAACAAATTGTTGGCCGGCGTCGGGGAAGGAGCTCGTGGTGGTGGCAATGGATGAAGGGAAAGAAAACTGGGGGCTGGGATTTGGGGCCGGTGCTGCGCCATGGCACCACCGTCCCTGCTGTAGTGATGGGCAACGAGTACGCGAGGAGGCACGGGCATGATGGGGTGGTGGATGATGCGTGGGCCTAGATCGAGATCCGCTGCCTCCAAATTGAGCTCTGCCGGCGCCACATCAACCTCTGCTGCTGCAGGATAGAGCTTTGACGTCCGTCTTCACTATGTTCGTCGTCGTGGTAGCTCGTCATTGTTTCGCCTCCTTCACCGGCTTGAGCACAAGGCTTGTCGGCGTTGCCACGTGGCCGGACTGCACGGAGGAGGAGGTGTTCCTGGAGGCCCAGCGTACGAATGTCGTGGCGCCGACGTCTCCTCTGTTTCCAGCTGATCGCGCTGCTTCCCCAAATCCACTGATCTGAGCTGTCTTGGGCTGATTCCTTGGGCCACCAGCACCTCCTCCGCCCCATCGACCTCTTCGATGCCTCATCTAGGGCCATCGTGCGCTGAAGCATTCTCCCACCACCGAGCCCAAGCCACCTAATGCCGCGGCTAAGAACCCCACGGTGAGCACTCCCACCCGGTCATTGCTGGCCCTGTTTGATTCTCCAAATTGGTTCACTTCCGTCTTTTGGAGCCCGTGAGTGTGCTACTACTCCACGTTCGCCGCCCACCTTGTCAGAACGCGTGCAGCTCCATCGCCGGCGCCATGGCCCCATGCCTTGTAACAACATGGATACAAAGAAGAGGAGGGAGAGGAGAGGGGGGGGGTGTGGCTGACATGTGGGCCATCACCATGCGTCATCATCCATGGTGGCAAAACCTCAATTGAAAACCGTTTGAGGGGTTATTTGACCAGTTTTAGATAGTTGAGCGGGTAGAATACCCGATTTTATAGTTCAGGGGTGAAGTATTCTGCTCTCAATAGTTTGAGGGGTTATCTAGAAGAGATCAATGCAAATGAGCAATTAAGTACTTGATTTACTTGGTCCAAGTCACCCCCTCTGTGCATGCACAAGTCAGTCATCGTCTAAGGTGGCTGACAATTAACGGTTTTTGTTGAACAGCTTTGGACAAGTATATATTATCAGCGGACAGCTCACCAACAGGTCGGCATTGGTTGATTTGTTCGTCCAAATACTCTCAACAGTGTACAATATTACTCCCTTTCTATTCTAAATTATTAGTCGTTTTGGTTTTTCTAGATACATTGATTTTACTGCACATCTAGATACAATATATATATAGATGGATATATAGCAAAAATAATAATTTTAGAAAAATCAAAACGACTAATAATTTAGAACGGAGTGAATACATTCTACAGGACACGCCTGACCCGCGGGAAACTTTGGAAACGCTGCGCTTGGCCACCTATAATTGCTTGCTGCTCTTGGTCGTCCAAGTCACGGCCGGGATGGCTATCTAGCGCTTCTAGAGCTGCAGGGCCGCAAGGTCCATGTCCTCCGGGTTTTTGCTCAAGCCAGCAGTCGTCTGCCGTAAGAGTATATACACACATACTGTAGGCTACAGCTAACCGATTCAGTTCGCCTGATGATAAGCGCGTATGCCTGATGGCGTTATCTATCTCTATACTTTGTGAGAAGTTAGCTACTCAATCAAATACACAGTACCACTATACGTTCTGAGAAGTTAGCTACTCCCTCCGTCCCATGCATAATAAAATCTATGCACCTGAAAAAACTAAAACGACTAATAATCTAAAACGGATGGAGTAGTAGTGATTGATGGCAGGTTAAGGAAGCAGGACGGCCAACAGACCGATCGATCGGTTCGTGATCCGGCTGGTCATCATCGCTTAGCCATCCGTACGTGGTCAGCGGTCGCTGGAATACAGCTCGATCGGCACGGCGCCTGTGAGCGAGACGTATACGCTGACCTACCGCGCATCTCGATCTTGTTCATAGATCACCGGGCTTACATGCTCTCCATGGTCCATGCACACATCACATGCATGGTTGACCAAGAGCTGCTTCGGTTTTTCATGTCCAAATAAATAAAGACGTGCGGTTCTGGTTGGTAATCACAACTATCTTCAGGAGCTAACGCGTACCGTCCGTGCTTAATCTTCCTTGGAGTGCAAGGTACGGTAGTGGACTCGTACACCAGTTAGTCTGCCAAGGTGAAAAGCATCCCATATAACCAAGCCTTATTAAGCTATCTAGAACTAGAAGGGAAGAAAATTTCGCTGAAACTTACGAGAAACACGTTGTCGTCGTTGAAACAACAGTGGCGTATACTATCACATTCCAGAAACGACCAATGTTTTTTTCCACCGATGAGGCACCAGAGAACCTTGTGTACTTATCAGTCAGACAGTTAGGCCTTGTTTAGTTGCAGGTGTAAATTTTTTGAAATGGAATCTTTTCACATTTGAAGTGTTTTAGGGTGGATGAAAGGCTCGAGAAGCCTCTGATACTGGTTAGTAATAAACTAATAATACCGACCGTCGATCTATCTCTGACACCGACCAGTACTAAAAGTCCTCCACAAAATAATTTGAAAAGGAAAGTGTCTCTCTTCCAATCAGATTGGCTATGTAGGTGAGACGATAAAGCAAGTATGAGCGAGGCGCAAGAAGTCCCGAGATTGAATACTACGAACTGCACGTGACATATTTCAGATCTGAAATATTATTTTAGAAAAAAATTTGAACATTTTAAGCTAATAAAGTTGCTTTTAGTACTGAATCATGCAATCGGTACTTATGATCGGGAATTTTAGTCCTATAATGGCTCAGTACTGGTTGCGGAACCGGCACTTATACAGTTTGTACAAATGAGATATTTTCTTATGTGTAAGCTAGGTACCTAGTTTTTATAATCAAGGCGGGAGTGAAATGAGGCAAAACAGTCATAAGTTGATAAGATAAAGCTATTCTTAGGCTGAACACCTTTTCTTATGCAAAAATACAACTCATATAGAACATGGAAATCGGAACTCCTGGATTTCGATCCTCTTGGAAATCTGGATTGTATTGCATAGCATAAATGCAATCTAGAGCATCTGATTCAAATGATGAGATTCCGCAGCATCGGATTCAAATACAGACACCCCAGCCCTATCCTTATTATGAGCACTTCTGAAAGAGTGACCCAACAGATCTTAAGATTGATGAAGTCTGTCTTATAATTGACTGGCACATAGCCTACAACTGAAAAAATAGTGCCGGTTAAATCTAAAATAAAGTGAGTTGAGAATTCAAATCCCGGATGGATATATTTCACCACAAGGAACCGCAGCTCAGTTGACGCGATCCAAAGTTGGTGATCCTCAATCCCATCCGTCCCCTGAGGCATATGCCGTATGTCCACATCAGAATTCACAACTGCCTACTACCAACCGAGAGCCATGGTTGCATTGCATGATGCATGTCCTCGAAATTCTCTGCTGCAGCTAAGTAACAACCTTGTACGCGTAACGTTCTTGACCGTAACTGCGGTCCTGACACTTGACTCAAGCTACTTAATTACATGTACGTGTCCACGGATTTACGTGATTACGCCCACTACTCTAAAAAAACTGTATGTATACACACATCTTATTTTTTGAGAAGCAATACATACATATATATATCTTAGTTGTTGCACTAAAACAATAAAGTGTTGTTTAATAATACACCGATGTTATATGTTTTCTTTCATTTTCCATATAACAAGACTTCAACTCTACTGTGGAACTATATATTTTAAAGTCAATTCTTTTTGGAGACAAGAAACTTCCAGCTAGGATACTTAGAGCCAATTTAATTTTCTTTTAGGATCGTGTAGTCTGGAGACAACTGCACTTTGTCTAGGATAATAAGTTGAATCGGCAATTCATAAGACAGACATCCTTTTAGCACCAAATTTTATATATAGTCTCTATATATACAAATCCAGTAGTCATATCATACAAAAGTAACATACGTAAGTTTAAAGAAAAAAATTAAACAAGCCCAAAATCTTACTGTCTGTCCATACAACTGAGTAATGAAATATGGTCGAATATAGCAAAGACTACACCTAAACATACACGAATACACCAATCTTCTATTATTGGATGAAATAGATAAGAAATAATGCACACCAAGCAAACTCACGAAAAGGTAAAAAGTAACCCCACAAACTTCTTGATACTTTTAAGTAGCTCGATCAATCGATTAAAGTCTAGCCCCGAAGTAAACCACCGGGTCCCGCTATGGCGGCCATCATCGCCACGGGGTTTCCAAAGATCACGGCGATGATGATACTCGCCAAGTTGCCCAAGACCTTGATGAACTGGTCGAACCCACCCCTCCTCTGACTATTCCCAGCAAAGCTCTGGAGCATGCGGTCCATGCTGGACCCGTTCACCTGAAGGATCTGCTCGCCGCCGACCCGGTTATTGTAGGCGGCATCCCAGCTTTCGCGGGCCATTTTCTTCAAGCACGCCACGTGGATGTCCATGTCCTCGCCGTCGAACCTGGAGCGGTACGCCCAGAACCTGTGGCGGTGGCCGCATAGGCGGCACGGCCTTGACGTCTTCCGGCGGAGCTCGAAGACGCGGCCGTCCAGGAGTGCTCTCTCTTTCAGGCTCGCGCAGCAGGGGTGGAGGTCGAGGTCCTTCTTGTAGCAGTGGTAGACGAACCCGCGCGCTTCCTCGCCGCAGGCGTCGCAAATTGTTTCGGTTTGTGTGTCCCTGACGACGGGCGTGGGCTCCACGAGGAACTCGAAGTTGAGGTCGCCGAACAGTCCATGCTTGATCGTGGGCTCCTTCTCCGCGAGGGCGCAGCATGTGTGCAGGTTGAAGCTCTGGCCGCCGCCGCCGTTGTCCGTGTACCTGAGGCCGTAGCCAGGCTCGTGGCAGCCGTCGCACCTGAAGCGGGGATCGTCGTCGCTGGTTAACAGCTTCAGCTTGCGCCCCGAGTGGATGATCTCCGGCGGGGGTTTCTCGTACATCTTCATGGTCAACCTACCACCAGGATTCTTCTTCTCATCAGCTGCAGATTATCACACAGGGAAGGGCCCTGCAGATCGAGTAAAGTTCACTAATAATTAATTAGGAAACAAACTTAAGATCGATCGATGTTGATGAGCAAATATTATTATTACTACCGCATGCATATTTGATACGTCATCTCATAAAAACTCTCCAATTCTAATTATAGGTCATTTTGATTTTTTTAGATAATTGATTTTACTATGTAGCATATCTAGATGCGTAATAAAACATATAACTGATTCTGATTTTAGATCGAAGAACAGCTGAAAATAGCATCTGATAATAACTAGTATATAAAATCATAAACTCTTTACCTTATTACCTGATTCTGATTCAGAACGTCAATAGGCAGTCGTCTCGGTTACAGGCTTATTAGCTAATAAGGAGCCATGCCTCTGTATTTATAAGTATAGCCTTTTGCCAAGCGTTCTTCGGTCAAGACGTGTATGCACTCTTTGTTCCGCAAAAGAAAATGACGTGTATGTATAGTCGGTGCTACTAGGTTAATTGACAAGTTAGTCAACTGAATAACCTTCACTGCGTGCCCTTATATTCCAGTGGGTGCACGGAGGAAATGCGTGCACACAACACCGTGTCACAAACATGTACTGCATATGTCGTCACAAACTAAAATCAGGCCCATCCATGTGTGACTAGTAGATATCGATATTTTGCTCCATCACAAGAATAAGCCCCATCTAGCATACTGCAAGGATTTAAGCATAAGTCCATCCACTGGGATTAAACATACGAATCGGACAAATGGCAAACTGATGATCAAAGCTCAGCTAGTAAGGCTCCTATTGTGGAACCTGGCCATCCGGGTTCTAGTCCTCAACTCGATACGGGTGCTTGCATTTTCCTAAATTTAAATTTATTTCAGAATTTATCCGGTGCTATTCTTCCAGTGGTAGGCGGCATGGCCACGAGGCGTCTGTGGTGACTTTCTCCATCTTGAGGATCTGCCGGCTCAGAGGTGCTCATAGGGATAGGGTTGTGTGTGCTGGTATACGAGCGTATGCGTCTTTACTGTGTTTTGCAAAATAAACATACGAACAAATAGAACTAAAACAAATCACCATCAAATCATCCTTCATATATCATTTGCAAACAAAAGTCCTAACACTTGCTGACTTGCATCGAAGATAAGATATATATCTATAAGATAAGATGCAACAGAGTTATAAGATTCCGAAGATATTTCTAACACAAAACCGAAACATATGTTTGGTTTTTTTAAAATCTGACCGGACTTACCCAAAACATCTATTATCTTATTATTTGGCCAATAAACGGAGCTTCCACGTTTGCTCTCAAGGTCTAAAAATTTTCACGTTAATTAGAAAAAATAGAAAAATAAAAATTGCCCACCACTGCCATTACGATAAAAATTACCCACCACTGCCATTCGTGGTGGCTCGGGTCAAGGGGCACCTTTTTGATACCTTCGGCGGGTTCGAAGCTCCCGGCGTGTCGGTGCGTGGAGTCCAAGGCCTCGCTTGCCATTTTGTCGAGGGTGGCTGTGAGGGCCACGTCCTCCGCTTGGGCTTCCGCGCGCGCAACGCACTCAACGTCGCACTCGTAGGCGTGCTCGAACGAAGAGCCGATGGTGATGACGCCCTTTAGACCCGGCATCTTCAGCTTGAGGTAGGTGTAGTTGGGGACGGCCATGAACTTGGCGTAGCAAGGACGACCAAGGATGGCATGATAGGATCCTCGAAACCCCACCACCTCGAAAGTGAGTACCTCCTTGCGGAAGTTAGCTGCCGTGCCGAAGCAGACATGCAGATCGATCTGGCCGAGGGGTTGGACTCGCTTCCCCAGCGCAACGCCGTGGAATGGCGACTTGCTGGGGCGAAGCTTGTCCAGTCCGATCCCCATGAGCTCCAAGGTGTGGGCGTACATGATGTTAAGGCTGCTGCCTCCGTCCATGAGCACCTTGGAGAAGCGGGTGTTGCCGATGATGGGATCGACAACGAGAGGATACCGTCCCGGATGCGGGATATAGTCGGGGTGGTCCTCGCGGCCAAAGGTGATGGTATCCTTCGACCGATCGAGGTAGGATGGCGTGGCTTTGGTGACGGAGAAGACTTTCAGGCGCTCACGCTTGCGCTGCCGAGAAGTCATATTCGTCGTTGCTCCTCCAAAGATGAAGAAGGCGTTCTACACTGGGGGGGAACTCGTCATCTCCACCTTTGTCGCCAGCATCCTTCTTCTTGTCTTCGTCGCGATGCGCGACGCGGTTGTAATATTTCTTGAGCATTTCGCACTGCTCGAGGGTATGATTGACCGGGCCCTTGTGGTAAGGGCACGACTTCTTAAGCATGTCGTCGAACTGGCCACCACCGCCTCGAGGGGGGCCTCGATGTCCTTTGCGGTCTGGAAATACCCTTGTGCCTAATTAAAAATCATCCATCAAAGTCATTATAAAAAATTAAATATAAAATACTATTTAGCTATGTATCAGTTACAAATATATATTATTAATAAAAACTAAAGTTAACAACAATCAATCAAAATAAAATGAAAATAAGAATAATTATCTGCATAATATTATTAAAGCTCAACTAATCAAATTGTTATTATAGGTAGATCACAGTTGAATTGTTTTAATCAACAATAAGATATAATTTACGATAATGAATAGGATGATGTATGGTAAAAGGTTAATATAACCTTTAAGTAAGGATACAACTACATGCAAATTTTTGAATTTTTAATACTAACCGCGTAAATGCGCGGGCTATACACCTAGTTATTAATTAATCCTTGAGCAATATCCGGAAACAAGAGTTTGGCTGTAACGTAATTATTATAGGCATGCATCAACACGGCATTGCCGTCGAACACAGTACATTTACGTGCCGTTGATCGAAATTAATTCGAAAAAAGGGCTAGCTATGTTACTAGAATATAATAATGCATTGTGGACGACCTTAGAAATCAAACAATCGTTTTTTATGACAATGGCCGTTAGCGCAGTTAGCACGGTGCAAGCACATGCCGTGTCGTTGGTGTCGTCTTGGTTGACAATTAATGCATGCCTGCGGAGAACCCAACGAGTAACGACCTTGACCTACTCAATGATGGGTCTGTTCTAGCCGCTAGGTGTGGTAAAGAGTTTAAGATTTTAAATTAGAAAATTTAAGAGTCGGGCTCCAAAAAAATTAAGTTCTAATTTTATACAATTTTAAGTTAAAAAATTTAAAAATCTTATTGGATTGTGAAGATATCACTAGAGTCATGACCCATTACCACCCCTAGTTCTAACTACTACTCTGGAGGCTTGGAGAACTCGTGGTTGACCCATTACCACCCCTAGTTCTAGATCTAGCTACTACTCTGGAGCTTGGAGAACTCGTCGTCGTGGAATTCGTCATCGTGTTCTCAGGAGCCTATTCAAAAGCGCGTGCACCTTAGGTACGGTGCATACGCTGCGCCTGGAAGCTTTTGGAAACATCGCGCTTGCGTCGGCGGTGAGCATATAAGTTAGGCTCGTTTTTCGTCGGGTACCTACAATATTTTTCTTTTTTCCAAAATTTATATTTTTTATGTATTATAAAAAAACTTAGCTCCCTTAGTTACTTTGGACGACCGTCAAAGAGACAAGTAAAAAAACAATCTTTAATACGGGAGAATATCCCGGTTCCACCTCGACGACTGGATCGATAAGCCGGCCGGCCAGGGTCGTCTCCGTACGTGCCTACCACCGCTGCCAATAATCCGACGACGACCGACGACTGAAGTCAACAAAAAAGGGAAATAAATGAAATGCAGTAGTAGCGTGCCAGGCAAACAGTTTAGTTTAAGGTTTCGGATATGTACTTTGTATTTGGCACACGTCTCTTTAATTTGTGAAACCACGGCCGCGCTTAGGTACGTATACCTGCTGCTTTTGCAATGTTCAGTTTTTCTCATGTGTGTCGCGCGCGTACGAGCATGCAGCTTGTGAGTTTCTCAGAAAGTGCTATCACATTTGCAGGAAGTTACCATACAGCTGATGGAACTTTCATAGTTTCATGCTTAATCAGTAGTCACTGGTGGACTCAACGACGATCGAGCATGCAATTGCGCCTGTTGTTGCTTCAGCAAATTTATAGCACGCAAAATTATTGTTGTTGTAAGAAAAAGGTAGCCGAGTCCGCGCGCGCGCCCCGTCAGTACCAGTGAATGCGACTGTCGGATTTGAAAATGGACGATGGACCGCTCAGATCGTACCTTGGACAGCACCTGATCTTTGTCTACCTTTGAGTCGAAGTAATAAGCGAGGGAAGATACTGATTAGTATCGTGTATACTTGCTTGCAGGACGACAAGGTAGCGTGTACGCCTAAGGTCTTGATAGTTGACTCGATCGAGCTGCTCGCATGTCCGTGTCGACAAAGTTACGTCGACTGTTCTAGAAAAAAAAAAGTATACAGACAGAGAAGCAGAAGACTGCAATTTTCCAGTCAGTCACTAGCTAACAGCTACACCCAGGCAGTTGCATTAAGCAAGACTTACTAAACTACTACCGATTATACTTTGAAGTTGCATGATTGAGAGACAAGAAACTATGGGAGTACATGCCAAAAGGACGAGTTCATCAATCTGACTAACAATGCAAGTAATTTTTTTTTTTTTGCATTGAGGGCTAGTTTTTAACTTCAACTCTAGTAGTGTCCTCTAAATCTCACATTCTTCTTTTAATCTAAAGGGTAGGACCCATTTGTTAGTGGATAGGGGTCTCCCTAAGGACCCTCCAGGAATAGAGGTCTCCCTAAGGACCCTCTAGAAATAGAGGGTGGAGAAAGAGACTTGGAGACCTCTCGAAGGCCTCAAAATAGAGGCTTTAGTAGAGGGTCTATTGGAGTGTGATTTTTAATATGAAAACTTATTTAGAGGTCTGGTAGAGTTGCTTTAAAATCCTAAATAGAAATCTAAACTACTCCTAGCTAGCTACTTGCTTGGGTTAAATAGCGTCAATTTCTGTGAAAAATATATTTTTAAGATAAGATGGAATAGAGTTATAAGATTCTGAAGATATTTTAACGCAAACCGAAACATATGTTTGGTTTTTATCCTTCCATTTCAAAGATATTATCGATGTAGCTTCTTTTCTGCAAATCTGACCGGACTTACCCAAAACTTCTATTAATTAATCCTTAAGCAATATCAGGAAGCAAGTTTAACTGTACGCGTATGTGTGGACGACTTTAGATTAATTCATGGTGGAGGACTTTAGCACAAACATATACGCGTGTTTGTTTAAACAATAGTTACGTTTCTTATGACAACGGCCGTTGTTAGCAGTTAGCACGGTATACGTGCAAGCATGCCATGTTTGTTTTTGTCGTCTCGGTTGACAATATAATCCCTGCGGCGGAGAACCTAACGAGTGACGACCTCGACCTACCCGATGATGAGTCTGTTCTCCGAAGCCTATATATTCAAAAGCGCGTGCATACTACGCTGCGCCTGGAATCTTCTGGAAACATGAAGAGCCATGCCGACCACCGCTGCCAACAATCCGACGACTGCCATAATCTAGCTTATCTGAGGTCAACAAAAAGGGAAATAAAAGAAATGAGTACTAGTGGCGTACCAAGGAAGCAGTTACTCGTACTTGACGCGTCCCTTTAATTTGTGAAACCACGGTCACGCGTACATGTACGTATACCTGCTAGTTTTGCAATATTCAGTTTTTCTCATGTGTGTCGCGTACGAGTATGCAGCTTGTGAGTTCCTCAGAAAGTGCTATCACATTTGCAGGAAGTACCATACAGCTGATGGAACTTTCATGCTTAGGCCGTGTTCAGTTACAAAATTCCAAATTCCAATTTTTTTTCGGCACCTGCATGGAGACTTAAATCTAGACGAAATAAAAAATGCATTGCGACTGCTGTCTGTAAATGGCGAGACGAATCTAATGAACCTAATTAGGTTGTAATTAGATGCTAAATTGCTACAGTAATGCTACAGTAAATAACCTCTAATGACAGATTAATTAGGCTCATTAGATTCATCTCGCGATTTACAGACGAGTTCTGTAATTATTTTTGTGATTAGTCTATGTTTAGTACTTTAAATATAGAAAGATGCCTTTTCAAAAATTTTACAGGCTGCAACCAAACACGGCCTTACTCCATCGGTCTGATGAATAGTTTTTTTTCCAGATAAATTAGTCGTGGTGTGAAAAGACTCTCACTCATTTTTGTTGACCACATGCAGTTAGTTTTGACATGTACATTAAATCTAATCACTTAATTAGGTAGGTAGTTGAGATCTAATTTCTAGGATTGCACTTTTTATGAGATTTTTTTTTTCAAACGCGGGATTGCACATCATGGACGGAATGAGTAATAGTCACTGGTGGACTCAGCAACGTGATTATTAAAGGTCTATTTAGAGGAGTTAAAGTTGAGTGTTAAACTTTAGCATCTATATGTTTGCTAAAGTTTTTGAGTCTTGGCTAAATTTTAACCAACCCTATCAGCACTCATGTTTGGATACATTAGTGCTAAGGTTTAACACTTTCACCTATTAGCACTTGGTTCCAAACAGAACCTAATTAAGTGAGAAACCACACGGTGATCCTATGTACTCTCTTTGTCCTTAAATGTAAGCATTTCTAGGTTTGGTCAAAGTCCAATTAGTTCAAGTTTGACCATCAATATTCTTATGAATGAATTATTTTAAATATAAACACTCATATATTATGATAATTGTTTTCATATCGAATCTAGTAATATTTATAGTTAAAATTGAACAAATTTGACTTGATCAAACTTAAAAATGCTCAATCACTCTGTTCGGCTGGCTGTAGCTGGTGGTTGGTGCTGATTTATTATGAGAAAAAAGTACTGCTGGTTGGTTGTGGCTGGTGGCTGGTGCTGGTTTGACGTGAGAGAAAAATACTGTTGTCTGGCTGGTATTATGTGATGGAGGGAATATATGCAATTGGGCATGCATATATATACATAAATTGCGCCATGAAATTGTTCAGAACGCCTCATCACTAGCGGTGAATGCGACTGTGGGATTTGAAAATGGACCGTTCAGGTCGTACCTTCGACAGCACCTGATCTTTGTCTGTGTACCTTTGAGTCGAAGTAAGTAAGCGCGACAGAAGATCCTGTGGCAGAACCACCTGAATTATTCCGGGTCAAATGCGCTGGGCATCACCATAAAGACAACTCCGACTCAAACGCACTTCAAACGGAACAATTCTTGGTCTGTCGGGTAACATCTCGATACAACCACCGGATCTCGGATCGAACAAGCATACTCCGCACGAAGGCGAGTCCAGAGATATTACAACCATATATTTTACAACACATGTATAACAGTTATTACAACAAGTTTAAAGTATTATTACAGGTCCAAACTCAGTAAAACGTTAAACAAGATACAAGTTTAAAGTTCAGAGTTTAAGCAGCGGAAAGAAAACACGACGGCTACAACACGTCGCCAAAAGGATACCATGCTAGTCCAAGCAAAGTATCACTCAGCAAGACTTAACCGTCAACGGATATACTTAGTCCACTTAGCTAGGCTATGCAGGGTTCTGTAAGGCTCTGGTTTTCCTTTTGCTAAAAAACAATAAAGAGTAGGTCCTTGATTTTATATTTTAGCTTTCAATATTCTAGTTAATTAACCATTCTATGTAAGCAACTACTTCTAATCAATCATGGTAGAATTTTAGTCAAACATCAAGATTGATCATAAAAATATTACTCTTATTACTCTGTGTGGCAAAGGGATCAAGTGGTCTCAATATCCGCGAGAGACGGACGATTTGAATCGGATTTCCAACCTTGCAAGGTAAACCTAACACAAACGTTTGGAACACCGTCGGGTCGTTCCCAAACAACCGTTGACCTTTCATTCCGGCTTGTGGATAGGGTCACTCTCTCCGACTATAGGGCACCAACTTCCTCCCTGCACCCGTGGTGTTGCGCAACATAAACATAAAAACCTATCTCTAACAGAGAGTGAAAGGTATATCCACTCACCAGTCCGATCAGCTACTAGGCTTACCGCGTACCATATTTACGGCATGTGGCTAGTACGTTCAAACACTTAACCACCTCTACCACACACCGCGACCTTAGCAGAATTCATCAACACAGATGGGGTCTCACCCAAAGTCATGATATCGAACATGACCCCGTCCGACGTCCTTATAGTGATTGCAGATAAAAGAAAACAAGCAACTCCTATTAAGCTCGCGGGTGACAGGCAATCACTCGACTTTTACCGGTCCTATAAGCATAGCAATTACTCGAACTCAAGTCTAGTGTTCAGTACATAGGTTCCTAGGATCATGCATCTAGGGTTTCAATTCAAATCCTAAGAACTGTAAATGCACAAGTAAACAGTATATAACGTGTATAATTTGAAATACTGGGTTTATGTCCGGGGCTGGCCTTCGCGGTAGTCACTAGCTAGATCAGCCTTGGGCTCTTCCGGACTTTGGTCCGGGTCTTCAGTCAGTATAGCGACGTTCACCTGGGCTTCTTGATCACCTCCTTCGGACTCCGGGATCAGCTCGTACGCCCCGTCAGCTAGAACAGTCGTTTCTATATGTAATGCAAGAAACGATATTACAATCATACACACTTTGCAATAAAGTGGCAATCTAACAATTAGCAAACATAACTTAGCATATGGTCAATCATTTATAGAGTAGTTATTTAACATGTCTTACTACACAAAACAATATGATTAACCTCACAAGACAACTTGATTATCTTCACAGAGTAAGTTTTAGTTAGTTCATATAGCAAATAAATCATGATTTGCTAAGAAATAAGTAACTCAGCACACAAATAGCATTTAAACTCAACAAAATTACTTCAAACAGGAAGTACAGAGAGCACTCTATCCTGTAAATTTCATGCCATTTCATGCAGCCAATTATTCAAAATAAAACATTTACTCTGTCAACACCAAGAACAGGATTAAATTCTACAGAATAAACTATAACACTTATGAAGCTCAAAATTTCTCAGAACAGGCTTCGTATGATTATGAACGATCCATAAATGATTCAGAATTTATCTAGTCATAAAACAGAAATAATAATTTTGACAAAATTAAACCACATATGGTAAAACTAATGAGCACATAAAGTTCTATAATATTTCTGGATTATAAATTTTACAGACGTGAACATATGACCAAAATAGAGTTTCACCAATATTCTCAGATTTTTCTAAACAAAGAAACTATTTATCACAATTAAAGTCTACTTGACAAGCATTAAATCAAATAAATAGCTAAACAAATCTAAAATTTTTCAAACTTGCACAACAGCAAGGCTTAAGTGACATGCATTCATGAAAAAAATTTCACACATAGAACTTTGATATTTCTACCAGCATAAATACATTAGCAAAACCAGTAGATCTAGGAATCTTGAAACTTTGAGCTAGTTAATGATGTCAAAAAGGGTTCAAATTTTTACCAGGTACTAGTAACACTGCAAAACATATTCTAGCCAAAAACCACGTGAAGTTACTGAGTACAACTCCTAAAACAATTAAAGCCTATTAATTCTATTCTTTTTCTTGGATTAACATGCAGACCAAAACAGAAGATGTGTATGTAACAAAACTTGTAGGTCTTGTAACAAGGAATCCAAATGTATTTTTTTGATTTTTCTACGAACTTCTAGGCATTTTCAAAGTTCAGCCTAGAAACAAAAGGAAAAATATTTAAAACTTGCAGATAGGTCCCTAGAAGTTTTTGAATCCTAGCAGATAGGCCCTTGGCCGGAGTCAGAGCAGAGGTGGGGTGTTGACCGGCCGATTCCGGCGGCT
The DNA here is from genome assembly GCF_016808335.1 of Panicum virgatum. NCBI lineage: Eukaryota > Viridiplantae > Streptophyta > Magnoliopsida > Poales > Poaceae > Panicum > Panicum virgatum. The sequence continues at coordinate 34,024,087 of NC_053141.1, read as the reverse complement.
CTGATCGCCGGCGGCGAGGGTGGAGGGGCTAGGAAGCTTCAGGGCGTCAAGCGCTACCTGCTAGAGGATCTGGGTCGAGGAGGAGGCGGCCGGAGGAGGCTCGTCGACGGCGAGCAGCGGCGGTCGGAGTACGGGATCGGCGGCGAGGTTGCTCCGGGGGTCGAGGGTGGAAGGGGAATGGCCAGGGAGCTGCGCAAGAGCGAGGCAGAGCTATTGCCGGGGTCCGCGTGGGCGGAGGAGTTCTGGAGGGCCGGAGCGACGGTGAGCTCGAGCTCGCCGGTGTGCGGGCGGACGGCGGCGGTGTTCTGGGGGTTTGGGGCGGGGATGTGGCGAACGAGTGAGGGGAATGCATTGCGGGGACTCTCCTGGTACTGAGGCGCGCGAGAGATGGGGAAGCCGGGCTTTTCCCTGAGCTAGCCGTGGCGGCGGCGAGGTGGCGGCCGCGGAGCTCGACTGGGCGGCGTGGCAAGGGGAGGAGTGCTCCAGCGCGGAGGGGAGTGGGGCCAGGGGGTTGCGGGGGTGCCGCGTCGGGCGGTGGAGCAGCAGTAAGTGGCCGGCGGCCCTCCTTGGCGGCGGGCGGCGCCGCTCTGCGCCGGGGGCAGAGCGAATCTGAGAGGGAGAGGTGGAAGATGAAGGCTGGATCTTTTTGCAATTTCTGAAAAGTTCAGGGGTCCTACTGTAAAATAAAAATAACTCCTAAACTAGGGCTCAAATGAAAAAGTTCCCAACATGAAAGTTGTTCAACTTTTCAAGATTTACAACTTTGGTGTTGTGCAAAAATTGATTTGACCAAAGGTTAAAGAGTTATTTTGAAAACATAGGAAGAATTTTGAATTTAATGGACTTTTGTCTTTTCCAAAGCAAATTCACTTTAATTTTAGACTAAAAATTAAAATTCCCTGCCATGTAATGATTACACTGAATTTTACAAATAAACCCTTCACAAAAGCAACATTTGCACACCCTATTCAAATTAAATTATAAAAAAGACCTTGCATCAAATCATATTTACACAATTAACCTTAAATTTTTAAAATAAGACCCTTGCTCACACAAATTAAGCATATGATGCATAAAATAAATGCAGTTCTACTGTGCAGACATCTAGGGTGTCACAGATATAGATCATCATACTTGCTCGGACGAGACGATAAGGTAGCGTGTATGCCTAAGGTCATGACAGTTGACTCGATCGAGCTACTCACATGTACGTGTCGACCAAGTTACGTCGACTGTTGTAGAAAAAAAATGTATACAGAGAGAGAAGCTGAATACTCCAATTTTCCAGTCGATCACTAGCTAACAGCGCTATTAATAATTCCCAGGAAGTTGCGCATTGCAAAACAAGACATACTACGCTACTATTGATTATACTTTATTATAAGTTGCATGATTGAGAGACAAGAAACTTCCAGGCTAATAGAGGCTAAGGCGCCAATAAAAATCTTGTTAGGATCGGATCATGATGTATTCGTAAGTTACATTGGAAATTCAAAAGACAGACATCATATCCGTTGATGAGGAGTAAATCTGTTTATTATAGCACCACGACAATCTCTTCATTTCCAATAGTCATATAGTACTAAGTAACATACAATTAAAACACAGAAAAATAAGATGAGTATGAAATTTAATTTACAACTCAATAGTGGTTGAATAACAAAGGCTACACTATAAATATTCATGAATAGATCTTCTTCAAATGAATGAAATACAAAAGACCCCTGCTGAATACATCAAGTAACTCACAAAAAAGGTAACAAAAAATTAACCCTTTTGTGTTCCTAGATGTTTTATTAGCAACTCCATCAATCCCTAACAAAAAACTAATTAACCCCGAAGAAAACCGCCAGGCCCTGCAATGGCGGCTATCATCGCCACGGGGTTGCCGAAGATGACTGCAATGATGATGCTCGCCACGGTGCAAACGATCCCGATGAACCTGTCGAACCCATTCCTCTTCCGCCTGTCCCTGCGCAAGCTCTGCAGCGTACGATCCATGTTGGGCAGGCTCGCCTGGACGATCTGGTGGCCGCCGCCGACCCGGTTCATGCGCGCCGCCTCCCAGCTTAGGCGAGCCATGTCCTTCATGCACGCCACGTGCAGGTCCACGGCCTCTCCGTCGAAGTAGGAGCGGTACGCCCAGAAGCCGCGGCGCCGGTCGCCGCACAGACCGCACGGCCGCGACGACGAGGACGCCTTCCGGCGGAGCTCGAAGACGCGGCCGTCCTGGAGGAGGCGGCCCGGCAGGCACGCGCAGCAGGGGTGGAGGTCCAGGTCGGCCTCGAAGCAGTGGTAGACGAACCCGCGCGCGGGCTCGCCGCAGGCGTCGCAGATCGTCTGGTCCACCGGGGGCGCGGGGGCTCGGGGACGAAGAAGAAATCGCGGCCGGGGAACAGGGGGTGCCGCAGAGCGTCGTCCTCGTCGGCGAGGGCGCAGGGCAGGTGGAGATCGAAGCTGACGCCCCCGCAGCCGCACGCGTACCGGGGCCCCCTCGCCGGGCTCCTTGCAGCCGTCACACATGAACGTGGCGCCGCCGCCGGGCACCAGCTTGAGGTCGTGCGCCGGGTGCGCGCGGTGGAAGATCTCGGCCGGCGGATCCTTGTACTGCTTCATGGCGAATGAACTTCTAGGCTTCTAGATTCTTCCTTAAGAGCAGAAAAGTTCGTTAGAGGGCTTTGTAGGTAGTACGTAGCACGCAATAAGAAACGACTGAAGCATAGGTAGACCTTCACTGTTGGAGAACGGCACCTTAGTGCCGGTCACAGGACGGCTTAGTGCCGGTCCCTGTGGCCGGCACTAAATGACCGGCACTAACGTGACAGACGTTAGTGCCGGCTACTCTGACCGGCACTAACGTACGTATGTTAGTGCCGGTCCGTAATACCAGCCGGCACTAACGTGCCCGCCCCCGCCCGAGTCCTGACAGCAAGGTTAGTGCCGGCTGATATTACTAGCCGGCACTAAATGTTTTTTCTTCTTTTTGTTTCTTTTCTTTTCGTTTTTATACGTATGGCTATACGTATTTCTAGCGTATGTGACTACATAGTCGTACTCTTTGCATTGCATAGTATTATTAGAACAGAATATTACACTAACATTATATATTTATATATATATTTGTCATGTATGGAACACTTAGGAATTCAAAATAACATGAGATATTACAAATTATTGCGCACATCAACTATAATAACGTATCAGCTTCCTCGTCGTCGGATCTTCTTGGGCGACGCTTAGACGGAGATCGCCATGAAATTCGCCCTTAGGATTTATGACTTCATCGAGTAGAAATCCGCATATAGCTTCTTGAATTGCCCTGATCCGAGCGATTTCAATGAGTTCTTCTTTCATCCGCCAACGCTGTCACATTTTTCGATAAAAACATGAGAATAAAAAATAATGAATTAAAATAATGAGCAGATGTGATTGTGCTCACGTATATTGAATGCCTCCACTGTCATTTGCCCTTTTTCACTTGCAAAAGAGTTGATCCACTCGCATACGTAGTATCCACATAAGTTGTTTCCTTGGCCCTGTCTCCAACACTATGGACAAACGTGGGTTACGATATAGAATTTTTCTGATGTTTATTGCGAATGACATTAGTAGCGAGAGTATATTCATACCGGAAAATCAGTCACCCAATGAAGAGGCTCGATTTCACCTATGGGCAAGCCTATGTGTTTGTGGAGGTAGCGACCCCATGCAGTATTTACCACCTCGATGATATCTTGGTACTTTGATTTATCTTGCCTTAACGAGTCGTACACCATGACCTTGTGCTCCTCAATCCGAATACAAAGCAATATCCAATGAAAGCTGTGCATATACATACGCATAACCAATTAATGTTGATTATAATAGTTATTAAATAGTATTATTAATACGAAGGGATTGAAAAAAAAGTCTAACAAAGAACGACTCACTGATGGTTGTATGGCAAGAGAATGAAGGGACACATGCTATTTTTACGCAACCCCCTGTATATAACATTGACTATGTCTCCAGGATTTAGCGCTAGCGATTTCTCGTGTATAATATCGGGGTCGAAGAACCCGACGTTATGGAAGTTCTTCTTTCGGCAAATTTGAATTTTTGACCTACGGGACACAAGAAAAACGGGGATCAGTCAACACACAAGGCTAAAATAATGAAACGAGAGACAATACTTACATGCACCATACACTGACGAGGGACTTGGGAAGGGCATCTTGATGGTATAAATCGTAGAGTGATGCAAACTCGATATATACATCATCTGCCCCCCGCCAGAAATGCTCATCTTTAATCCGAGCTGGGAACATCTCTAATTTACTAGCTTTAGATTGCACGGCATACCATTTGTGTAACTCGGCCATTCTCGTTGGTAGGAATGGTAGCAACTCTGGCCATATCAAAGGTTCACCAAGTACAAATTTTTTCCTGCCGCGGGCATTCTGTAGGGCCTCCCCAAGCAATTGAGCCCTTGTTAGATCAGTTTGCAATATCATCCCAGCCATGGTCAACGGATCTCTTGATTCATCGGGACAGTCTTCATGCAGCACTATCAACGGAGGGATCGATTGTTTGGACTACTCTCCGAGCTGGGGAACGGTCTTTGCATTAATCAGGCGATTCTTGGGGTTGCTGTAGCACTTTCTGATCTGCCGATCATAATCCGACTCTCTTTCTTTCTCCTTGGTGGGATCTTTAATGAAGTGTTTAACAAAGTGTGCCTTTGCAACCGGATCTATTTCTGGCTTCTTGTTCGCAGCCTCCCTCAGTAGCTTGCGCTTCAGCAAGAAGGTTTGAAACGATTCTTCTGCCTCTTCCTCTTCTGGAGCCTTCTTTTTCTTCTTTCTTTGCTGCTTTTGAGATGGCTGGACCGAAGGTACCGTGTATGCCTTATGTCGCTGACTCTGATTCTGTTGTGCGGCCTGTGATGATGCCGGAATTGGCTCACTTTGTGCGGCTGGTGATGGCGGATCCATGCTGGGGTCCCGTGCAGGCGGTGGAGAAGGTGGGCCAACACTAGGATTCCTGTCAGCTGGCGTTGGTGATCTTTGCCTTGAGCACCGAGCGGAATCTGTGTCTGCTTGCACCAATCTTATGTCGCGCTTTGGCCACGCGATCCATGTGTGTACGGCATGTTGTAGTTCTGTTTCTTCAGGACTTATAGGGATCGGGAGGTCCATGTCTTCCCAGCGTTCTTCAGTAATTCGGTCAACAAAGACTCTGGCGAATCCTTCAGGAATTGGCTGGCAATGTATTGTCCCGCCCTGTTCTTGGACTTCCGCATAACCCTCAGCACAAAATTTAAGCTTTTTCCCATAAAGAACCAGAAGCTCACATTGGGTCCTAACGGTGATGTCGTCAATGGGGTCCCTCGGCCTGTCGGCACCCAAATTAGGGTGCTCCGTGGAAGCAACACTGCTACGACGCTGAGAAGAGGGGCTGATCTCCACATTGGCAGCTGGTTGGTCCGAGCGTTGCCCAACTGCTGCCTCAAGTGACATTATCCGGTTTTCTAGGCTATGAATCTTCTCAGCCACTACTACCTTGCTTCTGCATCGGCTTCGGTAGGTTTCGAGATCTCCGAAAAAGCCATATTTCCATGGAACTACGCCCACGCCTCGGGTCCGTCCAGTGTGTTCCGCATTCCCAAGAGCGTAAGTCAGCTCGTCATTCTCTCTGTTGGGCTGGAAGGTTCCTTCTTTGGTACGCCTCATTGCGTCCTCGAGTCTTTGGGCAGCCTCTCTTAGTACGTCGCTAGTCACAAACATTCCAGTGTCGGGGTCTAGTGTGCCTCCATGAGCATAGAAGTAATACCTTGCTCGTTTGGGCCAACTCAAGGTTTGCGGTACGATTCCTTTTACAATTAAATTATTTTCCATCTTTTCCCATTTCGGAATGGCAACTTTATAACCTCCGGGCCCAAGTCTATAGAAGTTTTTCTTTTTGCTAGCATTCATTTTGCCTTGAATTGAAGCTGCCATGCTGTCAGCACTGTGCTTATAATTCACGAATTCATTCCACCACTCTCGTTGCTTCTTCCAAACTTTATCAAAATCTGGTGTGAGGCCCTTATTGACAAAGTTTGCCACCAATTTTTTCTTGAACGAGGCGAACTGAATTGCCATCTTCTTAAATGCCCATCCCTTTATTTTGTCAGCTTTGCCTGGGGGAAAGTTGAAGTGCAACGACACCTCTTTCCATAACAAATCTTTCTCTGAATCTGGCACGATATCTTCAGGTCGATCAGAGACTTTATTTCTCTTCCAAAGCTTATACTTTATGGGGACGGATTCCCTAACAAGATATCCCAATTGATTTACAAATGTTGTCTTAATTTGACCAGGAGCTAGTGGCTCGCCGGTTGCTTCGTTGATCTCCGTGATGGTCATACATCCTACCATCTTCCTCTTGGAGCCACGTTTCCGTTTAGGCTTCATCGATCCTGATGCCTGAAAGAATCGCAAATTTATCAAGCGGGTTGCTAGCAACTAGTGGACGTCGCGGCAGGTATGCGTAACCTTCATAACCCGCAAGCAAGGGTTCCAGATCGAAAATTATCATGATATTAGGTAACTTATTGACTGAAACATTCATAAGAATTTTTAGCTGGAGCACGACTCCTTACACAAGGACTGAAATCATCAATAAAGCTAGCAACATAACACAAATAATTCGTAGCTGGGCCGCATGTGTCACAAACAATATATATTGAGAAAACGTTTATCCTGATGCCTGAAAGAATCACTGAAATTTTATACCTCGGCTTCCTCGACATTTTCTTCTTCCTCCCCACTAATATCTTGGTCCTCGTCGCCATGATAATGCAAGTTTAAAAATTGGCTGCCATCGTTCTCGTCCTCATCAAACTCTGGAGCTACGTACTGAGTACTATCACGAATGAGGTCGTGCATTAACTCGTCTTGGTTGTCCGTAGGATCCATTTCCACTACCTGAAACAATAAAAAAGCAGCAAGCCACACACTTTGTTTGAATCATGGCTGAATTAAGGAGAAATTTGTACCAAGAATTGAGCATAAACAGTACTATAATACCTTCTGTTGACTGCGGTTCAAATCCGTGGGGGCAGAGAGGATGAACACACCAAGCTTTGGATTAGCACATCAGCACAAGGATGGGCATCTCAGCAACAGCAAGCATGCAGTGAAGACAAAATTCCTAGTACAGGGAGTGCAAATGCATCCATGTAAACACACATGCATACAGACGCTGGAGGCATCACGCAATTCACCATGCCCTACAGTTGCTTAAACTTGGCTGGTTCATCAACTTTTTTTTGTTTACAATTCAGTCGTATTTCAGCTGGTTTATGATTAGTTTTAACTTTGAAGAAAATGGCAGATAAAACACATTAGGACCAGCTGAACATTCTCATGGAGCCAGCTTGAGGCCAAACAAAATCCCATTTAGGAATACTACTACTCAAATATTCAGTTATCATTTTAGTTTTCTTGGCGGGAGACATGCATGTCTAAAAAGCTCACAATCAAACAGGGGAGCGAAGTGCATAGCACTGAATTAGCAAAAACAATAGCAGCTGTTTTGTATGCATCATTATGCTAGAAACATGGTCATGTATCAGAAAGGCTAGGTGTAGTTGTTTACGTGTTGAAAAACAATGAAGGTAACCCACATATGATAAATGTACTATTAATTTGAAGTAAACTGGAAATTATTTGCATTAAGGGGCAGCTGAACATTTTGATAGAACCAGGAGGCCAAATATAATCTAATTTTAGCCATTCAGTTGCTATTGATGTAAAAAGTTTAGTTGAATCTCTACAGAAAAATGAAAGTGATTGATGTAGAGTATTGATGTAGTCTGTAAGTGCTGATTGTCATTTTGGCTCCAAGTTAACTTCACTCTGTATACACTATACACAGCTCAATAGCTTGCATATATCCTTAGTGATCTAGATTATAGTGGTTGGAATTGAATTTAACATTGATTTTCCTTATTTGGTTCAGAAGTAATTTTCATGTAGCATGTAGCACTTTCAGTCTTTCAGATGGGCATGAATCCTCATTGCAGGAAGCATGAATCAATTTAAGTCTATGGGTACGCATGCATCCGAGGCCTCATGTACAAACTGCCCATATCATGTCAAATTACAGTCGCTAATCAGGATCTTCCTATTTTGCTGAGAAGTAATTTTCAGGTGGCTTAGCACTTTCAGATGGCCATGAAACCTTATTATTACCACAAATTAAAAAGCTATAATGGCCATGTGCTCATCATCTCGTCCCTTACGCCAGATGCTATTATATTGGTGAATAAATCCATTATATTAGTCATGCTCTAATACAATATAGCCATGATGTTTGGCTATCAAATAATGTTTGCTTTCATTGAAACATGACACAATTTACATGGAAATCAAAAAAGAAACGTGTTACCATGTCCATGTTTAGGTAAATGGGTGCACAATTCTAAACCTACACAGGGGAGGACGACGAGGCGCAGGGGAGGACCTCGAGGCGGCAGGGGCAGCCGGGCGGCCGGGCTGCGCGGAACGGGCCGCGCGCGAGGACGTCGACGAGGCGTGCGGCGGCGGGGGCAGGGACAACGTGGTCGGGGCGGCGGGGACAGCCGGGCTGCGCGAAACGGGCCACGCGTGAGGACGACGAGGCGCGCGGCGGCGGAGGCAGGGGCGGCGTGGTCTGGGGGGCGGTGGGGGCAGCCGCGACGGCGGGGGATGACCTCGAGGGGCGGCTGCACGGACCGGGCGGCGAGGTGCGCGGCGGCGCGGGCGAGGAAGAAGGCGGCCGGGGAAGAAGGTGGCGGCGCACGCGGGCGGGTTTGTTGGGCGATCTGAAAAATATGGCGAAGGGGGTAATTTGTTGGGCGGGGGATGGCTCGGTTAGTGCCGGCTAGCCTAACCAGCCGGCACTAACGTGCCCTCGTGACGTCAGATTGGCACGTTAGTGCCGGCTAGTAATCCTAGCCGGCACTAACTTTCGCAGTTTAGTGCCGGCTAGGTTTACTAGCCGGCACTAACGTGCCAATTTGACGTCACGAGGGCACGTTAGTGCCGGCTGGTAAGGCTAGCCGGCACTAACGTGTTCCATGAAAAATGGCCAGTCAGTTCCCATTTACACTAAATTTTATAATATTTTTAAATTTATTCATAACAAACTTAATTATTAGAATAATATAACAAAAATTTATATCTTAATTTTTTAAGCTGAACAATAATTATAGTAATTATATCTACACAATAATAATAGCAATTGAAGTAAATTAACAAATATGCTACCATTATCAATTATGTGTAGTTTATAGAGTTTATATGTTAGTATGCTTCTATTATTCGTAATAAATCAAAAAAAATTCAGTTTGATCCAAGCAAAAATATTCAAAAGTCTTTTCTGTAATAGCCTATACAATGCTGTAATCAATTCGCAAATTACTTGATTATTTGTTTATAATTTAATGTTTCAACACTCCTAGTAATGCAAAATTAGTGAAAGTAAATAATATTTATATCATGCAAAAATATAATATTATCTGAAGATGATATTGTATTCTAATTGGACGAATAGTATCGAGAATTGAGACAAATACGACGCGGTGCGTTACATTACATCACTGATTGAGAGAAATCAATATATAAATTATATAAAACTACTACTCATTATTATTATCTACTGGAACATTGAT